>NW_004524614.1:7243193-7280466 GCF_000260255.1 Octodon degus | reverse complement strand
AGGAGGAGTTTTCCAGACCCAGCTGCAAGGAAAGCTGCTGCTGCCTTCACTGCTGTGTGCTGGAAGGAATCCCATCCAAGCCAGGAGGAACCCCATCCACCCAAGTGAAGACTGACCAGTGCCTCGGATCTGGGATCCAGTCCTGCTCAGGGTCATCGCCCTAAGTACAGCTGGAAGTCCCGCTGACTGGCTTCTGGGGGGACCACTGTGTCCAGTCACTCTCCCTGAGCCTGTCACAGGATTTAAACTCATTTACAGCAAGCAAGAAAAGGTGATCTTCAGTGGGAACTTCCTGAAATAAGTGTATTTCAGATATAATTGGGGTTGGCTAGGGGCAGCTGGACCTAATAAATAAAATTGTCTGTTCACTCTCATTAGACTCTCCTGTGAGCCATAGTGCCCCACACAGCCCAGAAGTGTCCATCCTGCCTTGGAACAGTTCCCATCTTAAACATTCATTTAATCCAAATGCTTACATTAATGCAAAAGGTAAGTCACTGACACTCTAAATGACTAGCTGAGTCTTGCTGACAGTGGGAAGTCTGACACAAAGTACTGCCATGTTCCCAGTTCTGAGTGAGGCACTGAAGGGTATTTTGTCTTTCTAGGCTTAAAGGCAGCCCCCACAGGAGCCCAGCAAGGACCCTGTCAGGTGAATCTTTCACAAGACTCAGGAGAGGAACTTACAGAGTAGGTGTGGCAGGCAGGAAAATACCACTCCATTTCTCCAAAGGTGTCCCCATTGTAATTGCTGGAACCTGTGATATGGTAGCATACAAAGGCAAAAGGAATCTAGCGGATCTGACTAAATTTGAAGACTTTACAATGAAATTTAAGAACTTCAGATGAGGAGGTTATCTGGATTATCTGAGTGAGCATCCTATGATCGGAAGGGTCCTTTTACAAAAAGGCAGGAGACGAAGGGAAGATATGAGGATGGGACGAGGATGGAAGCAGAGTCTGAAAGGAGGAAGGGGATAGCTGTTACCTCTGGTGATGGGAAAGGGACCATGAGCCAAGGAAAGCAGGCAGCCTATAAAAACTGGGCAGTGCAGTCCCATAGATTCTGTGAATGTAGGCTTTTCTTTTTTTAAGTATTGGGATTAAAACAGGGTGTTGTGCAGGCTAGACAAGTGCTCTACTACCGAACCAGCTTCCAACCAACCTTTTCACTTTTCACTAGGTCTTCCAAGCTGGCTTCAAATTTGAGTTGGAGAATGTATTTGTGGGTAATTTGTTACAGCAGCCACCAGAAATTTATGCACAGGCATTTTCTCCACAATCCTTCTAACACAAACTTTCTTCAGCATACAGACATTTCCCATTCCTTTATTGGGTTCCAGAGCAGTGTAGGGGCAGGAGAGGAAGGCTCAGAAGGAGGTCAAGGGACCGTTGATGCTTGTTGGCCATCCTTCCAGCTGCAGGAAGTTACACTGCTTGGCACAACTTTGCACAAGAGCTGTTTTGCTTTGTCGCTTGTGGGGAGGGGTTTATATCTAGATGTTCTCCTAAAGCCTCGTGGGCTCATATATGGAGCTTTTGGAAGATGACTAGATTGTGGTAGTTCATAGTTGACTTGCTGCTGAGGTAGGGTCTGGTCAGAAGAGGTAGGTCGGTGAGGGTGCGGCCTGGACGGGTTTGTTTCTCTTCTGGCTCCTCCTGTTCCTCTTCCTATTTCCTAGGCTCTGTGTCATGCAGTAGCTCTTCCTCCACTGTGCCCCTCTGCCATTCTTTTCTGCTTTGTAACCAGCCAGCCATGCAAGGACTGAAACTTCTAAAGCATGAGACAAAATAGACTTCTCATCCTTTAAGTTGTGATGTTGGGTATCGTGTCCCAGCAATGGGTAAAGTAACTATGGCAGGAAGAGTCCCTATTTCTTAATATTGTTACATTTCAAGACATTTGCATGTGACTGCTGTTTTCATCTCCCGCACCTGCCTCCCTTACCTAGCTTCCCTTGTTGATTTCTGGAGAGACTGTAGCTCCCTACTCCTCCTATCTGACCACCAGTCTCTCCCAAATGTGGAGGATAACATTTGTAAGTTGCTCTGGGACAGGGTCGTGAGGCTGCCAGCTGGACTGGGCTGGCTCCAAGGTTTTAGCTGTCCCTCGGCATGCAGCAGCCTAATGGAGCAGGGCTGCTCAGACTTCAGGTTGCAACAGACCAATGAGAGGATCATAGTGTTGATGCAATGGGTGTGGGGTGAGGCTGACATTCTGCATTTGCAACGAGCTACAGAGGATGCCTATGGTGTGCACTGTGGACTGACTCAGAAGAGGAAGGTCACAGAGGGCCAAGGTTCACGATTATAAGCCAGTGTGGAACCCACTCACAGCCTGCCCAAAGCCACACAGGGTTAGGACAGCCTTGCTGTTCCAAGTGTTGTCCCCAAAGAAGCAGCATTGGCATATCCTTAGAGCTTGTTAGGAATGCAAACTCCCAACCTCCATCCCCCAGACAGGCTGAATCAGAGCCTGCAGTTTAACAAGGCCCCCAGGGGATTCCCCTGCACACCGAAGTTGGAGATACACAGCCTCAGAGCCTGCTTCTCAATTTAGCACGCATCAGAGACACCTGGAGAGCTTGTTAAACATTCCTGGGTCCTACTCTCAGAATTTATGATTCACCTTGTCATGGCTAGAGCCCAAGAAATTTGTATGTGTAACAAGTCCCCAGGTGATGCTGGTGCAGATGCCCATGGTGACAAGAGATGCCACGGAGTAGGCCCCTCCCTGCCTCTGGTCTGGTACAGAAATCCTAGAATGGATCCCAGGCCACACTTACTTCCAAATTCAGCTTCTGAGTCCTACCCATTTTCTTTAATGCTGAATTATTGGTGTTTTTGGATAAGTAACACAAGTATTTTCATTTTATTGGATTTTTATAGAAAAAAAAAAACAAAACAAAAAAACAAAACCAGGTGCGGGCTGTAGCTCCACAGGGAAGTGTTTGACCTTGATGAGGAATTGTGTATCTCTGGGTCTCCATTCTTCATCAAGGAGAGGAGAGGGTTGGATGGGGATGATAACATTCTATGCTTCAGAGCTTAGTGTTCATCCCCCAGGTGAAAGCACAAGGTGAAAATGGCTGCCCCATGGCTTTTTCATAATTTTTGGTCATAGCCTTGATTTATTCCAGTCAGGAACACAACCCTCTTGTAAGTGGCACAATGGGATAATGAAATTTCTTTTCCTTCTCATTTTATTTATTGTAAAAACAATATTCTAAAATAGCGAAGACAATTTAAGAGATTAAAAACTTCATTACACTCTAACACAACAGCTGTTTTCATTTTGCTGTGTCTCCTTCATGGATGCGGGTAATTTCTGAGTGTGCTTGCATTTCTATTCCACACCTTCACAGCGTTTAATCATAAACATGCCACCAGTAATACAGAAATAAATTAGTTCACTACAAAGTCACCCCCATTGGCATTTAACTTAGCGTGGCTAATGTGGTAAGTACCTTATGGATGCTTTGAATTTTACTTGTATTAGTAGACATGTTGGCCACTCCCCCTTGTGTTTGTGTACGATCTATACTCGCTGGCTTTCCCCACCTGTGCATCGTCTATGCAGGTTTTGTGAAGAAAGCCATTGAGGAGAGCCTGGCCAGAGGCTTGGCAGGCCTTCACAATCGCAGTGATGTTGAGTGTTCTACCTTTCTGAGCCTCATTCCTCCTCTGGGAAATGTGAGGTCACTGCAAAGGATAAGGGAGAGCCAGCGACAAGGGCCTAGTCAGTGTCTGGAAGGTAGGAAAGGTGACTTTTCTAGTGCTCTTGTGTTCATCCGCTGGGGCTTAGTGGGGTTCTAAATCGAACTGATGTTCACTTTGCCAATGACATTTGCAAGATCATATTTGGGGTAAAATGACATTTTGGTGAATCTGCTAGCCCAGTTTTCCTCTCTTGCAAAGTAGGGCCAACAGTGTATCTACTCACTGGCTTGTGAAGATCACATGAGAAGATCCGTATAAAATACTTAACCTTAAATGCCTAGCACATGGGAAACATTCAATGAATGGTAGTCTTATTATATGCTCTGTCACATTTATAACCTAATTTTAATCTTAGCCAGGTTGCTTTCCAAAAAGCAAAGTGGATCTCATTTAAATTTAGAAGAATATTCTGAACTTTGAATTGCAGGACTTATTTGCATTTTGAAAGTCTGAAGCGACACATTGTGCTAAGCCTGTTCCCAAAGCTCCCATTTAAGAAATAAGGAACAAACATTGTGGAAATAAAGACATTTGTATAGTGCCAAGCAGAAACTACTATGGTCAAGAAGAAGAAAGTATCTTTTAAAAATTCCCATTTGTTGGTGGCAGACACTTCCTTTTTCTCCCCGTGTACATATATCACCAGACTCTCTTGAGGGAGTTTTCTTCAACATTACAAAAAGATTTACCAGAGAACTTGGATCAGCCATGAATAATTTCAGATTGAAGATCTATGTCCACACGTCTACAGTTTCTCACATATGCCTGAAAATAGGCAGCCTTACGGAGCCGCTTCTCATTTCCCACAGCACAGCAAATCAATGGTTGCACTTCAGATGTCTGAGGGGCTTTCTAGTCTGTGAAGCAGTTTTCTGTACTCTTTTCAGTTTGATTTTCCAATGATCCCTGAGGGAAGTGAAGGAGGTTTTATAGGCCTTGTACCAGCAATGGGCACACTGATTCACAGAGAAGTTCTGGTTTGTCAGAGGTCTCAGAGCAAGCGGTGGAACTGGGCCTGCCTACAGGTGCTCAGGCTTGGGATCAAAGGTTCAGCTCACCACAGTACTACTCATCGGTCTAAACCCATCTGCTGACCCCCAGTGGTCTTGGTCAGCCATGCCCAATTCACCTCAGACATAGAAAGGACATTTCTGAACCTGTAAATGTAATTCCCAGACCATTTCAAATGAAAAGCTTTGTCAGTAAAAACCAGCACACAGTGCTTGCTATCAAGGATGGTAAAATGGGTAAGAGTGCCAGCTGGCCCGATTCTTTTTTTTTTTTTTTTTTTTTTTTTGTGGTACTGGGGATTGAACTCAGGACCCTGCGCTTGCCAGGCAAGTGCTTATTCTACTGAGCTATCTCCCCAGGCCTAGCTGGCCCTATTCTACCTGGAGCCACTGCTAGGATTCACTTGGCCACACCTGGGTCCCAGGGAGTTGGAGCTCTCCCAAATAGGCATGAGGAGTGTTGGTTTAAGATGCTGATATGGCAAAGGAATAGTACACACGTCCGTGCCCCAAGGACTTTCTCCAGGTGAGAACTTGTCAGGTCTCCAACTTTATTTTCTTCTTGTGCAGTTAGCAGGAAGGACTTTGGAAAGGCACATAGTGGATCCAGACAAAGGACACAGTCAGTGCCACTTCCTCCTGTGTGACCTGGAGTAACCCCGTGAAACTAGCACTAAAGGTCCCCAGTGACGTAATAAGCATACTGGCAAACACTAGCTGTTTCAAGGAAGGTTAGATAAATAGGCTTTCTACTTGTATACGATAAATATTGATAATTATGATGTTTCATGTCACAGGCAGCGTTCATTCCTAACCGTGTAGTTGTCCTTGCCAGGGAGACGCCATTGGTCACTGCATTAGTCTGCTTCACATTACTATAATGGAATTCTGAGGCAGGTCAGCTTTAAAGAAGCTCATTTAGCTGAAAGATCTGGAGGGTCAAAGTCCAAACAGCATGGCATAGGTTCTTTAAACCACAGGTTCTCTGGAATGTCTACTGGGCACCTCCTCCCGTGATGCCTGGGGCACCTGCAGAGACCTCTGCATTGCGGGTCAGGAGAACATAGCAGGAGGCATTTGTAGTCATAGAGTCTCAAGTAAGGCAGTTCCATTCTGAGCTCTGTTCCTGCAACAGCTAGGTGAGGTGATTGTTTATTCTTCTTACACAGATAGGTGGGGGAAAGTTGGTGACGTGTGTGTGTGTGTGAAAGAGGACTCCCCCCACCCCCGCAATTTAAAAAATTCTATACCTTTCAAATTACAAAAGTAGTTTGGTGGTGAAAGCTGAAACAGTTCAAAGATACATATTGAAAAACCCCTCCCCGTTGCTGACTTGTGGTCCTACCCTTTGGTCATTGTACACTTAGAACCTTTTGTGCTGCTCATGCAGGCATCAGCTGGCCACTCTAAACGTGTTCTGGGGTTTGGGATGGTTTCCTTTCATTCAAACAGAATCATACCAAACACATGGCTCTGTACTTCCTATTTGATGTGATGATATAGTGTAAGCATTCCTATGACTCTGTGGGTATAAACAGTCTTTCTTGCCTTGATATCTGCATAGTGGGAATACTTAGGGCACACACATTTCATGATATATGAAATCATTTTTAACCAGTCTTACATCCCACTACCCTAACCACATTACCCCTTCCCTGTTTCCTTCATCCTTTCCTCCACATTCCTATAATCATATAAAACATTTGTAAATATACATATTCTTTGAGGGAGAGGTTCTAATTATTGTTTAAAAGATTGAATAATATACACACTATTCTTATTCTGTTCAATAAAATCTCTGGAGAATACATACCTATAATTTAGCTGGTTTGGTGTATGATTTTTAATGACTGTGTATTATTTGATGAGGCGGAGACAATTTCATGCTGGTAAGATGTGTAGCACACAGCTCTTTAGGGAAGGTACTGACTGATAGTGTTTGTAATGTCTCTGCCCTAAATATTCCCACTATGTTTAATTTCAAGCTACAAATGTGTTGGTTGGCTACAGTGCATTAAGAAGTGATGTGTGTAGGAAGCACCTCGGGAGAGGGGCCCAGAACACTATGGGGAGGAGTTCCGTGAAGAGTTCAGCTCTGTTTGTTAACACACTCATTTCTCTGCCTTCCCCACAACAAATGCTGATGTCTTTAAGCCACCTTGTAGCCATAATCTTCAAATCAATTCTTTATTCCTGTGGTAGATTCCCTAGGAGTAAGATTGTTGGTTCATAAAGAATGCTGATTTAAAAGCAAACCCTTAATAACTTCAGGCAGATTGTTTTTCAAATAGATTTTTTTTTTTACAAAGCAGTTACAATTCACCTTTTTGCCAGTAATATAAGAGGGAATTGTTCATCACCCTCCACCCCCAGCTCCAAATAGCTAAGGGAGGCAAGGTCCCATTTTAATCAGAATAAGGGAATCAGTTTATTGCGTCAGCTACCACAATTGGCCACGAGCCTGATCCTGGAGAGTGCCGAACACACCTGAGTATGACTGTGACCACAAAGCAAGACAGCTGGGATATTTACCCCTACATCAGTCAGCCAGGGCTTAGTGACTTCCTCATGTGGAGACCCGCCCGTGTTCTTGGTGTCTCTTTCTGGAGTCCCTTGAGAAGAAAGAAAATCAGACCTACTGTAGTTCTAGAAGGAAGAGCCCCAACAGCCACCAAGCTCAAGCTGGAGATTTTCAAGCTATCACATTGCACTTGTAACCTTCAAATGCATTTTGCATTCTATTCCAAATCTGGTTTCTTTAATTGAACAAAAACCAATTTAAGTAGTCTCACGATAAAAGTTTCTACCTAACAACCATCATGAACCTTGAGGGAGCTGCCCTTTGTGTTGCTCATAACCGTAAATGGTCCAGCACCTGGTCCAGCGCAGTAATGGGTGCAGCGCACAGATGTGGGGAGACCTGTCTCCTCTGCCTTGACCCCCTCAGGGGCTCTACCTACCTCCACCTGCACAGTGGATCTGGAATACGTGTCCCATGACCCCTAAAACAATGCTCTTCACTTCTCCTGCCCCATAAACCCTCATTCCTTCTCCTTGCAGCCCTTCTGAGTGCAGGGCATCTGTGCACAGCAGTGACCTTTTCTAATTAATCGCTCCTCTTTCTGAGTATTGGTCTGATTGTCTGCTCTTCTCCATCCTGGTATGCTCTATAGCCTAATGGACCCAGCCCTCCATTCTTGCTTCCCTCAACCTTGTCTCCTCACTGCTACCTAGATTTGTTCCTTAACATCTTTGTCTAATCCTGTATTACCTACAGGATTGCAAACCAACAACTGCTGATGTAGCATGGACACTCTTTCGATCCAATCGCCCGTCCACTCATGCCTTACCTTGCTTCCTGCAGCTGAAGCCTAGTCTGATTTTTGCCATTACTAAGTATTGCTATGAGTAGGCTCTGACTAAGAAGAATACCACATTCTTCAAGATCCATGAAAGATGTTTCTTCTCCTCGACCTTCCTTGAGACTAGCTGGCTTCCTTTCCTACTCTTCAGCACTCATCACCCCTTTTCTGTTTCTATGATTCTGTGTACTGCACATTTTTTTCTAGCCATTATACTGTATTCTATATTTTTACCTATGCATCTGTCCCTTGAAGACCCCTAGTGCCTTAAAGGTGGAGGCCTGCCTTTGTTTTCTATGTGTAAGACAGCCTTGTACAAAATAATTTTTCAAAGTATAGAAACACTACACTGGGATGTAGGATAGATGCTGATCCTGAATTTTGGCTGCTAAACTTCTCTGAAGAAGCTTTCCCAGGCTTGGGTTTTCCCACCTGGCACATCTCCACCTCTAGGGAGCAGCCAGAGCCTGCTTTCCCAGTCACCCATGAAGCCGGCACACAGAGCTGAGACACAGACTCTGCCAAAGCAGGGCTGCTCTGTGCCAGCCTTTACCCCGGTGGCTTGTGACCACAACACAGAGTAGGTCTGGCACAAACAGTGGCAGGCTGGGAGGTAGAAATGGTGACAGCAATGGTTTGTGGTTGTCCCCAGGGCCTGCGGTCATACCATGACCTTATTGCATGTTTCTGTCTTGGTCCTGATTGGGTAGCCTTCAAACTCAATTGTTTGGCTTTTGGAGAATCCATGAAATTCCTCTCTGTCCTTGACAGTGTCCCCCAAACTATTGAAACTATTGAAAAGTTTCCATTCTATTACTCACTGATAATTTCGCAAAATATAATAAACAGAAATTACTAGAAAAATGAAATGCAAAGTCAAGCAGAAACCCCAAAGCAGACAAAATGCAAGTGACAACTTTTATCATTAATTTAACAACATAAAATCATTGTCTAGTTGCTATAAATGTTTCTGTTCACTTACTTGCAGTTCACCATAGCTTGGTGATAGAGCTCATGCTGATGGAAGCAGACCACAGCATACTCTGAACAGTGCCTCCTTAGTCCATTTTTTTAGGGTAACTGGACTGCGCAGACTCTGCAGCTGAGAACCTTGCTAGCCCAGTAGACAAGGTGGATACTGCTTCCTTTTTACCACTGGGAAAGCTTAGGAGCTGTAATGGGCTATGGGGTTACCAAGGCATCAATATGCAGCAATGATGTGTAGTAAGGAGGGATGGTTGCTAGAAAGATTGTTGGCATAGACTTTAGTGTTTAATAGTTATGAGTGGATGTGAAGAAAAAGACCTTGTGGTCTCAGAAGGTATTGGCCACTAAGGGGTTTCTTTCAGTGGGCACCAAGGGGATCTACCTTCTTTGTTTTGGAGAAGATACCTGGGGTGTGGACCCCATTCCTTAAGATGCCAGAGCTGAAGCTATGGCCCGAGCTAGGGGCTCCCAGCATGGCCAGCCAACATCCTAGCCTTCAGATCTCTGATCCTTATGATCATAGGCAACTTTTCACTTTGGGTTTTTTCCTGATTTTCTAGAGATGAGAAAGAGGGCAGCCAGAAGTCCTGTCTTCTTTGTCCCCAGAAACTGTCTCACAGTTTGGGGTCATCAAGTGACCTCACTAGGAGGTAGTTAGGTCCAGATGGGGACTTAAGGACATCCCAGTACTGAGTGTAGTTTGGGTACTGGACTTGGAGCAAGCACAGCACAACCACTGCCCTGGATGTGCTTAGTTCTGGGGGAGCGAATGACATAGTAACTAAGAAGCCTAAGAAAGTAAGGGTAAAGATGATACAACACTGTAACAGCCTTAGCGCCACTGAATTGTACACTTAAGAAGGATTCTCATGGGATCATAGAGGAAAGAAGAAGCCAATACACATTTGGGGTATATTTTGAGCTGGTTATTCTGAGAAACTGCAGTCCTGGGAATCGCTTTGAATACCATTCCTTTTAAAAGAAATTCACATCTATACAGGAACTCTACACTAGCAAAAGTGTCTCTTTCAAGAATGGTGTTGCTCCAGGCCCCCGATTAGTACGTTTTAACAATTACAGTAAAATGGCTTTTGTAATTTAGTTAATTACATTTTCTTGATGGGGGTCGAGACACATGGTGTCTTTACTTATTGACTATTTCAAGCTGGAGGAGTTTGAGAGTGTGCATATGCAGGGAGAAGAGTCCAAGCTTCCCCTGAGGGGGTCCTAAGACTTTCATGGGAGAGATGCCCTGTCTATGTCTAAGGAGAGTCACACCTTCACCTCTGCAGGTTGCAGAGAAGAAGCTGAGTGAACTGGCCTCGCTGATAGTCCTCTCATTCTGTTACACCCCCCTCACCCTAACATCTCCCTACAGTGCTCCATTCTGCATCCAGCCCAACAGTGGACCATCCTTGTTTGACTATTTCATTGGGTCTCGAGTCTTCACCTTCTTATGAAGGTTCTATCACCAGCTACCAAGGGTCCTTCCTTCATTATAATGGAAATTAAAATGGAGGCACATCATGAATTCACAGACAAAAACTTTAGCTGGGCAGTTTATTATAGCAAAGAAGCAATGTTGGCTGTCCTACAGGCAGCCTGGGAAAGAGAAAGAAGATGGCTACTCTACAGACAGAGAAGCACATAGCAAAGGATGTCTTCCACTTTTGTGGACTCTCAGAAAAAAGCCATTTTTCATTTCTTTTTTGTTTGCCCACAAGAGACAAGTATCTCTGAATAGGTTGAGTTTAGTAACTGCACAGGAATGAGTTTGCACACAGCTGAAAATATGCTTAAAATATATTATGTCTCCATTCCAGGAGGGGATTTTATTAGGGATATTTGTGACAGTTACTGTACGAAGCTTTCAGTCGGTTCTCAGTCAGATCCCTCATTGCTGTCTTCAGTTGCACAGCCTCATCCAGCCTCTCTGAATGACCCCACTTGTGTCTCAGGACTCTAGCCGCTTGCTCTCTTCATGGACAGCCTGATTTTCTTTCCTCTCTTCTTGCCCAGAGATGCAACTGCCTGCTTTGTTCCCTTAGGCTGCTACTCCAAAGTCCTGCCAATGCCGCCCCCACCCCTGCTCAGCTCCTGTGACAGACGGACCATACATTAAGTAAATGTGCATGTTCTTCTCTTGTTATTATGACTGAAGTTCTCCGAGGAAGCTGCATCTGTATTAAAGGTGCTGCAGATGGGTTGACCTTGGTTGGGTGAAACCTTGTGATCGGAGAGAGATGGAATGTTGCAGTTCAAGAACAAAAATTATGCTGGGTCATCTTAGTCCCTCTAATAGCCATTTAGTTTCAACCTCCAATTCTGACCTGATAGTCTTGTGAGTATTAGGCAGATCTCATGGAATGAATCATTAAACCAGCAGACCTTTGGCCTCTGCAACCCCAGAGCTAAGAATGCTGCAGGACTTCTGAAACCTCTATTTCCTTGCTCTGCTGTAGTCTATCTATCCACTGCTTCTCCCAACATGTTTGTCAAATGCATTGATTTATGGCTTTCATTTTTCTCTGCCTATAAAGGTTCACATAAGCTGTTCTGTTGCAGAATATGTTCCTTATACTCGAATCTGTCTTGGGCCATGCTCACTCCTATTTGGCTCAGAATATACTACTTTCTTATTTTCTTAAAGGAAGTTAGTTTATGTCAACATTACTCTGTCTTTTTTTTGGTCAGGCACCTTGGCTATGAACCTAGTGGTGGGTAAGGAAGAGAAATCTTTGCTCTTGAATTAATTTCTCTTGTCCCAGGGGCTTACTGGGGATCAAACTATGTACTCCAAAATATGACTGTGGAAGTCAGAAGAAGCCACCTCCAATGTACTCTTCTGACATATTTTGAGCTTATTATGCTGGGAAACTGTAGGCTTAGGAGTAACTCTAAAATGTGGTCCTTTGTAAAATAAATTTATACTATAAAGTACAGTAAAAATTGTTAGGAACAGGCCACACAAAATAAGTTTTGTCATTTGAGACTTAATCTACATAACAAAACCTCCCTTATTCACCGACCTTCACCTCAACCTCTCATAGTCCCCAACCCTTATTCCTTTCTGTTATGTAAACTTGAATCTTCCAGCCCTTTTTGAGCCATATTTTGTGAGACTCTTACGTCACATATGTAATTCAGTATGGTTTTCTCCTGTTAAATCTTATATCAACTTTTTTCTAACTTTATGAAACAGAAAACAGCACACTCTTGGGGAGGTGGGGTGGAGGGTAGGCCCTGGTAAGAGGTCAAGACAGCACTTGGAGTTGAGGCCTGCCCAAGTGAGCAACGCATTGCCACTGGGCACAGGGTGCAGCTACCGTGTGAGGCTGAGCAGGCCGGTCCCTCACCTTGCAAAGCCGCTACAGACCCACATCATGAAAGTCTTCCAGCTCATCGTGATACAAATCCTCTTGTCCTCAGAGTCAGCCCCTGCAGGTGAGTCATCCCCACCTGCAGCCCAAAGCATAGACAACATCTCGCTCAGCTCAAAGGTGACAACCTCATCTTCATAGTTGTCAGAGGGGCTGCGATTCTCTTTCCTCAATGAGCTCCTGGAAGCAGCTCCTCAGTTTGGCTGGTATCTGCTTGTTCCCATTTTTTGTCTCTGTGGTTCCTCTCTACAGCCATCAGGGTGCACATGCTTGTAAAACTAGTTCCCTCCAAATGGGCATCTCCACTGAGTTCAATTCCCAGTTCCGCAAAAAAAAAAAAAAAAAAAAAAAAGTGAAAAACAAATGGCCAGCTCCCATGGCGGTCATTAGATACACATGCGCCTTGTTGCTCATTGCCTCCTAGTATTTCTGAATGAGTTTCTGTTTCTTTCTCCTCCACCCAGTACTCACTTGGAGCAACAAGGTTAGATGTGATGTGGCATTCAGGGCAGGAGTTATGATGTTGCTCTCAAATTGCTTAGTGTTCCTGCACTTGAAAATACACTGGAGACGCTCAGTATGGCAGAAGTGGTGCTAGCTGGGGCTGGCTTTCTCACACACCCTCCCAAGCAGATGCTACACACCATGTCTTTCTCTTAGGCCTTGATGCAAGATTTTACGCGCTGGACCTCTGGGCCATATCCACCAGGTGCAAGACCTGCAGCCCGCACGTGTCACAGGCATCACAGTGCAGGTACACACAGTTCTCCCCTAGCAGCACTCACTCCCGGCCGCGTAAGGACAGAACTGCCTCTTGGTCTCCCCAGCAGCCGGCTTCTTCTGGGGCTCTGCCTTGGGCACTGGGCCCTGCACCGGGCCTCTGTACAGGCAGGAGAGAGGTGGCTGCAGGAGGGCTGCAGGGGCACAAACTCCATAGTGTTCACCCAGTCCTCAGACCCTGCACACACAGTGAGGAAGTCTGCATTTCTGGACTCGGCCTGGCCCAAATTCATCTTCACAAATGGTCCAGCAACGGAGGCAAGACTTGAGCAGGCTGCAAGGGCGGGGTTTGCGGTTAGATCTGTAGCAGCTGCTTCTTCCTGTTTCAGCGGCTGCAACAGTCTCCAGACACACAGTACCCTCACTGAAAACACTTGCAAACGACACCACGGAGAGGCCATGTGAGTAGCGACAGGGAGCTCCTTGTTCACAAACCCCATACATCAGATACCTTGCTCTGCCACTTCGCCGTGTTCTCGTGGCTGATGCTACTGCTGCACTCTGGAGACAGCGCAGAGCTCAAACTCTTACGAGCCTTTCGCTTCTTTCCAGGTTGTTCAGGTGCTAGCCAGCACCTTTTTCCTCTCTAACTGCTTGTCAGCTTCCCCACCAGAAGTGCTGGCTGAAGAACTTGAAAGAAGAGGTCCCTTAAAGCGAGGGACCTGTGAGCATCCTCTGAGGTCCTCCTGCTCTGTCTTATCTCAATGTAATTCCTAGCCCGGCTGAAGAACATAGAAAGGTAGAAGAAGCTATTTTCTAATGCCTTATATTCATGAAGCTAATGTAGATAGAAGGGAATATTTTTCTTTCCTTAAACCTTTAAGCATTTTAATATAATTCTACTTTATTTTCTTTCTTAATTTTTCAAGACTAGTAAAGCTTCCTCAAAACTTAGGTAATTTTTATGAGCAAATCAAACTTATAATTATGGTGACTCTAATTCTTTTAGAGATTCCGATATTGTTTACTAGCTTTATTCTCTTACACTTTTCAGCTTAAAGTCTTAAATGTAAATCCACCTTCAATTATGCATCAAATTGGAATAATAGACTAATCTGTAAGCTGCTTCAACATGCCAACTTCTTTTTGCTGTGACTAATAGTATAACTACCAAGTGTACATATGAGGTAGAAAGAAAAGAGGTCCTGCCCTTCTCTTTTCTCCTGGAAACCGCAAGGAAGCATGACCTGTAGGGTGGCTGTCACTCCCAGTCCCAGCCCCAGGCCCTGTTGCTGAGGGCTGTGCAAATGGGCATGACCTGCCAGTCACAGAGATCCAGAACAGACACAGAACAGCTTAAGAGCCCTGCACCAATCATAGAATTCTGTCTTCAATTCTTCTGGCATGAGATAAGCGAGTTTTGATAGGATGGCCTAGATCTGACGTCGGGGTTGGGGACGCAAAAGATGATGGATGTTACCCTCAGGACTGCCATGAGCCTTTGCGTCTGTCTTCTCTGTTCTCTGTAGACTTTTTTTTTTTCCCCATTTCTTTTCCTACTTTAATTGGCTTGCACTCATTCTACAGAGTGTATTTCTTTTCCTACCTTTATACTACCATTAATACTCTTAATAAATGTAAAACCTCGCTACCTTATTTCCTGTCCAAATTTTTTGTGCAAGACAAGAGCCTGGAAGGAACACCTGGAAAAAGCACAGCACCCGGCTAACACTGCCACTTCTGAGGAGCAGCAGAGGTGCCTTTCCTGACCAAAGAGATCAGGGAGGTAGCAGTGATAAGGGGGAAAGAAACTCCTAACCGGAAAGATACCTTCAACAGAGGGACAGCAGGGGACCCAAGTGGGTTGCCAAGTACCCTGCCTTTTCCAGGGTTTTTTTTTATAGAGCAAAACTACGAAGTGAGGTAGCTCCAAGGTAGGAAAAATGGAAGCATGCAAAACTATGGGCCACCAATAAGATTACAAGTATAACTGCTCAGGTAAATTGATTAAGTCAGGATCAAATGGGGAATCTGGTCATGTAGCAAGCAGGCCTGAATATAGAACAGGGACTTTTCCTGTAGGGGGTTGAGTTAATGGCTCTCCTTGGCTTTTTCAAGGTGATTGATACCTACTGAGAGTATCAGTCTCTGAGGTTTATTCCTAGGGAGAAATGCAGGTGCATTTGCTAAATCTTTTGTCTTGAGGTCTGGTCGGAAGCAGGAGTGTCTGTCTTTCCCACAGTTGCAAGGTATCTTGTCTTTCAGGGCCCAGCCCTGTCTGCCTGCCTGTAATATTTCCATCTATCTCCACTTCCTACAACAGCAGAGCTCTCTGCTGATATTGCTCCCAAATGCCTTAACCGCAGGTAGTGGTTGATACATTGTGTCAACTTGGCGGGATGACTCCGCAGCGCACTTCCGGCTGGTGGGGGTCCCGCCCTGGGGCACAATTGGTTCTGCCCCCAGAGTGACTCTGCACAAAGAGACCACATAAAAGGGATGAGGAAGTAGTCGATCTTCCACTTAGTTGGAGGAGCTTCAGTCTTGGCATTAGGCTTGGACTTCATCGCCTGGCTTGCCGCGCATACTCATCTGCCTCGGGCTAGGATCCTTCACCTTCCCGCAGACTCTTCCACATCTGTCGCAGACTCTTCAGTCTTCCCTCGCAGAGCCATCAGCTGACAAATAGAGACCTGCACGGAGCAAGCTTCAGATCTTGGGACCGAACTCCTCAGTCCCCGGTGTGCAGACGCCCTCTGCACACTCCCCCGTCTGACTCTGTGGCTGACTGTCTAAGCCAATCTTGTAATTCCTTCTACATTGTATATCTTGTGTTAATATCTGTTCCTTATATTATATCTGTTCCTCGAAGTAAAACCCTGACCAATACACCCCAATAGGCCACAATCAGTACTACCTTTCTCCCTAAAATGCTACAAAAGTCACAGCAGTCAGTTTTAACCCTGCACTTTTGTAGAAGCATAGAAACGCTGCCAAGATTTCGTCATCACAGCTGAGATACCCTGGATGCTTTGTGGCAGCTCCAGACGATTATGAACCTGGCCACCATGGACTGGCGCTGCCCCCATGGCTCAGCGTCCCAGCACTCAGCATGGCTCCACTCCGCAGCCTCCAGGCAACCCGCTCCCTCTTTTTGATATTGCAACATTTCATCTGGAATTCCTGCTTTGTTCCTGTGTACAGTTCCTGTGCTGGTCAACTTGTGCTTTGTTTGCAAATGTAACATCAGTTGGAAACTGGAAATCAATTGTTGAGTGTTGCATTCTGATTAGTTTGGGAGATGGGAGTAACAAGTCTGTTCACAGCATCATTTGGCTTATTACTGATAGGTTCTGGCCTGAGTACAAACTGCTAAATTATCATGGCTCTGATTCAAAATGGGTGAACCCCCAAAACAATAGCTTATCTTCCCAATGACCACTTTTTCTCCTTCCCCACTCTAGTCCTGGATACAACTTCCTTTTACCTTTCCCATGCACACACGGAACCTCCAGTTAGCTCCTTGTGTGTCGCTGAATCTGCCCCTCAAACTCTGCCCCCAGCAAAAGTCCACAATGTCTCAGCCTTGCGTTGTCTCAGGTCAGAGGATCCCCTGTCTCCCTGCTGTCAGTCCTCTCTGTGTTTTCAGAGTTAGTAAAAGCTCCTCCCACCCCACTTCTTTTATTTTTGCTTCTCTGCCGCACCACCACCAAAAAAATCTAACAATTACTATGTGAAGAAGGACCTGGTGGCTGAGTTCCAGGATGAATTTCTAAATTGAAAGCAAACTAAATCTTTGGATTTACAAGGTATACATTTTTATGCCATATTTTGGCTCATCACTTTTCTATAAGTGTTTGACTTTGGTGTGATGATCATAAAAACATCTGTGCTAGGTACAACAGACCTGTGAGTGCTTTCGGTTCAGCTAGTGAGGTGTCATAATAAATACATTTTTTAGTATGACTGTGGGCACATAGAGAATGTTCTACTTGGCTTTCAGCCTGTGTGTCTTTCACAGCACCTTATAGCATTTTATCTGTTATAATTTACAAGACTGAATGGCAGAGCTGGCATTCTATCCAATAAGTTTCACCCCTGCCAAGGCCTTCACTATGCTTTCAGGCCTACTTCTAACATTAGGTAGTTCCACTTGGTTGCACAACAGTTTGATACTATTTTGTCTAGTCAAATATATACTCATATTGCTGTTTTCTTCATCGTCTGGAACAAGGAGCTCTGCGTTTACTGTGTCTGTCTCAGTCAATTCTTGCTCCATTTCACTGTCACAGGAACTTTGGCTCACATGGCCAGTTTCAGTCACTATTGTCACTGCCCACCCACACACTCTTCTGTTATGAAAGCATGTATTTTACCATAATGGATCATCTTCATCATCTATGCATGAGTAGTCTGATGATTCACTTTTGATAACCTCAAAAACTTGCAGATCTAGTTTTCTGTGTGCTGTTGTACTGAACTGGGCTACTTCTACCAGGAAAACAAAACAAAACAAAACAAAACACCTACTCTTAACGAATCCTGGAGTGGTATGGGTCTATTGGACCCCCTGTGATGCTTGGTTAAACATACACTGTTTCATTGCTCATTAAGGTGGTTATTAATCCATTTGCCACTTTTGCACACATGCACATTCCTTGCCCTTCGTAATACCAAGTGATTAAATACAGATTGCTTCCTGTATCCTTCAGGGAAAAGTATTAAAATGTATATCAGCTAATATTAAGCTAAAGTACAAAGTTACAGTAGAAAAGTAAGAGTCTATTGAATCTAGTCTTATGTTAATTAACATTGAAGAATTCTGGAGATTATGATAGTGTACTGGAGACAGAAGACCTGTGGCAGCTAAGACCTAAAGCTGATCAGCAATGGCTGGGGTGGAAACCAAGGTGCTTTCAGGCTCTGGGCCCAAAAAGCTGGCAGAGGAGAAACTGAGGCTAAGACCAGGAGCTAGAGACAGTGAGCAAAGTCCTGACTGAGTCCTGAGACCATAAGCCTGATATCACTGGCCAAGGACAAAATAAAAGGCTGAGATTTGAGGTGAGCTGTGGTAGCGGTGTGCTTCAGAGAGGTCAGCAATCTAACACCCTAGAGAGGGAGCAAAAGTTGTCTGTAGGACTCCAAAAAGTCACAAAGGGCCTATGAGCCTCACTGTGGTGGTGTTGGAGCTGATGGGTGTCAGGCTCGACCCCAAGAAGTGACTGAGGCCACTAGAACAGGCAGAGTTGAAATAAACATCAGTAGCTTTATTTCAGACTGGATGTGGCCTGGCCAAGGGTGAAAAGACCCTTGACCATGAACAAAGGAAGAGGCTATGCTTTATAGGAGACTTTTAACAGGGGAGGGAGTCCTGCCCAGGGAGATGGAAAATTTTAGGTTTGTTAGGGGTCATTGGAGGATCTGGTACCCCTGGTAGAGAGCCCCTGGTGGGAAGTGCAGGATGACAGTGGCATTTTGCTGATTTACAGAGTAGTATTCTATAAATACTAGTTTACAGAGTTTCCTGTTAACCTGAGAACCAATCTGATAAGCAGAGTTATTTTGGTCTCTCGTGCCGGGTGAGGGAGCTTTCTGCTTAAATAGAGGGGTCTTTCTCTTCAAGTTGGGCGAGGTCCAATGTGGGGGACCTAACAATGAGGTATGGAGAAGCAGGGGAGAGGGGATGACATTAGGAGTGATAAGAACAAGAAACATAACACTAAAAGTTAAGAAGCAGAGTCATTCAATGCTCAGACCTGTAGCACCAAGGACTCAGATACCCTAGCAATCAATGCTGGGAGCTGCTAATATTAAGGGAGCAGCACTTTCTCAATTTGAGATGTCTATCTGGATTGGGCAGAAGAACCCTCAGTTGGCAACATATACATTACATTTAAAAAAATGTGTTGATTTAATTTACTTTCTTCATCTCAATATTTAATTCTGGTCTTCTCAGTGAACATCACATACCTACCCAGCAGATATCTGTCTCCTGAGAGTTGCAGTTTCCATCTCAGAAGGATGAGGTTAGGCACTTTTATCTTCTGGCCAGGAGATGGGATTTGATTTGTACCCAAGGCCCTCACGTGACAACATAAACTGGAACTGGGACTCTGAGTCACAGGAAAATATGCTCAGCTACCGCTTCTTTCTGGTAGTGATGTGTGTCTCACACATCCTCCCTGAAGGTGGACAAATTCCTCTACTGAATGGCTTGTATGTGTCTTGGCAAAAATTTGCGTTTTTTGGTCTCAAGAAATTTCAGTGTAATATTCTTATCTGGCTGCAAGGGCCCTTTAAGGATTGGCCTCTACCAAGCCTTAATGATTCTTTTGCAGCCTCTTAACTTCACTGCCTGACCTGGCAAAAGAATGTTACATTCTTCACATATTTTCCTATCTGGCAGGTTCACTTTTCCAATAGTTACTTAAAAAACATCCACTTAAATGCTTTGACTTTATGGTCATGTAAAGTAGGATGTTATTTTCTCATCAGCTGCTATGTTGGAGCCCAGTCCCTTGTAGCAAAAGACCTGTGAACAAGGGAAAGGTATGTTAGTCTAGTTCACATAAGTTACGTGTGACCCAGGGGGCTTCATAAGGAAAGAGAGACCCAAAGCAATGCAGGCCTCAGTGTTTTTCTGCTAGGCTTGGTAAAACAGTGGATAGTTGCAAAAGAAGTATGATGGAGTAGAAAATATGATCCAGGAATAATAAAGCAGGATGAACTTAGCAAAGCTAGACTCTCCTTGGCGACCTTGTGTCATCAGATAAGCACAGTCCTTTGCTCCAGGCCTCTTCAGTGCACATCTCAAATGAATGTCTTATGACCTCCTTCAGGGAAAAGCAGAAAAAGGTTAGACTGTGATCTTTCTAGGTTTTATGGCTTGCTTCCAGAAGGAGAAGGTGGTCTTCCTCCGTCTGCCGCTTCTCAAATGCCAAGGTGCTATATTTGGAGATGAGAGACTCCAAGCATCATTTATAGCATTAAAATCACACTAAAGACAAGGAAGGAATTTGTCATTACTGCGGAGTTCTTTTGTGTTTTTAAACTATTTGATATAAACAGGTAACATATGCGTGTGCTTGAACATTCAAAACCACAAAAGAGCCAAGGGGAAAAGAAAGTTTCCCTCTCTCTGTGCATAGCCTCCATCTTGTTGTACTTTGAGGCAGGGTTTTGTTATCGCTTGCAGTTTAGACTGGCCCTGAACTCGAGATCCTCCTCCCTCAGCTTCCTGAGTGCTGGGATTACAAATGTAAGCCACCATGCCTAGTGGCCTTACTCTTTTAACGCTTATTAGTTGCTGTTCCTTCTTCTAAACCAACTGAACATCAAGTTCGTAGGGGATCTGCAGTTTGTAGCCTCCCTTGTGCGTAGGGTGGCCACAAACCTGGCTGTGGTTACAGAGGTATTAGTAGGAGGAGAGCTCCTGGGAAGTTGTTTTTCTGAACAAAGCCACAGATTTCTTCCCTCTCTCCCTCCCTCTCTCCCTCCCTCCCTTCTTTCTTTCTTTCTCTCTCTCTTTCTTTCCTTTTCTTTCTTTCTCTCTCTCAGATGCAGATACGATGCCTCAATGGGCAGAAGCCATGCTGTGACATGAGGAAGGAAGCCTATGCTCAAGGTGGTCATGCCCAAGAGCAGAAGTTCATTGGGCACGGCTTTCCTCTCTGCTGTCTCCTACCCCCACACTTCTTATTTCCTGGGAGAAGACTCTCATTAAATCCAGAGCAGATAAAACACTGTTCCATGTGGTAGAATTAATCCTAAATGATGGGATAATATTTCTTTGCATTATTTATTGAGCTAATTGTCTAGAGATGAAAAATGTTGCAATTTTTTAAAGAAAGGTTAAACTCTGCTTTTTTGCCCTCATCATCTACTACTATGTTTTTTGCACTAATATTCCTAGTAAGAATATTACCTATGGGCTAAATTCCTACAACTTTGAACCCTCAGGCCAGAGGGTAGCTGTTTTAAAATTTTATCGGCATATGCTGAATTTTTCTCCATAGAGATTAAACCACTTCTGGGAGAATTCTTAGTGCTGCAGGGAAGTCACCCAAATGAGAGTTTCAGGATAAGTGTGATCAAAAACCTAACTGTGTTTTAGAATTGCTGCTGGTGGAGTCATTTTCTTTTCTTCTTTAGAAACAGAGAGGTTTCAGTGCACCCTGTAGCTGAGCACACACTACTGTAAAATTCACTTATTAGCCAAGAGGGATGGGTCAGAGAAACACTGGTAATCATGGTATGTGAAGTCCTTTCCCAAAATGGACCTTAAGTTGCATATCAGATATAAAGCACAGATCCTAAATAAATACGCATAGATCCTTTATCAGATATAGATCTTAGGTTCTTGTAGTCCTGGCCCTCATCCCTTCTTTTCTTATACAATAGGCTCCTGCTACAATTACTCAAACATCTCTTGGGCTCCTACTGGGTCTCAGGTACCAAGCATGGTTCTGGAAAGAGATGGATATGTAATAGGTTGAATTGTGCTCCTCAAAAAGACACACTCATATGCTAAGCCCTTGTACAGGTAGATGCGATTTTATTTGGGAATGGAATCTTTGCAGCTGAAGTCATACTGGCTCAGTGTAGGCCTTGAAGCCAATTGCTGGTGTGTTTACAAGATAAGAGAGAAGGAAATTGGACAGAGAAGGTCACATGAAGACAGAGCTGAGCCTGGCTGAAGAAAAGCCAAGTATGTTGGGAGCCACTGGAAGCCAGGAAGAAGCAAGGAAGAATTCTTCCCTAGAGCCTTCTCTCTCTCCCCTCCCTTTACCTCAGCTACATTGGTAACCCTGTCTTCCTTGGTGACCCCAATCTACAGTTCCATATGGATAATTTCTAGATCTTTCTCTTGGGTTCAGGTGACCACTCCCTAGGTGGGAGTGAACCTAACCCATCCAAACGGATTTTACTCTTTTCCCCAGCCAACCAGCCTGTCCTCCCATCATGCATCCTACCACAGTGATCGGCTCCCTGATCTCCCAACTTGTTCACCCCAGAAACTCTAATGTCATTCTCTTCCCTCTCTACATCTCACTCAGGACCAATCATAATCTTGCCAGCATCTTGATCTCAGAAAGACTAAATGTCTGCTATTTAAAGCCACTTTGTCATGGCAGCCCTAGAACCCAAACACAGATGTCAGAGTTGAACTCCTCCAAGGAAGTGGAGGGGAGATGCTCCCTTCCTTCAAGACTATAGAGATATTCCTGGAGACACGTATGGCCCTTATTGACTGAGTCACGTTATATAGATCATTATCTAGTTCATGTCTGGCTACTCCACTGGCTTGTATCTGTTTGGGGGAAGTAATCATGTCCTGTTTGCTTCTGTGTCTCCAGAGCGGCAGGCAGGTATCCCCACATCTGGACCAACTGGATCTGCCAACTGATCAACCATGCACCTTTAGAGAAAGAGGCACCTGGTAGACTGCTTGGGCCTAGTGAGGACTGTCATCCGCTGGTGTAACCTCAGATTGGCTGGCATTGGCAGGGCTCCAGCTCCTCACATTCTTCTTCTGGCCGATGATAGCACCATTCTCACTGTCATCCAGGACAAATGCAGGCACCTCTGTCTCCTCTGTTGCTCTGCAGCAAGTGAGACAGCACTTGCTGTGCAGCTTTCCTTGACGTCTCTCTATTCTCTCTCTCTCTCTCTCTCTCTCTCTCTCTCTCTCTCTCTCTGCCCTCCCTTTACCTCAGCTACATTGGTAACCCTGTCTTCCTTGGTGACCCCAATCTGCAGTTCCATATGGATAATTTCTAGATCTTTCTCTTGGGTTCAGGTGACCACTCCCTAGGTGGGAGTGAACCTAACCCATCCAAACGGATTTTACTCTTTTCCCCAGCCAACCAGCCTGTCCTCCCATCATGCATCCTACCACAGTGATTGGCTCCCTGATCTCCCAACTTGTTCACCCCAGAAACTCTAATGTCATACTCTTCGCTCTCTACATCTCACTCAGGACCAATCATCCTCTGCAGTATCCCCATAGTCCTCTGCCTTTTCTCTGTCGCTACTTCCTATCAGGCTGCATTGTCCCAACATGGGGTCCAGTGCTGGTCTCTTGCCTCCAGTCTTACTCCTCTCTCATCATTTCTCTGGGCTATCCCAAGAATGATTACAAACAAAAATTCTCAAATTGATCACATAATTTTCCTATTTAAAACTCTATGATAGGGGCTGCAGAGATAGCTTGGTGGTCTAAGTGCCTGCCTGGCAAACACAAGGTTTGATCCCTGATACCACATGCTGTGCCAGCCCCAGAACCCTGGGCATGCTGTGCAGGCCACCGAAACTGGGTGTGGTGGCACACACCTGCAATCCCAGCTCTAAGGAGGCTGAAATAGGAGGATCACCACAAGTCCAAGCTGCATAGCAAGACCCTGTATCAAATAAATAAATGAATAAAATAAATTTTGAAAAAACTCTATGGTAAGTGTTAATATAGAACTCCTTTAGTGGCTCAGAAAGCCTTCCAAAAGTGGCACCTGCTTCCAGCTTTTCCAGTTCGTTCTGCTGTGAGCATATTAAAATTTCCTTTACTTCCTCACACTTGCTTACTGTCTTTGACCCCTGCATATAGGGTTCCTCTGTCTGGCATATTCCTGTCTCCCTTTTTAAGCAGACTTCTCTCAACTCAATTTTCTGATCTCAGCGTATAACTAAATCCCACTTCCTTGGGAGCCTATTTCCAGTCACCTATACACTTAATCCCCTGTGGTGCCACTCCATTGCCCATTGTCCTCCTTGGTCTCACCTGTAATTTTTAGTTGCCAAATCTATATTCCTTTCCAGCCGCAAAATTGCATGAGAATAGGGACCGCTGTATTTCCAGAGCCCAGCAAACACTACCACGGAGCGGATGCTCAATAATAAATGAATGAAGTGCACATAGTAAATGCTTAAGAGTTGGCTGAATTAATGTATATACATAAATTGTAATATATTTCAATTAAGCCTTTATCGATGCAAATCAGGATTTCTTCAATGCTATTTTTACTGGTCTCTGCTTCAATCTACATGGCAGAATATCCAGATTAGAGGTCACAGAGTGCCACATCCATTAGGTAACTCTCAAGAAGAAAATTTGCTCCCTAGTAAATTTTGAGCAAAATCCAGACTTTGTAGCTATGCTAATTCCTACAAAATCTTCAGCATATATTCTTTAGATGTGTGCAAGTGTTCAGGTGCATTAATGGGCTTCTGTGGGCTGGCCTGAAGCCTAACCAATATTATTTCTTGGAGAACACTTTCCCTCATCCCAACCATCTACTTACAAAGGGATGTTTAGAAACACAGATTTTTATTAAGTTGAGAGCTGCTTGGTGTTGAACTTGGTTATTCCCAAAGGTCACCAATAGAACATCTCCAGGCAGTCAGAAGAGATATGCACATGGGCTTTCAGTGATTGTTAATTAGTGGGTGTATCTGGAAGAGCTTAAAAGAGTAAAAGGTTGGGATGGGTGACTCTCATGAAGCTTTCCAACTTAAATTAAATGGCTACTTGTTTGATAATTGGAAAAAGCAAGCAAGCAAGCAAGCCTGTTGTCCCTGAATTCAGCAATACCTGGATCTGGATTTTCTTGATTTGCAAGATGTTCTCTCTGCCGCCTTTGTGCTACCCACTTGCTGGTGGCGTCTTGTCCAAGTAGGAAGAGGTGTGGTTAGTGGTTCCTTTTTTGGCTTAGATGTAATTGTTCATCAAGCGTTAACTATGGCCAGGTCTACAGGTGTCCAGCAATCCCTGGCAGAAAACCACCTCTGCCAGGAAGTACCCAGCTAGAAGCAGGCAGGAGAAAGATAAGGGAATGGTCAAGCTGAGGCTTTATTTGTGGCATGCAGTCTCCTTTTCCTCCTGTCAGCATTTAAGCATCTGTAGTGTCTTGAGCCACCCCCCCCCCCACCAAGGAAAGAAATCAGTGGCCATTTGTCTTTTTTACCACAGACAACATGATATACTCAAAAACAGAGCTTTGATGTCAGCCACACCCGGATCTCACCTTGGCTCCAGCTCCTCATGCACTGCGAGCTTTGGGCCATTTACTCTCTGGTCTCCATTTCTTTTGTATCCCAAAATACTAGTTTTTTTTTTTCACAGCTGATTAATAGGACAGTTTTGATAGTCAATACACTGTATATTGTTATCTTCTTAGTGGTTATCCATAGTACAAGAAGCAGACAGGATATTCTTTCCAAACATTGTTAGTACACCTCTTTCTTCTCATTGAGTTAAGCGAAAGTAGCTGTAAATTCATCCTATTTTGTATATATAAATACAAAATGATCTTTCCTTTGTGTCTTTTTAAAAAAAATTTTCATTTTCATTTTTTTTGTCCTGTCAGAGGTGAATATTCTATTGACATCTAAATACTATAGGTGTTTGAATTCAACTAAACAATCCAACACTGTCTAGCAGTCTATAATATTAGTGGGTTATTCTCAGAAGTTATTGACTTGAGCCTTTCACAGCTCATCATATTAATATGGATTTACTTTATATACCTCGTTTTTATACTTTTCTGCTGGATGGTTAAGACCAAGATATAGCAAGACCTATATACCAAGAAATGTAACTTTTGTATCTGATAAAGTCAGCCAAGTACTCTCAGGATTTATCCTGTAGCCATCAAAATACTAGTTTTTAGAGATATTTTGCGAATTGAATGGAATGACTAGGGCAGGTATTTACTGGGGCATAGGAAATGCGCACCAAGCACCCGCAGTTGCTATTATATGCCCATTGGTGTGACTGAGCTGGCTTTTAAGCCTGGTTGCTCACTATGCAGAGGGAGGGCATCCTGATGGCAAGCCCCTGGGGATGGCAAAGACAGAGGGTCTTTTTTGGGTTGGCCAGTAAAGATGTGCTGTATTATTGAAGCCCTGTTCCCAGGAGTTTCAGGAACCTGAGGAGCGGACACATGACAGGGCTCTCTGGGGTTCTTTGGAACTCAGAGCAGCCCCCCGCCCCAGCCCAGGACAGGTCCTGTCCAAGGCCATCGTCTACATTTCTCATTCTAGACTATCAGAACTTTAAAATTCTGAATTCATGTCTGATTTATGCCCATGCTACTGATGCAGTAATAATGTCAGGCAAAAAGTTAGTCACCAGCAGATCAAAGACAGGCATCTAGGGGCTACTTGAAAAACAAAGAAGATGTGATTTTTTTCCTTCACTTTCTTAATCACTAGCTATAGATAAGAGCCCCACAAGATTGTGGTTTCAAACTTTAGCTCATCCTTTAAGTGTGCTGATAAGGTCCAGGCCCATATGAAGTTTAGGCCACTGGTGAGGGGTCGGAAAAACTGCAAGGCTTCAAAACAAACTAAAAGGACACAGCCACCTAAGAGTAAGCACTTGTCTGTGAAGTAGGTAAACACTTCATTTTATTCATACAAGAACAGTAACACAGCAAGAGGTCCCTTGGGATGGGAAATGGGCAGCATTCTGGACCTTTACCTGCTGTTCGTTAAAAGCATGGTTTGAGCTTCTTTTCAGCCAGGAGACTTAAAAGCCATTTTTAAGATAAACCATAACTCTCTACTTGGGCCTGTAGGTGCTCATTAGGTAACAAAAATGTTTGACTTCCATTTCCTATCCTTTGTCACCATAAATCTTGGGTTAACTCTTTTCTCAGCTGTGCTATTGCAATCATTTCAGAAGTGTCTGTCTGGACGATGGGAAAACAAAGTTGAATTTACATAGTCTCACCTCCGCCTTAGGAGGTGGGAGCTAGTTAAGGGCACATGTACGGGAAGGCTATCTCTTTTCCCTAGTACCAGTCTCCTGCTTTGCTCTGCCTCCTGTCTGTCAGGGCTGAGCTGTTCTCCTCCCTCACATGCTCTATGCTGTGCTGTGCTGCTTCATCTCCCAGACAGAAGCAACAGAGCCAAGTGACAATGGATTGAACCAGCTGACACCATTACCCCAAATAAACCTTTCCTCATTTAAGTTAATTTTCTGTCAGGTATGTTGTATGGTGATGGAAATCTACCCAAGCCAGACCCCATATACTTACCTTTCTGAAGTGCCTGCTCCCTCAGATTGTGCGTGCTGCCTTCCTGCAGGACTTGTTCTGCTCACACTCTTCATTCCAGGCTCTGCTGATGACTCGGATGAGAATGTGAGTTGCCCTTGTTTTGGAGTCTGCTCCTGTTTCTACCATTGTGTGTGTGGCATTTTTAGTCAATGTTGTGATTGATGTTGAGTAATTAGCCAGGTTTGAATTACTTAATACCATTTGTTGGTGTTGATTCTCCTTAAGAAACAATAAAAGCAATCCAATCCAGTGTTTTATTCTGGATGGGCAATTAGATTGCAGAGATGAACATTGTTTAACCTACTAAGCACCTACCAATCACCAAGTCATTTCTGAAGAGCAGACCAAAGCTGGCCAGGCCCACCCTCCTGTGAGGGGATGGTGCATGTGGTGAATCCCTGGGAGGGCAGAAGGGCATAGCAGTGAGGTCCTGGAGAATATGCACCCTGCAAAGTGAGAGCAGGGCGGGAGCTCTCCCAGAGGCAGAGCACACAGTGCAGCAAGGTGCCTTGTTTCCATTTTAACGCATCTCTAATCAGGCCTCAGGCATGCTGTCCATGCATCTGGCATTAATTTCGACTTCACTGAGCCTCTGAAGGTATTGAAAATTTGTGATAGAGTGATTCTTTAATCTTCTTTTATCCCTGATAGTGGTCCTCTAACAAAATAAGAGATTACAGATGGTGTGAGGGAAATAAACTCATCAACACAGCATACCCCAGTATTTATTTACTCTTTTCCAGCTCCACTTTCTTAATCACTAGTTATAGAGAAGAAGGGTCAGCCAGATAGCTCAGCTGACTGAAATGTCTGCTTAGGCCCTTTTCCCACAGCACACCAAGACAGTGACTGAGACTGGGCTTGGTGGCGCACACCTGTAACCCCAGCACTTGGGAGGCTGAAACAGGAAGATCACTACGAGTCTGATCTGTGTAGTGAGACCCTGTAGACTAAATCTGTTGTACTAAATAGATGATAGATAGTAGATAGATAGATAGATAGATAGATAGATAGATAGATAGATAAGGGAGACAGAGGGAGAGGGAGAGAGAGGGGGAGGGAAGGAGGGAGGGAGGGAAGGAGGGAGAGAATGAGAAAGAGAGAGAGAGAGAGAGAGAGAGAGAGAGAGAGAGAGAGAGAGAGTGAGAGTATGGAGTCCTGGGTTTCAGGAAAGCTCTCTATCACTGAATTACATTCTCAGACCTAAGAATAAATTTTATCTCTTGAAGTTGAGCAGCCTATTTAAGGGAAAGTAGTTGAATCTACTGTTTGAAATTTTTTTTTCTGAAGATAGAAAAGTAGTTTTATGTTGTCTGTTACAGTAACATAGACAAAGAGACATCTGTGAAAACAGGGCTCAGGATACTGCAGAAAATGGACTCCTGGGTGGAGCATTCTATCATTTCCAATTTGGCTATTTGGAGGAAGAGCAAGGTTCTGAGAAAAAATGAGAATGTTGGATCCAGACAATTTGAAGGTTGAATCTTGCTCTCGGTATGATGCTGAGCTTCACTGTTTTCACCTGTGGAATGAGCTGTGAAGACCTGATGAAATAACAACGATCTATTGTTGCATGAAATTATCCTAAAATTTAGTAATTTAACAACATAGCTTATCTGAGTTTCTGTGGTTCAAAAATCTGCATATGGCATTAAGAGGTCCACTACCTCCAGGTTTTATAAGTCAGGTAGAAGCGGGTATTGGGAGCCATTTTTACAAGCAGTGCACTACAGGATGCATACATAGAGTGCCTATCACTGTTTCACATGTTGTAATCTGTGCTAATCTTAATAGGGGTTGTGCTGCTATTACAAATTCTTGAGAACAATAATTTTGAAAGAACTGATTTATATCTTGCAGGTATAGCTATGCCATCTCATGGTAGAAAGCAGAGGAAAGAGCAAGGGAATACACATTGGAAAGGGCTGAAATGATTGCTTTGCCAGGAACTCACTTTCTCTATAACAAACCTACTCTTAGTAGCATTAATTAATTCATGAGGGCAAAGACATCACAGCCTCATCACTCCTTGAAGGTCCTACCTCATAACATCACTGAATTAGGAATGAAGTTACCAATACATGAAATTGGGGAAGCACATTCAAACAACAGCTGTTCTCAGTTAGGGTTAGCAGTCTCCCTGTCTATTTTACATAGACTTCTGGAACTTTCTTGCTGCAGTGGTTTCTCTACGTGGACTAGAGATAATCTGTGGTTCTTGAAAAATCTCCCAGCCACCCAATACTATATAGATTGTTTCTGCCTTCTCTTTCTGGCAATGCAAGAGCAGAGGCCACAGGCTTTTCTTGGGTAGCTCTTTCTGATGTGTGAGAAGGCAAGAGGCAGATTCCTTCCTTCGCAATGTATTTTCAAGATCCTACTATGTACTGGAAGCAATAGACAAAAAACAAAAAGTAAGCAAGCAAGCAAACAAACAAAAAAGACTGGAGATCCTGCCCCTCATAAAATCAGGAATCTGTTTCTGAAAATTAAACATTAAATATTATGTGCATAAATCCCAACCCAAGAGCTCATTTCTCATTACATTAAATTGGACAAATGGTAATGTGAGACAAGTTTCCCAAAACCTCCAGGCAATTTCCTGATATGCAACCTTAACACAGTTATGACCTGAAGAGTATATAATGGTGAATGCTCAACTCATCATTTGTCCTGAGCTCTCGCCAACACTAAAGCTTTTCACAGTAACACTGTGGAGTAACGCATCCAGTTTGCATGCCATGTCATTTACAGTGAGGCCTGACAAAGAAAGAAATAGCAAATAATTATTGGCAATAAAAATCATAAAGCAGTTTCCAGGAAAGTGTTGTTATTCACCAAGAATGCTGAGGCTGGAGGGGTAGAAAAGCACGAAGTCATTTAGTCCTTCATTGTCACTTGATACACTGTTCAAAACATGTACCAATGACTTCTGACATCTTACCAATTGTGTTTGGAAAATAATTCCAGGTTCTCATGCACATCATTTTATTAAAGATGTCACAGCGAGCTCATGGGACATAAGTATACATTTTTTCTATATTAATGTAGACTGAAGAGAATATTGCTTTGAGAGATGTGTGTATTCTTTGAAAATTTGGCTGCTGAAAAACCAGCAGGATCATACCCTTAGAATATTAACTTAGAGGAAGAAGTAGTAAATATATGATGGGGAAAAATAAATAAGGAAGGAAGTAGCAGGTTACAAGTTGAAATAATGTGGTCAGTAACAAGGTGGCATTTGAATAAAAATCTAAAGAAGGAGAAACAACAGATTGTGTGGACTTTGGGAGGATGGATCTGGTAAACACCCATGTCAAAGGAAATAGCAAATTCAAATCCCCTGAAGTAAAGAGTGTTCTAGAATGTTCTATACCAAGGACCTGTCTAAGATCTTCAGCTGTCTGTTTGAGGGCTATTGGAAAGGATGCAATAAAAGACAATGACAATATTAAGAACTCAAAAGAAGAAATCAAAACTGAAAGGTATAATAGACACAGTTAAATGGAAAGTAACAGAACTTAAGGATTAAACAACAAAGAGAGAGAAAGGAGAAAAGGTAGGAAATAAGGCAGGGGCAAAGCCACACACACACATATATAATATATAATATATATATTATATATAATGGCTAAGGCAATTGTCTTAAGAATTTCTATCAGTTTTTTGAACATAGCAGTTAATGGATAGAATTCTCACCTTGACTAATGCTCTTTGCTGATATCTGTGAACTAAGCAACTACACTGAGAACAGCAATGTGTAATATTAAAATAATGTTTGAAATAACTGTCATCTAGGTCTTCTAAATGTATACCATTTCTGATGTCATATTAATTATTATTATACTCTCTTTACAGTAATATTTTTAAAAGGTAATAAAAGAAAATGAGAGACAAGAACAAAAATTTACGTTTTCGTGAAAGCATGTGGTAATATTCAACCATATCTCCCATATTGCACAACTATATCTGATGATCTGAGCAACTTATAATAGATAATATATCAATCACTGTTAATCAGCTATTCTTGTTTTGAAAAATCTGTAATGCATATATTGTTATGTTACCTTGCTTCTGTCTTTATTTTTCCTATGCTTGGTTTTATTCTTCAAAATAAAAGAAAATAAAAAAATAATAAAAAGAGTGCATAAAGGTGGCTGGAAAATTGATGCCTCAGGATGGGCAGACAAAGACTCTCCGAGCTTGCCATAGACCCTCCAAGTTTGCAACTGTTACATAACACATTTAGAGGAGGTAGTGAGTGACTCGGAACAGCAGTGATGGTTGTGGCTGTGCTGGGCTAATAGCAAGGTGAAGAAAGCATTCTGGCAAGAATAGGGTCTGCATTAATAGAGAACCTATTTTTCCCCCCAGTGAAACTTTTACTACTGCTACTGTACTGTGCTGAATAACCACAGAACCCTCAGCAGATCTTATCTTGCCCTCTGAGCATCACAGCATCACAGATTATTGGAGGCTTCAAGAGCAGCCTGAAGAGGGTGAGCATTTCGACATACTAACTGGCTCCCCGGCGAGGCAAGCACCAGTCCTGAACAGACGCTGTCCTCAATTCACAATTTGTGGTCCTCAACAGGTCTAGAGAAACACAGGAGGCCAGAACAGGGGACAGAGGGGTGGTGAATGTATTCTATTATAAAACCTAGGCATAGACATTAAGAGGATGATATATTATTTTCACTTTGGATGAGAGGGGCAACCACTGAAAGCTTTGTACTATTATCAGTTTAAGAGTAATTAGAGATCTTTGCGGATAGAGTCTAACCAATTGATTTGTGGCCACTACATCTTCCCTGCTGAGCTGGCTTCTGTGGCAGACAGGAGTGACCAGGTTAGAAGGCATGAGCTCAGTACAAGATGTAGTGTCCAGTGGCCAGGACCTTGCCCTGACCTCCTGCAGAAAACTGTGAATCATCGAGGACAAAGACAGGATGATCTTTTGTTTTCTGTATTTATTTATTTATTTATTTATTTATTTATTTGGTCCATGGTCTTGCTATGCAGCTTGAACTTGTAGTGATTCTCCTGCCTCAGCCTCCCCAGCACTGGGATTACAGGCATGTGCTGCCACACCCGGTTTCAGTGGCAGGCACAATGTGCCCAGAGTTCTATGGCTGGCACTGCATATGGGATTAGGGATTGAACTCGGGTCCTTGAGCTGGCCAGAGAAGAGCTTAGACCACTGAGCTATCTCCCCAGTCCTTTTCTTAGTTTTCTTTTAGCATGGGACATGCAACAGAATTTGTTAACCCAATACAGGACAGAAGTCATACCTCCCAATCTTACATCTACAAGGTGCCCTACACCTGGCACACAGGAGAGGAGGGTCTGTGTTGTTCAGGGACACTGTTCTTCCTGGAGCTTTCTATATAGGCACTCATTTCAGCAGTTCAGCAAGCTGATGAAGTCCTTGTTTTATATCTTCACCTTGCACACGAGCAAACTAAGTTCAAGAGGTAAGTAACTAACCTGGGTTCACAGAGCTAGTAAGTTTATGGAGTGAGAGTCAAACCTTGGAGTGTCTACTGCAAGAGCCAACAGTTTTTATACAGCCTAGTGTTATAGGCAACTGAGTTAGATAGAAATATAGGTAGTCAGATAGGGCTAGGCCCCTAATGGAGCCAGTGTGAAGACAAGGTACCTTGCAACTGTGGGCCAGACCTCAAAACAAAAGATGAAACAAATGCACCCACATACCTCCCTAAAGACAGACATTAGAGATTGATATTCTAAATAGGTCTCTATCACCTTGAGGAAGCCAGGATACATCACTAATATAACCCCCTACAGGAAAGGGGGTATTCATGCCCATTTGCTACTTGACTTGCTTCCCTATTTGGTTCCAATTTAATCAATTTTAGCTGAGCAATTACACTTGTGATCTCATTGGTTGGCTATAGTTTTGTCCCACAAAATGCCCACTTTGTGAGTTCCCCACCTTGGACCTGTCTCACATTGTGAATTTGCTCTATAAATATCCCTAGAAAAGGTAGGATCCTTGGCAACACATTCAGGACTTCTGTTCCTGTCTTGGACAGAAGCTTTCTTTACTCCAATAAATATATTCTGCTTTTACTCTCTGTTCCATAAATTCATTGTTTGATATTAGAGAACATGAACTTGTCCCAGACATCTAGTAAGCTGAAGTTTCTTTCCCACATATCACTAGTATGTGGCCAGGATTTACCTTGAATCATATGATTGGCAGGGCCAAACAAGGTCATGGTCAAAGTTCTAAGTGGTCAGATGTTTTCTACCTGACATCAAGTCCCTGTGGAATCCCCTGGCTGTGTTGGCAGGGAAGTATTCAGAAGGTTGACAGAGGGTGCTGGATGGGTGTTCTTGAGAAAGGCATAGGATTGGACTATCATTTTGCCTTCTTGGGATAACAGGCCACCTTCTGCCTTTCCCACTGGATAATTCATGGCCTATCCCCACATTATGTATTCACCATACTGAAACTTGGCAATCATTTAAATTAATGATGTAGAGTCTCTCTAAATGAATCTCACTACTAATGCTCAGACATTTCAGTGAGAGATCTATTGACTTGGAGTTACTGCTAAAGACAATTCATTTTGCAAGAAATCTGGTTCCATTATCCATATAAATGAAAATGGGAAATAAAAGTTAGACATTCTTCCTTTTCTTTCTTTCAATGCCAATGGACGAGTCCAAATAAGCCTACAGTATAAAATCACAGCTAGATTTTCTTTTAATGCTGAAGTATGGGAAATTTTTAAATTTTTACCAGTCCTAGGGACTGGAGGTATGAAACTTTACTAAATAGGGTGTTCCCACCAAGCACATTTTATTAGTTCTACTACCTGATAGTGCTTTCAATTTTTAAAATAGTCCCTTTAAAAAGCCTCAGGGGAGTGCACAGCAATCTCAGTTAATCCTATAATAATAAAAACCAACCACTAAAGTGCTGCTGTAACAATAATGACCAACACATGGGATTGGAGATGGACTATAAGGAGGATTTTCTGACAGAGAGTGGAATAGATTCACCCCAACTCTCTCTCCTTTCTTAGTAAGCAGAGCCAGGCTCATCCTTCTTGTCAGGCATTGCTGAGCTTGCCTATAGGCAGAGATAGTTGAAGTAACCTCTCAGCATCCTCTCCCATCCTGGGAGTCTGAAAATATCCCTGGTGACCAATCCCAGTGGGAACTGCTTTTTGTATTCTGGGCCAACTGAGTGAAAATTCAACTCATTCAATAAACATTCACTGCATAAACAGCATTTGAAAAGTCCTGGGAGGCTTGCAGGGGAGAAAGGATGGGACGTTGACCATACATTCCAAAAGCTGACATCTAATGGGATCTGACAGTGTTCCTGGGAGCCAGAGACCAAATGAAATAGGAAATGTGGTAGACATTGCAGCCAAGTGTGGAGAGAGTTTGGAGGAGAAAGGAGTTATGATGGCTAGGTGGCAATTATGGAACTAAACACAGTGGGCTCAGGCAATGAATCACAGAGGAGATAAAGATATGAAGAGAGATTTATATTTGCAGCGAGTAAGGAACATATGAGGATAAATCCCAAAGCAGTGTCTGTCTTCAAACAAAGAAAGCAAGGAACTTTCATTGGAAAACTTCATGCAAATTCATATTGGAAGGACATGGGCACATTTCTGAACATGCTTGGCTTGTGGAGCATAACACGAATTTTGTCATAATGCTATGTTATGATGGCTATAAAATACCTACATTTATTCTTTAAAATATTTTAATTGATAATTATTAATTTTATGAGATTATTATATTAAAGAATGATTACTTAACAGGAAAATTATAAAAGTAACATATTGAATTGTTTTATATTTATTGAGTGTTTATAAAAAAGCATCAACATTTTCAACATCAACTAGTTTTTGGTGAACGAAAACCATTTTTGGATTGGGTCTTAAAAAGAACATCAGAAATAAATTGCTATATGAACTACAATGAAAATACCAACAGAAGTCTACAAAAAGAATCCCTTTGTTTCCATCCCTTTACTTCCTAAGGCAGTCTTTACACCTGGCAGTGGCCGTTCCACACACACATATTGCTTACACTACAGCACATGTGTTTTGCTTTCCTGGCATTTTGAAGGACATAGTTAGCATCTTGCTGAGCTTGCTGTTTCATCAAAAAGTTCTCGTCAGGAGCTTCTCTACAATGTATAGTTAACAGAATCATAAGATATCAACAAAATAAAGTACTTTTCAATTTTAAACAGAAGAAAATTAAATTAACAATAAAATAAAGTTTCAAAACAGGTTAGCAGGAGAGTTACAATAATTAATACATTGTGTATTGTTAACTTCATAATAGTTATTTAGAGTACAAGAGATAGGCAAGATAATTTGCTCAGACAATATTAACGCAAGCATTTCTTTTCAATGAACTAAGAGAAACTAGCTGTATAACTATCTTAACTATCTTGTGTATAAATACATAATTTTTTCTCCATTCCTTCCTTTCCCCTTTCCCCATCACAATTTATTTTTCTTTTGAATAGTTTCTTCCCAATTAACAATATTTATTGTATATTTTGGGCCTTATTTACTCATTCAGTTTCTCACACTAGTGAGACAATATGATGTTTACACATATGTGTCTGATTTATTTGAATATGAGTATGGCCTTGAGTTGCATCCATTTATCTATGAAAGTCTCCAGTTTATCTTTCTTTATGGCTGAGTAGTATGTAAAAAACCCACATCCTTTAAAATTCCTTGGTTGATGAGGTATTTGGGTTGTTTCCAAGATTTAGCTATGACAAATTGCACTGCTATAAACATGGGTGCATACATGTCACTGTGGTACGATGATTTTAATTCTTTTGGGAAGATAGAAAGAAGTGGAATAGGTATTGTGAATGGACCTCTAATCCTAGTTTTTGTTTTTTTTTTAAGAATCTCCCCACTGATTTCCACAGTGGTTGCACCAGTCTACAATCATATCCACAGTGGATAAGAGTTGATTTTCCCCCCCACAGTCCTACCAGCATTTGTTATCAGTTAATTTTGTGATGGTAGCCATTCTTTCTGAGGTAAGATAGAATCTCACTGTTGTTTTAATTTGCACTTTCAAATGGCCAATAATGTTAAACATTTTTTCATGTATTAATTAGCATTTGTATGTCTTCATCTGAAAAATGTGTATTGATTTCAAATGTCCATTTTTGGTATTTTAACGTTCAAAAAATAATTTATTTCAGTAAAAGACACAGTACCATTAATCCCCTCAAAATACTCCCCCTTACTTCAATCACATTTTACCTTTATTTTTGACATTTGCTGAAGGAGTTCTTCAAATGTCCATTTTTTAATTGGGTCTTTGAATTTCAGGGGGTTTGATTTTATTCAATTCTTTGTATGTTCTAGGTGTAAGTCCTTTGAGGGACAATTGGCTATAATTTTTTCCACTCTATGGGTTGTCTTCATTCTGTTGGTGATTTACTTTGACATGCGCAAGTTTTTAATAAGGCAAGATCCCATCTGTTGATTCTTTCTTGAAGTCTGGGTTTTGTTCATGAAATCTCTGCCTACGCCTATGTCTTAAATATTTCTACCTACTTTGTTTTCCATTAAATTTAATGTTTCTATTTTAATATTTAGATCTTTAATCCATTTTGACTTTGGTTTATTGCATGCTGATAGACATGGGTCTACTTTTTGTTTCTGGCATGTGGAAAGTCAATTTTTCCAGCACCATTTATTTAAGAGGTTGTCTTTCTTCCAGTGGATATGTTTGGCCTCTTTGTCAAAGATAAGCCCACTGTGTGTGTTTTTATTTTTTTTTATTTTTTTACCATAATTTTATTGATAAACAAATAGCAATGAGACAGTTTCAAATCAAATTGGTAGGACAGTTTTAATAATTAACACACTGCATACATTTTTCTTAGTGGTTAATTGCTGTACAAGATGCGGACTTGATATCCTATTTACAAACACCATTAGAACAAATCATTCTATTCATTAAGAGAATGTAACTATATATCTATCCTAACCACTTTGAATACACAG
>NW_004524614.1:7235142-7241724 GCF_000260255.1 Octodon degus | reverse complement strand
ATCTTGGTTGTTTCCAAGATTTGGCTATCACAAATTGTGCTGTTATAAACATAGGCATACACATATCACTGCATGTGTTTGGGTTGTGTTTGCATCTTCTATTTTGTTCCACTGATCTTCAGGCCTGTTTTTTTGTCAATACCATGCCAATTTTATCACAGTAGCTTTATAGTATTATTTCAAGTCAGGGATGGTAATGCTATTCTAGGTGTCTTCTGGTTCCAAGTGAACTTTAGGAGTGTTTTCTCTAGTTCTGTGGGTTATGCTAATGTCACTTTATAATTATTAAATCTATATGGCAATTTTGGGAGGAAGGACATTTTTGCTATGTTGGTTCTTACTATCCAAGGGCAAGAGATGTATTTCCACTTTCAGATATTCTCTTCCATCTCCTTGTTTAGGGTACTGTAATTTTCACTGTACAGATTTTTTACATCCATTGTTAGATTGATTCCTAAGCATTTCATTGTTTCAATACTATTGTAAAGAGTATGGTTTCCCTAATTTCTCTTTTAGTGAGTTTGTTGCTTGTGTACAAGAATGCTATTGATTTTTAAGTGTTGACTTTATATCCAACTATGCTGCTGAATTTGGCTATGAAATCTACAAAGTTTTTGGTGGAGTTTTTGGGGTCTTTTATGTAGACTATCATGTCATCTTCAAATAATGATAATTTAACTTCTTCCTTTTCTCTCATTATTCCTTTTATTTATTTCTCTTGTCTAATTGCTTTGGCTAATGTTTTCAGAACTATATTGCAAAAGAATAATTATATTGTACATCTATGTCATGTTCCTGAAAGTTTTCAGTTTTTGACAATTTAATGTGATGTTAGCTGTTGCTTTGTCATAGAAAACTTTTATGAGGATGAACATAGATGCAGAACCCCTTAATAAGATACTAGCAAACAGAATGCAGAAAATCATCAAGAAGCTTATACATTATACTATCCATTCTGATTTTCCACAGGTTTTTTTTTTATCATGAATGGGTGTTGGACTTTGTCAAAAGCTTTTTTCTGCATCTTTTGAGATGATCATATGAGTTTTTGATTTGGTTCTATTAATATGATATATTACATTTATTGATTTGCATATATTAAGCCATTCTTGCATCTCTGGGATAAATCCTACTTGGTCATGATGTATAATCTTCTTGATGATTTTCTGCATTCTGTCTGCTAGTGTCTTATTAAGGGGTTCTACATCTATGTTCATTAAAGGAATTGGCCTGTAGTTTTCTTTTTTGATTGCATTCTTCTTTGATTTTGAAATCAGGGTAATACTTGCTTTTTTTGAAAGTACTGCTTTCCTTTCAACTTCTTTAAAGAGTTTCAAGGGCCAGCCAGGAACTCATGGATTAAAAGCCTGCTTAGGCAAATACAGGGGCCAGGGATTTGATCCCTGGCCTGCTGTGCTGGCCCCACCCCTGGGGCATGTTGACATGGTGATTGAGACTGGGTGTGGTGGCACACACCTGTAATCTCAGTGCTTGGGAGGCTAAAAATAGGAGGATCACCATCAGTCCAATCTGTGTAGTGAGACCCTATACTAAATACACACACACACAAAAGTTTCAGCCTTAATGACATTAGTTGTGTAATTTTTTTTGTAGAACTCAACAGTGAATCCCTCAGTGCCTGGGTGTTTCTTTGTTTGTAAATTTTTAATTACATTTTCAATTTCATCAGCTGATATTGGGTTATTGAGAATTTGTATGTCATCTTGATTTACTTATGGCAATTAAATTGCAGCTAGAAATCTGTCTATTGCTTCTGTGTTTTCCATCTTATTAGAATATAGCTTCTCATAGTAAGTGTGGATGATCCCCTGGATTCCTTAGGTATCCATTGTGACTTTTCCTTTTCCATTCCTAATGGCATGCTTGGGTTTTACTTTCCTCTTTTTGCTGAGGTTGGCTAATGCTTTATCAATTTTATTTATTCTTTAAAAGAACCAACCTTTTGATTCATTGATTCTTTGTATTGCTTTCTTAGTCTCTGTTGCATTAATTTCTGCTCTTTATAATTCCTCCTTTGTTTGACTTTTGGGTTTGATTTGTTCTTATTTTGCTAGAGGTTTGAAGTTCAACATTAGGTTGTTTATTTGAGCTCATTATGTTTTTCTGATATGTGAGTTCATCAGTATAAACTTCCTTCTTAGGACTGTTTTCATTGTATCCCATAAGTTTTAGTATGTTTTACCAGAATTATCCTTCTATTGTATATGCTGTTTAATTTCATCTTTAATTTCCTCTGTGACCCATTGGTTGTTGAGAAGGTTATTTTTTTCAATTTCTTTCCCAAATTTATCCCATACAGAGCACAATGTTACCCATGAGTTTGTCACCCAGGATACCGTACAGGTCCTGCCACCATGACCCCACTAACCCGAGGAACAAGGTCCCTCAAGGAAAAGGCTGTTTTTTTAATTTCCATGTAATATAGCTTTTATGATTTCCTTTGTGATTTATTTCCGGTTTCATTGTACTTTGTTCAGTTAGTGTGTATGGGATGATTTAAACTCCTTTACATTTAAATATGTTTTGCTTGATAATATTAGTATATTTTGGAGAATGTTCTATGTGCAGCTACAAAGAATGTGTATTCTGGTCTTTTGGGATGGAATACTGTGTAGACAGTATTGATAGTTGGTTATAGACATCTATCAATTCCATTTTCACAGGCTTGGTTTATTTCTTTGTTGTCTTTTGTCTAGCTGATCTATTTGTGAGAGTGGGGTTTTAAGGTCTTACATTACAACTTTGTCATTATTTATTTGAGTTTCCATGTCTGTCATATTTGTTTTATGTAGTTGTGTGGACCCATTTGGCTAACAAATATCTGTGATTGTTTTAGTATATGTGCTACTGAAGCAAGCACAGTACTTAGGATTGTTATCTCTTCTTCTTGGAGTTTTCTTTAACAAACATGTAATGACTTTCTTTGTCTTTTTTGATCAGTTTTGGCTTAAAGTTTGTATTGTCTGCCAATAGAATAGCTATCCTGATTTTTTCTGGGTTCCTGTGGTATGGAGAATTGTTCTCCATTCTTTGACTGTTAGTCTATGAAGTTTGTTTTGGATTAAATGTGTTTCTTGAATGCAGCTTATTGTTGGATCTTGTTTCTTGATCCATTCTGCCACCCTGTTTCTTTTGATTGGTGATTTGAGACCATTTATGATGATGGTTATAACTTATATATTTGACTTTTAAATTTTGTTTTACTATTGTTTGTTCCATTTATTTCTCCTCTGTTTAATTATTTGCCCTGCCTGGTGGCTTCTTTCTCTTGGTATTCATGTACTTATGGTCTTCATGATCTCTTTCTAACATGTTCTTCACTACAGTCTGTAGAGCTGGTTTGGTGTCATTGATTTCTTCAGTTGTTCTTTGTTATGGAAGTATTTTATTTTTCCATCAATTTTGAAAATAAGTTTTGAAGAGTACATTCATCTGACTTGAAGATTGTTTTCCTTCAAGGTTTGCAATACTGCACTCCAAGCTCTCTGTGATTTGAGAGTTTGTGTTAAGAAGTCAGCTGTGATTCTGATGGTTATTCATTTATAGACAATATATTTCTTTTTCTCTAACTCTTCTGAATATTTTATTTTTTGATGAGTTTCTGGAATCTTTATTATTGTATGTCTTGGTGTAGATTTATTTTGATCATGACTCTTTGGAGTTCTAGGTTTCATTTATTTTTATATCAGATTCTTTATGCATGAGTGGGAAAGTTTCTGCCATTATTTCTGTGAAATTTTAATGGCTTTTGTGTGGTTTCCAGCTTTTTCACTGATTCCAATCAATCTCATATTGTTCTTCTTTGCTTTATCCTGAAGCTGTTGGATTGATTTTTCATGGTCAACTGAAAATTTTAAGATATCTTTCTTTTCCTGGTTGCTAGTTGCATTCCTGGCTTCTAGATTTGATATTCTATCCTTGCCTTAGTTCAGTCTGCTGAGTATACTTTCAGTGGAGTTTCTAATTTCCTGCATTTCTGTTTGGATCTGTTTCACTGAGTCCATTTCTTTTCTATGTTTGGCATTCATGGTTTCCATGATTTTCCTGAACTCTTCTGTTTGTTTATCTGTGTCTGCTTTAATGTCTTTCATTTTTATAGTCATTTCTTTGTACACCTTAGAGATTAATTTTATACCCTCTTCCACTTGGTTTTTTTTTTTTTTCTTCTGTTACTATACATTCAGAGAATTCCATTGTATTGACTTCAATTTACTTTATCTCTGTGTTCTGGACTTGTTCTATGTAGGCTGGGCTTTGGGGATTGCATTTTTATTCTCCATCTTGTCATTCTCTATTTTCTATTTTATTTTGTTTACTGTATTGATATTTACAGATTTCTTATCACTGGTGTTGAGGCATACCTAGGAGGTGTCTGTTCCTTTGGATATCTTCTAGATGTAGACAGCTCTTGGTCATGATGTCTATCCCAAGAGCCTACCTTCTCAATATATTAAGATTGAGAAGTTGCTATCTATTTGACTTAGAGCCCATTGTTATGATATTGCACCATGATAATGCTTATGATCCCTTACAATTGCAATGTTGTCATATAGGGGAAAAACTGGTGATAGCATGTATGACATCCTGGTTAAAGAAGTTCATTGGCAATAACAATAGAATCAACGACAGCCTGGCTACTGCCAAACTGTCATAACTATTAGCCTGCTATCTATAAGTATAGGGGGAATGTTTATAGAAATATAATATAATCTGATTTATACCAGGAACTTGTATACAAAGATATTTTATTTAGTAGAGTGATTTTACTCTGGGGTGTGTGTGTGTGTTCAAGCAGATAGGTGGTAGGATGAAGAGGCGAATAAGGTTAAATATAGTAGGTACAAAGTTAGAGGACACAGGATGATCCTGCAGGTTTTGGATAATTGTGGATTTTCTTTTTTCAGAGTATTGTAAATTTCATTGTGTAGATCTTTTACTTCCTTTGTTAGATTAATTCCTAAGTATTTAATTTTTTTTTTTTTTGGATGCTGTTGGGAAAAGTGTGGTTTCCCTAATTTCTCTCTCAATAAGCTTGTTGTTTGTATACAGGAATGCTATTAAATTTTTGGTGTTGACTTTGCATCCTGCTGTGTTACTGAATTTGTTTATTATTTCTAGGAGTCTCTTTGTGTAGTTTTTTTTTAAAGGACCTTCTGTGTAGAGTATCATGTCATCTGAACATAATGATAATTTAACTCCTTCCTTCCCAATTCTTATTCCTTTTATTTCTTTGTCTTTTCTAATTGCTCTGGCTAATGTTTCCATAGCTGCACTGAATAGGAGTGGTGATAGTGGACATCCTTGCCTTGCACCTGATTTTACAGTGAAAGCTTTCAATTTTTGTCCATTTAGAATGATGTTGGCTGTTGGTTTGTCCTAAATGGTATTTATCAGATCGAGGTAAAGACCATCTATTCCAATTTTCTGTGGATTTTTTTTTATCATGAATGAGTGTTGGACTTGTCAAAAGCTTTTTCTGGGTCTGTTGGAGATGATCATGTGGTGTTTCTTTTTGGCTCTGTAGACATTGTGTATTACATTTATAGATATGTATATGTTGAACCATCTTTGCATCCCTGGGATGAATCGCACGTGGTCATGCTGTATAAATTTCTTAATGATTTGGTGAATTCTATTCGCTAGTATTTTAATGACTATTTTTGAATCTATATTCATTAGGAAGATTGGCCTATAATTCTCTTTTGTGACTGGGTTTTTCTCTGGTTTTGGCATCAGTGTAATACTTGCCTCCAGAAATGAGTTAGGGAAGATTGCTTAATTTTCAATTTCATTGAAGAACTTGAGGAGTATTGGCATTGAATCTTCACTAAACTTTTTGCAGAATTCAGTTGTGCCTCCATCATGACCTGGGATTTTCTTTGTTAATAAATTTTTTATTATATTTTCAATTTCATTAACTAATATTGGGTTATTCAGAATTTTATATCTTCTTCATTCAATTTTGATAATTCATTCCTATCTAGAAATCTGTCAACTTGTTCTCTGTTTTTCTTACTCTGAGAGTAAAGGTTTTTCAGGTAGGTATTAATGATCTTCTGAATTTCCACAAGCTCTGTAGTAATTTCACCCTTTCATTCCTTATTGCATAAATTTGAGGCTTTTTTTCCTTTTCTTGATGAGTTTAATTAGGGGTTTATCAATTTTACTTAAGCTTTCAAAGAACCAACTCTTGGATTTATTAATTCTTTGTATTGTTTTCTTCTCCTCAATTGCATTAATGTTTTCTCTAATCTTTATATTTTCCTTGCTTTTTGGGATTTTGTGCTTTAGTTGTTCTTCTTTTTCTAGAAGTTTGGGATGCAGTATTAGGATATCTGCTCCTACTCTGTTTTTCAAATGTGAGAGTTTACCACTACAAATTTTCCTCTGAAGGCTCCTTTCATTGCATCTCACAGTCTAGTAAGTTGTGTTTGAATTTTCATTTGATTATAGATATCATTTAGTTTTTCTTCTTCTTCTTCTTCTTCTTCTTCTTCTTCTTCTTCTTCTTCTTCTTCTTCTTCTTCTTCTTCTTCTTCTTCTTCTTCTTCTTCTTCTTCT
>NW_004524614.1:7227633-7235042 GCF_000260255.1 Octodon degus | reverse complement strand
TCCTCCTCTTCTTCTTCTTCTTCTTCTTCTTCTTCTTCTTCTTCTTCTTCTTCTTCTTCTTCTTCTTCTTCTTCTTCTTCTTCTTTCTTCTTAATTTTTTTTGTGTGTGCCTTGGATAGAACTCAGGATCTTGCACTTGCAAGGCAGGATCTTATGCTCCTGAGCCATCTCCCTAGCCCCAAATTTCTGTAATTTAATCTATGACCCTTCAGTTGTTTGGGAGGGTGCTATCTAATTTCCATGTGTTTATGGAGTTTTTACAGTTTTTTTGTCATTAATTTCCAGCTCCACTACTACACTATGGTCAGATAATATACATGTGATAATTTCAATTCCCTTGCATTTACTTGAGCATTTGCTAGGCACTAGTACATATTCCATTTTATAAAATATCTCATGTGCAGCTGAAAAGAATGTGGATTAAGATGTTATTGGGTGGAACACTCTGTACAGGTCTGTTAAGTCCATTTGCTGAAAGGTTTGATTCAGTTCTGCTACCTCTTTGCTAACTTTTTGTCTAGTTGATCTATCTCTTTGAGGAAATGGGATGTTAAGTTTCCTTGTTAAGACTGTGTTATTGGTTCTTTGAGTTTTCATGACCTTTAAAGTTTGCTTTATATAGTTGGGTGCTCCCATATTTGGTGCATTCATATTTATGATTGTTATCTCTTCCTCTTGAAGTTTTGCCCTAACAAGTATGTAGTGACCTTCTTTATCTTGTTTTATCATTCTTAGTTTGAAATTCATATTCATTCTTAGTTTGAATACACACTCCTGTTTTTTTCTGAGTTCCTTGGTGAATGGAATATGGCTATCAGAATTTTCACTTATATTTCAGAATTTATGCATTTCACAACATTTAGTAGCATTTTGCCTGTTTCAAACAATTTGCAACATTGCATGGTAGTTGGTGCGTTCCATTCAACAGGTCTCACCCCTGCCAAGATCCTCATTATATTTTTGGACATATTTTTATGACAGTTATATATCATTTTCACTAGTCAAGTATGTACTTATATTGCCATTTTTCTTTGTCATCTAAATCAAGGAGATTTGCGTTCTCTGTGTCTTTATCAGTCAATTCTTGCTCCATTTTACTGTCACAGGAACTTTTTCTCACATAGCCAGTGCTGAAGTCATTATCACCTTCATCTTCCATGCACGTGTGATTGATGATTTACTTTTGACCTCATCAAAAACTTGGACATCTAGCTTTTCATACGCCATTGACTTCCAACAAAAAATAAAAATAAATCCATATTTCATTAATGTAAAATACACACTTACATATCATAAAATGGTGCAGGTGTGTTTTACTCACCAAGATGCTCAGATGAACATATGCAAAACCTTTTAGGTGGAGCATAAGTGTAAAAATCCCAATTCAATACTTTGGCAAACATGCACATACTTTGCTGTTCATCATAGCAAATGGGTCAACACAAAGATTGCTTCCTATGTCCTCCAGATGCAGGCACTGAGGCACACAGCAGAGTTCTATTATGCTAAAGCAAAAATTTACAGTAGAAAAGTATGGGATGATTTGTTGTAACCCAGTGTCATGCCCCTTGTGTTAGAGACCATGCTTCTTGATACATGGTCAAGAATATTGGACAGGAAGTGTCTTCTGTGTGGAGACTTTAGCGGCGTAATAAGCAAAGTTTATTGTAATTCACCTGGGAGAATGAGTCACAGTGACAGCAATTTTGAAGTTCCTTATTGCACCTATTTTATTTCTTATCTGAAACAAAAGAGCACCTTAACTTGAAGGTCTGTTAATAGTAAATTTGGTCAGAAGAATACATGAATAATGGTCACAATATGGACAGCCTTGGCATCACACCCAAGAATTTAGTCTTCACTCTGTAGATTATTATGGAGAAGCAAAAGAATGGCAGGAGCTAAACCTTAGGGAAATTAATATAATAATAGTGTGAAATTTTTTAAAATTTAGGTGCATACTACATTTTTTGTCTACAAAGTCAAAGGAAGCTTGCCTTGTCATTTTGAGCCAGAAAGAGAGTTTCATGACATTCACTGTAACTTTCCAAGGAAGGTGTATTCCTGAGTGATCGTGAGATAGTATCGAAAACAGCTCTGAATTCTAAGTCTAGAACTATGAAGCACAGCGCCTCTTTGTTGTTTGGCTTTGCCCTGGTTTCCCATTTTAGAATCCACTGACTTTATCAGGGCTTTAGATCTTATGAGAAATGGTTGGCCCATGACTCCTTGGATTTAAACAATTATGGGTGAAAAATGTAGTTAGCCCTATTATAGTGGCTTCTATATGGAACATGTACAGCTTTTTTCCTGATTGTTATTCCCTAAATAAATATCATGACAACTATTCACACAGCATTGACTTTGTATTAAATACTAGAGATAATTTAAAACATATAGGAGAATATTCATAGGTAATGTGCAAATGCTATGCAAATACTATGCTAAAAATTATTTATGTGAAATTCAAATGTACCTGGGTACTCTGCATTTGGTCTGGAAATCCCATAGGGAAGGTTACCACAGGCCTGGACCAGATCAAGGCACAAAGCATCACACAGAGGAGACTGCTTGGGAGCTGGGCCTTTAAGGCCTGAAGCCAAGTGCGACAGTGGAAGATCAGAAGTAGGGAGAAGATAATGTTAAGAGGCTGCAGGTGTGTATAGATTCAGTTGAAATTGCCTGTGGCTGTAGAAAAAGTAAGTTTCTGGGGATGATTTGGGGGAGTCTGTAGTGTATTACTTGAGTATGAATATGTCATTGGATGTTATCCAAAGATATCTTTTAAAGAGAATATGGGACTCCAGTTGGTCTGGGCAGGTTCTTGACATCATATACAAAAGCATTTCAGGATGTGTTAATGAGAGGCATAGGCTGTACTTAGAAAGTAAGAGAAAATGGCAAAAGGACTTTAATTTGATAGAATAGTGGAGAACTCTGATGGAGAGGATCTGACCAGCCTATTAACAAAGGAATGAGGCAAGATCTTATAGAGCAGCTGAGGTATGGCCTGGCTGATCACCATCTTAATTCAAGTTTTGCAAGATAATTCAAGAAGTTCTTGTTAGGGCCAGCCAGTAGACTAAAGTGCCTGCTTAGGCAGGCACAGGGACCAGGGTTTGATCCCTGTGCCATGCCTGCCCTGCCTCTGGGGCACACTGAGACAGTGATTGAAACTGAGTGTGGTGTTGCGTGCCTGCAAGTCCAGTGCTTGGGAGGCTGAAAACAGGAGGATCACTACAAGTCGGATCTATGTAGTGAGATCCTATAAACCCTGTACTGAATACACTAAACAAAAAAAGTTCTTGTTTCTTGAAGGGGCAATGCTGTCTTCATGCAATGCCTGCTTCTGCTCGGAGCAGTGTCAGTTTTGTGGAACCTCTGCTGGAACCCAAGGGGAAGGTAGGTTTAAAGGAATTATGGAAGATACTGGATGCTCATGTTGGTTCAATGTTCCCATAACTCTCTTAGAGTTCTCAGTTTGGAGGGTTATGATAAATAGGTTAGGTAGGGTACAAAAATTTAATGCTAAGTTAATAAATGCTAAACTAATGCTAAGTTAATAAATTAAACAGGTTATATAAACTTAATGCTAATTAACCTTACATTGCCAGTTTTTAGACAGACTCTTAAATAATTACCTTGCCTGTACACAGAGCAAAGACACAAGTTTTTAGGATAATAAAGGAGAAATAAATACACGATGAAGGTCAAACTTGTTCTGCTTTTAGTTACCCATTTGAGACAGAAGGTGGCTAGAAACAGCTAGAGAGGGAAGGGAGGGTCTACCTTGGAGTCCACTTTCTTGGCTAAACCTATCTTCTCACTTAAACTTTAATCCAGAACTAGAATGTCTTGGTCTAAATACAAAAGGAGAAAATAACTAACCCAACTCAAACACATCTCTGGACATGTGCCCAGTGATCTTCAGCAAGACTTGACTGACCTCATCCCTAACTACCATGTCATTAGTTATGCTGTTTTGAAACATACCCCTATGGGCTTTAGGCATGGCTCTTCCAAAGGCCAGAAAATGTCAAAAATTCTACCACTCAATGGAATGGCAGTTAAGCTGCTCATTGGCAAGAGTAAAACCTTAGGTCAACCCCTTCAATCGTGCCCCAGATCCTAATGCCTAGCACTCTGGACACCAGGCCTCCTCACTGGCCTTCCCTCACCAGGGGAGTGTACTTTCACTTCCATAAATCTTTGACCTTGCTGCTCCTTTTGAGGGCTCTGCTTAATTCTTTGTTCAGGACACCAAGAACCTGGGCAAGACCCCCCCCCCCCAGCCAGGTAATACATAGGGCATTTGTAGGCCCAACAAAAAAGTCACTGATGCTTTTTGTTCTTTCTTGTTTCTGCTTTACTTTTAGAAAAGCAGGTTTTACTTTTAGAAAAGTCCCTGAATGCTCTAGAAGCAAATCATGGTTTCAGTAAGTAAAAGGTCATGGACCCAGGAGTCTGTCCTCCGTTCCTGTGTGGTTTCTGTCTGAAATAGGCCTCATCTTCCCCAAGAGCAATGTTTTTTTTTTGTCTCTCCAAGACTTGTACAGACCAAGTCTTATTTCTTTTCCTTTGAATTATTATTATTATTATTATTGTTATTATTATTATTATTATCACATTACTCTGTGTTGTACTCTACCTCTTTGGTCAATACACACAAGGGACATGCTAAAGTGGTCAGTTAAATATACTGCCTCTGAACTCACCCTGCATCAACATTGGGTTAGGTGGCATTGAAGAGAAAAGGTTCCGTGTTCCCATTTCTGGTGACTGTGTTGGTGCAGGTTTGGGTGTGTGAGTGTTTGGGTGGAGGTGCAACACAGTCATCTTGAGCTCTGAACTAGCTCATTCAGCAGATACTTACCAAACATCTACTTGTGGGTTGCTCCATCAGATCTTTAGAGAATACAGAAGAGAAGCAGGCATGCTCCTTGCCTCCAAAGAAGTTCTATTTGAATAGGTAACAGATGTGGGGAATGCTCCTGCAGTGGGATGGGAGCTGAGCTGGGGTAGGGCACAGCCACCTGCCATATGGCTTGTGAGGAAAAGCAGACAGAATAGCAAATATCTAAGCTTGCAGGTGGGATGTGTCTGAGGCCCTGAAAAAAATTCAAGTGAGTGAGCCTAAGCTTCCAGGAAAGGAAAGGTTAAGAGGAGAGTGGGAGAACCTCCCCATGGAATTTGTTACTGAAATCAGTAATTTACAGTTGGACTTAGGGCAAGTTTCTTAAACTCTGTAGGTTCTTTTTTCTCTCTCTATAGTGAGATTAGGGTCCTATACCTGGCAGACAAGTTTGATGGGACAATAATAGAGGAGCATGCTCTGAAAGCAATACATTATTTACAATAGACAAACAGTATGGCCTGAGGGATGGCCTAACTGCAGGTTCTATGAGACACACATCTCACCACAGGTCATAGAAAATACCCAACACGTGCCAAGCCCAGAGCCTGACCCTCAGCCTGTGGGAGCGGAGCAGATGTGGAAGAACAGCTATCGATGTCAGTTGCCACGGACTAGCAGAAGGCAGTGGGGAGAGGGGAGGGAGTCTCTAAGGAAACTGGGGTTCAGTGTATCTGGGACCACCTGCTAGTCTAGTCTTAGAATAGGAATCAATCAAGCCACATTTTGACTTCATAATGAGTCTATTGTTCAGATGGACTAAAGTTCCTAAACGGATTTATTCTAACTCAATTTATCTCACTTCAGTACATTTTAAACTCAGTTTGATAAATACAACTTCACTACATGGTAAGGAAATTGTTTACAAATCTTATTGTCTATAGAAGATTTTCATCCCTGAAGGCATTAGAAGAAGAAAAAAAGCCTTCAGTTTAGGATATTCATAAATATTGGAGACAGTTTATCATTACATTGACCAAGAAAGAGAGCCCCAGTGCATTATCTATATAATCTCATTAACAATTTGTTTGTGTTTTTCTTCATTGGTTTAAATTGCACCTAATTTACATATCCTCTAGAGAAAAGTATTAGAAACTAATGAAAGCTATTTAAAGACATTTAAAGTGAAGTATAATTTAAAATGCTCAGGAGGTATAAATTTCATTTGGAGGAAAATCAAGCAATAAACAGTAATACTTTATTTCAACCTTTTTTATTGAGATCCCCCTAGATAACTTATTTATTCTACTGTTTGGCCTCAACAAGTGAAAAAACATGGAGTCTTTCCAATCTTTCTTTGAAATCAAGGACCTTGTTTTGTGTAGGCAACATAGACACACTGAACAGGATCGTGAAATCATGTAATCATGAAAACTCAGACTGAAAAGCATGAGAGAGATAATCTCATAATCCACACCTTTGTCAAAGACTAACTGGAGTTCTAGAGAGATGAGCTGACTTGCTGGAGATATAGCCAGACAGAACCTAGGTTTCCTTCTTTCCATGCTGGTTTTTTTCCCTTCTCATTTTCATGTCTGTGTATCACATATGAGAATACTAGATGCACGTTTATTGCTGAGGAGGTACACCTGGAAATGAATTTCTACATACACACTGTTATTCATGTATATGTGAGATCCAAGACTGTAGCTTTCTAAAATAAAATGATTATATGTTCATGTCATTGGTAGTTTCACTATAAATACATTTCATTATACAGTCATAATATGAAACCTTGTACAATATTGTTTTGGTTTCCAAAGGTTGAAAAGATGCAACAGACCAAAAAAAAATAAAAATCCAAATCCTACAGTCAGTTTCACGTTGATAAGGGAGGGATATACAGGGTTCATGGATGGATTTTGAAATATGAATTTTTTCAAAAGAGAAATCAACTTTCTTTACCCCTTAGAAAATTCAACAGATGGCTGCATCCTGCCCCCTCTAGCCTCATCTTTGCTTTAATCAAATACTTCCCTGCCAGGAACTGTTCCGAGGACTTTGCAGAGCACACACTCTTTGGCCTTGTAGCCTGCCCCAGTTTGGGCAGTAGGAGGAGGCTGGGACAGTCCCCAAGATGACTGCACAGCAGTCATTTCCCAACCATGTGGGCTGTTCTTAGTGAAAGCAAATGCTTTCAAGTCCGTCTTTAAGAAAAAGAAGTCCTAGCTGAGTATGGTGGCACATGGCTGTGATCCCAGGTCTCTGGGTGGTTGAGGCAGGAGGATCACAGATTCTCCTGCTCAGACTATACAACTTATCAATTTAGAGAGACTGAGGTTCTAACTCAGTGTGAAGGCCCAGATTAATCCCCAGTACTGAGAGGTGGAGAGAGAGAGAGAGAGAGATGCGCACACACAGAGACAGACAGACAGACAGACAGACAGACAGACAGACAGAGAGACAGAAGAGACAGAGAGACAGAGACAGAGAGAGAGAGAGAGAGAGAGAGAGAGAGAGAGAGAGAGAGACAGACAGACAGACAGACAGACAGAGA
>NW_004524614.1:7215320-7227533 GCF_000260255.1 Octodon degus | reverse complement strand
AGACAGACAGACAGACAGACAGACAGAGACAGAGACAGAGAGAAACAGAGATAGAGATCGAGAGTAGGAAAGTGGGTATATGGGCAGTGGTCCCTCAGCAGGAAGTGAATTCTCAGTATCTCAGTGGTAGAAGGAAGGAAGAGTATAGTGAACTGTGATTCAATATATATACTTTACTTTAAAAATTTATTTAATTATGATACATATATTCATTTTTAAGTATATAGCTCAATAGTGATAAGTATATTTCTCATTGTTGTGTGATAAGCCCTTAGAACATTTTCATCTTCCTAAATTGAAATTCTGCCTCCATTTAGTAAGAACTCCCTACATCCACTTCCCCCAGCCCCAAGGGGACTGTTTGTAACTATGAATTTCTCTATTTTAGGTAACTCATATATAGGTGATATTATGCAATATTTGTCCTTTCCAACTTGCTCTTTTCACTTAGCATATGTCTTTAACATGCATTGATGTTGTAACCTATGTCAGAATTTTCTTCTTTTTTAAGCCTGAAAAGCATCCCACTATGTGTATGTACTGCATTTTCTTTGTCTATTTAGCTATGGATGAACACTTGATTGCTTCTAGCTATTGGCCATTGAAAATCCAACCCTGCAGTTGAACTGTTTTATGAAAACTGAGGATTGGGTGAAGAAGACAGAGTATGCTTACTCTGACTTGTATGTACAGATTGACAAGGAAGAGCTAAGGCAAGCTTTAGAAAGAAGGGACATGACTATTCTAGACCTTTTTAGAGTTGTTTTGTTTCAGTACAATGCATTTTAGTTTTAAGTCATTTTTCCACAACTCTATGTATAGCCTCCAATAAGGGCAAGTATACGAACATCATAAAGACTAACTTTATGAAGTCTCAAAACTTCACTATCTTTTTAATTATAACATGATTGTAGAGTAGAAAGTATGTGATTTGACAAGAGACTCTGAGCAGAAATTTTGCATCTTAATCTTTTTTTTCTTTGAATCTTTTTGAGACAAAGTCTCACTATGTAGTTCAGGCTGGCTTTGAACTCACTTTATAGCCCAGTCCTCAAACTCACAGAAATCCTCAGGGATTATAGACATGCACCACAAAACCTAGCTTTTGCATGTTAACCTTAACTCTAACCCCCAAGGTTCTCCAGTTACTGTAAATCACTATGCACTGGAGAAAAATGTGTACAGTTTATTACTTGGAAGGCAAGAACACCCATCCACCACTCCCAATTTGGTGAGCCTCATCCATCCATCTATTTATTCAATGATTATTGATGGATGAAGATATTCAAGGAATGGAACACACTTGATGATCCTTGAGAAGTCTTTTCACTATAGTATTCCTGGTATCAGACACAAACTTCACCAGGGCTTTGCTCTAAGTGATGGTCTATTTGTTTGAATTCTTTTCTTACATGGGTGTTGGGTTCCAACAGGGATACCCAAGGCAAGGCTACTACAGACACTAGTCAAAAGCACCCTTTGATTCTTTAGAAAGGAGTCACATGGAGAATTGCACTCTCCTTTCATAAACAGGGCACAGACAGCCTTTTCTGTACTATTATAGTGGGTCAGTTTATCCTTTGGCTGTATGTTAAAAGTTTGCTTACTTTTTTAAGCCATCATACCCAACAAACATTCTACAGAAAGTCATGGTTCAATGAATGCTGGCCAGGTATTCTCTATTTCCAGCAAAACCATATCAATTAAAAGGTCTCTTTCAAAATTGAGGTAAATAGAAAGAGAAGTTACTTATCAGCTGTGGGGTCTGAATGCCTGAGTATAAACATCATCTCTAAATTTTTTGAGCTATGTGACCTGTGGTAAATTACTTAACTTCTCTGACCTTAAGGAAGTCTTAGCCTGGAAATGCAGATGGCAGTAGTACCCAAGTCATGCCTGTCGAGGATGAAGTGAGGGGACGTGTTGGGTGCTGTGGGTTGGGTCATGCCCAGCCTGTGGCACTGTCTGGAGGCAGTGGAATCTTGAAGAGAGGGTCTAGTTGGAAGTCTTCCAGGCAGTAGAGGGAACTCTGGCCTCCCGCTTTCTTTTTCTTTGCTTCTGATTTGCCACGAGGTGAGTGGCTTCCTTTACCATGTGCTTCCATCCATGATGTACTGTTTTGCTGTGGATCCAGAAGCAACAGGGCCAACTGATCATAGATTAAAAGATCTCAACTGTGAGCCAAAGGAAACCTTTCTTTTTTAAAATTGATTTACCTGAGGTATTTATAACAGTAACATGAAGCTGACTAGATGATGGAACATTCAGAACAGTGTTTGACCAGTTGATCCATTGACTATTAAATAAGTTAAGAGCTACACGACAATGTAACAAGGGGCTTTAATATTATGTGTGTTATTTAGAGAGATAACTAAAAATCATCTCCCTTCACTATCTGTAAAGAGATTGGTTCCCTTCTCTATTGTTTAATGTAGATGAGATTCTTCTTAGGGAAATCACATCATAAAGTTCATAGAGACCACAAGGCAACAGTCCCTAAAGGATAAGTGAGTGGGTGAAGAATATGAACACCAAGCACTATGATTGTGCCCCTGAGACACTTGGTTATCGGCAACCACGAAAGAGCTTTTAAAGCATGCAGAAGAGACAGACCATTTTGACAGAATCTAGTCCACAGTGACCAGTAATCACTATCTTCATGATTCATGACACTGTCTTAGTATAATGCACTACCCTCCAGGGACATGAAGCAGTGACCTGGTGAAACAGACCAGATAGCACGTGGTAGGATGAGCAAGCAGAGTGGTGCTTATGAGGGCTGAGAACAAGGGCATCAGAGGACTCGATGGCCACCCAGACCCAGTTTATCTCAAAGCCTGTCTCCCTGCATACAGAGGGGCAGCCTGGAAACCTCCTCCTAGGGCGAGGGCCAAGTTGTGCTCCCTATTTCCACCCGCCCCAGAATCCTCGTGGCAGCATGTGTTTCAGAGATGCCTCAACGCATCTAAACCTTTTAAATCAGTCATGTAAAAATGTTTCTATGTTAGATCCTTTCCTTCACTGGACAAAATAACACTTGCAACTTGAAGAAGGAGAGGACTGTTTTTGGCTCAGGGTTTCAGAATGCAGTCCATATGAGGGCAGCTGGCTCCAGGGGTCAAAGTATGCGGCAGAGCAAAGCTGCTCAGGCCATGGCAGCCATGGAGCAGGGCATGTGAAGGCAGGAATGAGGATTAAGAATCCTCCCTCCTGGTCATGTCTCCAGTGATACCTCTCCCAGGCGGGCCCCACCTCCTCACGGCACATTTGTCTATGATGTCTTGCTTATCAAGGGGTCCATCCAGTGAGGAGTACTGTACAGCACCTCCATAATCCAGCCACATTTCAGAAGCTCCACCTCTGAACATATGAGACTTCTGGGGAACATTTTAGGTTGAACCTGTTATAGGACCTAAAGGGAACACTTGCTTGCAAATGTTCCTATTCTAAGACAGAGGAACGGAGGATCTCAGGGCTAATAGACTGCTGCGACTCTTCTTTTCCCTAGGAAATAGAGAATCTAGCCACAAAAGGACACAATATACTCTGTAGCGGCCTCTCATCTCATGGACTATTCTGGAGAGATCAGGCATCTCCACAGAAATACACCCTTTTCCAGTAAGTTTGAGCAAGTTTCTAGCAGCTGTGCTGCCATGTGTGTGGCTGGGATGGGAGTTCTAGTTCCAGGCAAATGGTTTCAGTGTCACATGATGTACCATTGCTGTTTCAGCAAGTATTTCAGTTTCTTTTCTGGTGGAGGCCTTTCTCTACACCTCTGAAAGTAGGGGTGTGAAGGAACGGGTTATGATTCTGGGCACTTGGGGATTTTTTTGTCTTTTGCAATGCTAGGGATTGAAAACAAGCTAGGCAAGCACTTCACCACTGAGGTACATCCATAGTCCTGTTTCAAATTTTTTATTTTGTTTAATTTTTTTATTTTTCCATAATTTTATTGAGAAACAAATAGCAATGAGACAGTTTCAAATCAAATTGGTAGGACAGTTTCAATAATTAACACATTGCAGGGGGCCTGCCCGGTAGCTCAGTTCTTTAAGTGACTGCTTCAACAAAACAGTCAGGCTCAGGTTGCTTGGGTTCGATCCCCACAACACAATACAGCCAAGTACAAGGTCGTGAGTTCAATCCCTGGTACCACCAAAAAAAAAATAATAATAATTAACACATTGCATACATTCTTCCTAGTGGTTAATTGTTGTACAAGATGCAGACATGATATCCTATTTACAAACACTATTAGAACAAGTCCCTCTATTAATTGAGAAAATGTAACTATATATCTGTCCTAACCATTTTGAATACACAGATACAAAATGGACATTCATCCGTATCCCCTTTTTCGTTTAGTTCCATCATTTGAATATTATAGGTGTGTTAACTCAACAAAATATTCTAAAAGAGTCCAGTAGTCCATAATAGTATGGGGCCTTCCTCTTCACTGACAATGTCAGAAATTGTTGACCTGAGTCCCCTACAGCTCAACATAACACCATGACTTTACTTCTTATACTTCATTTTTATATTTTTTTGCTCGATGATTAAGACCAAGATAAAGCAAGACCTGTGCAATGAGTTGTACCTTTTGGATCTGATAAGGTCAGTGAAATCCCCTCAGGATTTATCCTGAGATCTTGTAGCTCAGATTGTAGATCTTTTGTCAGTGTCAGCCATGTGGATGAGTCACGGCCATTGCTTGGCCAATGTGCTCTCTGTGAAAGCCTGAGAGAATGTTTTCTCTCCATGTGACTCTCCTTAGGCACACTCTACATCATTGATCACTTTCCTCTTTGGCCCCATAATCTCCTTGATCAGAAAATCTGGGACACTACTGAGTTACATGACGTTACAGTACAAGTTCTCATATGTCCTGAGTCTTAATTGACCTTGGAAGGCTAGAGCCAAAATATTGGCTGTCTTTGTGCCCCTCCTTTTTCTCTAATTTTGGTCTACAAACTTAGGTTGCTAACCCTCCAGAAGAGAAGCTTATTGTTATTACCATACAACCTAGGCTGTTAAGTTTAACTTCACTATCTGTCTGAATATCAAACATTTTAGGCATAACATGGAACAGGTATTTTTCATCAAGTATCGATATGTTGAATTTTTAAGTCCCTACAGAATATGGTGATAAAACATTAAAAAAATTAAACTATATTTTAAAAATAGGCATAAAGAATTATATCATTCTTATGTTTACACAAAAGTCCAGAAATCTAATCATATACAACCTTGTAGCAGGACAGTCCCACAACATTCCTTTTCCTGTCTCCCGCCTTCATTCACCACCCCCTTCTTTTTGAGCAATCATCTACTCAAGAGACAGCACAGCAGCAACTGTAGCATGTCATGACAAGCAACCTGTATTCAGAAGACCAGAATGACAGGCACTCCAAGCATGAACCTACTATTACAAATTGCCATCTTCAGTGCAGTTGCTTAGTTCACAGGTGTCAGTATATATAGTCAGGGTGAGAATCTTTCCAATTAACTGCTAGATTCAAATATCTTCTGAAGATTCTCAGGATCATTGCCTTACCCATCTTCTACATATAACTGTATGGCTTGCCACTGTCATGTTTCCTAGCTCTTCACCTTTCCCTCTCTTAATTATTTACTCCTCAAGTTTTTGCTTTCCTTTTAGCTGCATTATTCCTTTTTATTTGTATTTCTTCTTTTGAGTTCCTATGCTGGTAGGAATGTAGACTGGTGCAACCATTATAGAAATCAGTGTGGAGACTCCTTAGAAAACTTGGACTGGAAATCCCATATAAACCAGCTATTCCCCTACTGGGAATTTTCCCAGAGGATCTGAAAACATCATATCATAGTGATATATGTGTGCCTATGTTTATAGCAGCACAATTTGTGATAGCCAAATCTTGGAAACAATCAAGATGCCCATCACCTGAGGAATGGATGAAAAAGATGTGGTATTTTTATACAATGGAGTATTACTCAGGTATAAAGAATGATAAACTCGAAGCCTTTATATTGAAGTGGATGCCACTTGAAGATATACTCATAAGTGAAATAAACCAGACACACATGTGTAAATATCATATAGTTTCCCTAGTATAAGAACTCAAATTTTTTATTTTGAAATAGGTTCTCACTGACCATATGAACCACAATGACCCTGAACCTGCAATCTTCCTGCTTGGGCTTTTGTTTTATGGAGTGAATGACATCACTGACCTAATCACCATTATAGTTACCAAACCATCTGTTAGGGACACTATTAGCTCTGCATTTATTCAGATTTAATGAATATCTCGTCACTGCCTGCCTATGTAGAGCATGAGGGACGGAGGAGAGATCAGCAGACTCCTGCCCAGCAGGAGCTCACATCCCATGGCCTCTGCTACCATGGTCTGAAGAAGCAACAAGTAGTGATAGCAGAGCCAACGAGCACTGTGCTGGAAGCAGTCTCTGCGAGGAGACACTGTCAAGAAGTCCACTGTCCGGAGCTGTAGCCAACAAGGAAATCAGAGCTGCATTTGGCAGGGAGGGAGGGAGGAGCAGGGCAGAAACTGGAAATCCCCACTTCCCAATTCCATGGCTGACCCCAACTGGGAGAGGACAGGATGCAGACCTTAGAGTTAGGTCCTAGGGCACAGAGTGGACAGCACAGAGTGGCTCTGGGGGCCAGGATAATAATCAAGATTTAATGTGCTCACTTTGTTCCATCATCCCAGCCCTGGCCAATGAGCTTTCTCTGTGAGGCACAGAATGGGGAGAACTTGGTGGCCGTGTTCGCTGACAGCTGGTCACTGGGATCTGGACCTTCCAGAGGACCTGCAAAGAGGGAAGGATTTTTCCAGGAGTGAAAGTCAAACTGTAGGACCACAAAGGAGTCAGGAGGAGTCTGAGCTAGCTCAATAGGAAGAGCTGCCCTTGGAGCAGGCTTGTAATCACATAGCATGTGACTCACACATTGTCCCTTAGCAACTTTTAATCTCCCTTGGGAGCAAACCTATACAAAAAAGAATAACATCAAAGACAGCAAAACTAAAAAGCAGTGAAAAGGAAGGCCCAGCTGCAAACAAATTTACAGTGGTAGCTGCAGTCCATTCCTCTGCCTCACTAGAAGGTGGGGTGGTGACCAGCAGTCAGTGACATCACAGCATTCTGTGCTGCTGCTGCTCTTGGTATGCATGAGCACAGATGCACAACACAGATGCACACACACACACATGTGCACACTCACCCATGCCAGACTTATATTCATGCACATGTGCATGCAGCAGGGTGTGCACACACGACAAAATGCATTTCAGCTCGTGGCAGCTTTTCTTATCAGTCTTCCTGAAACGAACACATGAAAAGATGATGGCATAGTGAAAAAAAATGACAGGAAACTGATAGACACATGATATTGTCTTGGGACCCAGGCAGCTTTTTCTGTAGCAAGTCCTTTTAAGGCTTCAATAGCCTAAAAATCCCCACAAAGGGCCTCCCACTTTCGTTGGACCCTCGGCAATTTTACTGTTATTTAAACATCAACTGCACACCATAGTAATTCAGAGTCAGGAAGTCTTAGCTTGTTGGGGAGGGCCATAACAGGCATCTGGGGTTGGGTAGTTTATGAATAAAACAAATTTGTTTCTCACAGTCTTGGAGGCAGGGAAATACAAGATTACGATGCTAGCAAGTTTGGAATCCGATGAGAATCAGGTCTCTGCACTTTGTGGAAAGGTGGGAGAGACTCCCTTCCTCCTATAGGCCCCTTTTACAGCAGCATCTGCCCATTAATGAGGGTAGAGTCTCCCATCCTAAGCAACTCCCACCAGAGAAAGGTGAAAACCGGGCAAACCAGTCTCTATTAATGGACTCCACGTAATGGACCTGTGTGCTTTCTTGTCACCAAAATGACCCTACAGTGCTGGGAAGGCAGAAACTGGGATAAAACCTTTTTTTTGTGCCTCACCTAACACTGCTGCATTAAGAATTGCATGTCATGAGTTTTGGAGGAGGCACATTCAATCACTAGAACAAGACATAAATGATTTGGGCCTAGCTCCTAAGAGGGCGTTCATTCCAAGCAAGGCTGACAGCAGAAAACAGCACATACGATTAATGATTTCCTTAAAAATATAAAGGGTATCACCCCAGTTTCTGCCTTCCCAGCACTCTAGGACCACCTTTGGTGACAGAAGGCATATCTGTTAACTGGAGTGGGTGGAGAATGGTTTGCTGCTGCTTCTGCCTTTCTCTGGGAAGATGTTTGTCCCTGGATTCCTTCCATCACTTCCTCCTGGACCTGACAGTAGACCAGGCAGGAATTAAAATTACCCAGACACCATGTGTCATGTGTAATGGTTAAATGTCCAAACACAAAAGGAATTGCAGGGTATCTCCAAGAGGTCTTTCAGACTGTTAGGGAATGTGGGGACCTTGGAGAATAAGGAGGAAGAAACATTCTCTAGACACTCTTTAATACCACTCCATAAGCCCCAAATTCTCATCTCAGTTGTCTTCAAAAGATAGCCAGTAAATTCTACCTTCCGCAGCAAAGACACAAGTAGTATGAGTGTTTTGTGGAGGTCAAAACATTGAAACAAATTTTGAAAAATGGTTTTATTTGTGAACATGCCTGAGGTTTCATCACATTTCCCAAAATAGCACATTTCATTGGACCTATGTCAAACCTAGAAGATGGCGATTCATGCGAGTTGCAATAGAATTCTCCAAACACTGAAAAGGGATTACTGACTTGTAGTCATAAGCCTTCTTCTACTACTCAGTATGAGAAAATCAATTCAAAAAATTGATTCCATCTATAAAAATAGATTTTTGGTAGCTGGTCAGTGGATTTTGTATACTGGTCTGTGACTGGCTGACATCTCTTTTGGAAACTTGAAAGGGTTGGATTCCTACTAGACCTGAACCTATACTCTGTAATGTCTTTACTTCTGTTGTGCCTGACTACCTTGAGTTCTCTCTCTCTCTCTCTCTCTCTCTCTCTCTCTCTCTCTCTCTCTCTCCTTTCTTTCTTGGGGGTACTCTGTTGCTGGCCTCAAACTTGTGGTTCTCCTGCCTCATCCTCCTGAATAGCTGGAATTGCAGCCATGCAGCACCTGGCCTAGCTTCCTCCTAATCTTCGTAGGGACACATCAGTATCCTTGCTCCCTATCTAGCCCTCACAAGAACTGCAGACTGGTTATTGCTAACCAGCGAGGGACATAATACATGTTTGACAAAGACGTGCCTAGCTCACCACCCTCAGCAGCCACCCACTCTGTGTCTGGCTTGTCTCCACTTCCCCATGAAGTGTCTTAGGGTCCCAAGCCCCTTGAGTACCATGTGTTAGTGTTTAGACTGATGTCTGATGCCACCAGGAGCTTCCCACACAGACTGTCCCCGTCTGTGACCTGTCTTGAGTATTGCATTAATTATAAAATGACTCATGTCACAGTACCGTGGAAATGATCTGGGTCACACCTGGCTGTGTTATCACCCAATTCCATGGTTCTGATGTGTGACATCAAGGGAAATCATCCCCATGAGCTACCCGTAGAGATTTTGTGGCACACCTTGCAGACTTTTGTCTCCTTAGGGTGGGACACTTTTCTCTGTCCTTTAAGTACAGTCTGGCTGTCAGTAGAAGGCTACTGCCACCTCTCATTCTTCAAGGCAAGAGACAGGAAAAGGAATGTTGCGGGACTGTCCTGTTACAAGGTTGTATATGGTTAGATTTTTTGGCTTTTTTTTTAACCTTAGGATTGTTTTATTTTTTTTTGCTTTTTTTTAAATTTTTTTTTCTTTTTTTTTTTTTTTTTTTTTTTTTTTTTGTGGAGCCAAGGATTGAACTCAGGCCCTGGTGCTTGCCAGGCAGGCAATTATTCAACTGAGCTATCTCCCCAGCCCCTTTTCATAATATACTGTAGGAACTTAAAATTCAACATATTGATACTTGATGAAAAACACCTGTTCCATGTTATGCCTAAGATGTTTGATATTCAGACAGATAATGAGGTTGAGCTTAACAGCCTAGGTTGTATGGTAATAACAATAAGCTTCTCTTCTGGAGGGTTAACAACCTAAGTTTGCAGACGAAAATTAGAGAAAAAAGAGGGCCGCAAGGAAAGCCAACATTTTGGCCCTAGCCTTCCAAGGTCAATTAAAACTCAAGACATATGAAAACTTGTACTGTAACGTCATGTAACTCAGTAGTGTCCCAGATTTTCTGATCAAGGAGATTATGGGGCCAAAGAGGAAAGTGATCAATGATGTAGAGTGTGCCTAAGGAGAGTCACATGGAGAGAAAACATTCTCTCAGACTTTCACAGAGAGCACACTGGCCAAGCAATGGCCATGACTCATCCACATGGCTGATACTGACAAAGGTCTACAATCTGAGGTACAGGATCTCAGGATAAATCCTGAGGGGATTTCACTGACCTTATCAGATCCAAAAGCTACAATTCTTGTTGCATAGGCCTTGCTTTATAGACCTTGTCTTAACTATCCAGCAGAAAAGTATAAAAACGAAGTATAAGAAGTAAAGCCATGGTGTTATGTTGAACTTTAGGGGACTCAGGTCAACAATTTCTGACACTGCCAGTCAAGCGGAAGACCCAATACCATTATGGACTACTAGACTCTTTTAGAATATTTTGCTGAGTTAACACACCTATAATGTTCAAATGATGGAACTAAATGAAAAAGGGGATACGGATGAATGTCTATTTTATATCTATGTATTCAGAATGGTTAGGATAGATATATAGTTACATTCTCTCAATGAATAGAGGGATTTGTTCTAATAGTGTTTGTAAATAGGATGTCATGTCCGCATCTTGTAAAGCAAATAACCACTAGGAAGAGAGTATGCAATGTGTTAATTATTGAAACTGTCCTACCAATTTGATTTGAAACTGTCTCATTGCTATTTGTTTCTCAATAAAATTATGGAAAAAAATAAATAACACACACACATATATTATGGAAAAAGAAAAAAATAATCTGTTCCTCTCACCAGTCCAGAGAGAGCAGGATTAATGGGGAGGCGAGGGAACACGATGCCAATGAATAAAGTAAAAAGAATTGTTAATTGTATTCTTTATTTTATTAGATGCTAAGAAAGCTGCCCTCAGTTCTAGAAATACCTTCAAAATAAACAAAAACCAGTGGGTTTTATTCTTTTCTGAACTCTTGCTGTTCTTTTTTTCTTCCATGTTCACCATGAGAATCCATAACCACCAGGCTAAAGAACAAGTATTCTTATATAATATAAAAGCAATGGAACTATTAGTGATAGTAATAATACTTTACATTTATAGAGCATTTTCATCTTTAAAGCCCCTTTCAAAATATTAACTATTTAATCCCTTTAGCAACAAAGTACTTACTTTGTTTGCTCCTAGGCATGAAGTCAGTAGTGGACCAAATTATAAATCTCCCTGTGGAGTGACTTAGTGTGTTTTTCAAATAGACAATTTTGGATGAGGTGCTTTTTCTATCTATTCTGAAGCCAAATCTTAAAATCCAGTATTCAAGAAGGGGGAACAAAAGAATTCCTCCCACAGCCAATCTCTCCTTGTTGTCAGCTCTCTGTGATAAAGACAGAAGACATTTGCAGAGCTGAGTCTCCACCATGGCTCACTGGACAGCAACCTGGCTCCAGATGCTATCAAGCTCTGGCAGCACAAACAGAAACTTCCAAAAACAAACATCTCTGGTTCTATTCATGTATATATGAAACAAAACTGACGTCACTCCTACTGTTGCCTAGGGTGTTACTGCCTCAGGCATATTCTCCTTTTGCCCTTTTAATGTTTGAATCAACAGACCAGCAAAATCACTGGGCAAAATGCCAGCTCTCTCCACCTTTGACCCACTTTCACTCTCACCCCTCTGCCCCATCCCTATGAAGGAGTCTCCTGTGGGTTTGTGTCATGGTAATCCCATCATCTGCCACCATTTCTGGCACTTAGTACAGTTATTGCTCAATAACAAAAGAACCTTGAAGTTGAAGAGTTCGATACCACATAAAGCACAAACATACCAGACAAAGTCACTTGGTGACATCCCCCAGTAGTCTTTAGGATCTGATTGACCAGTCCTATTTATTTTATTTTATTTTATTTTATTTTATTTTATTTTATTTTATTTTATTTTATTTTATGTAATTAGTATAGGGTCTACAACTATCTCCCCAGCTCACTACACAGATTGGACTCAGTTAATCCTCCT
>NW_004524614.1:7192976-7215220 GCF_000260255.1 Octodon degus | reverse complement strand
TTTTATTTTATTTTATTTTATTTTATTTTATTTTATTTTATTTTATTTTATTTTATGTATTTAGTATAGGGTCTACAGGGTCCCCAGGATCTCACTACACAGATTGGACTCAGTTAATCCTCCTGTTTTCAGTCTCTCAAGTGCTGGGATTACAGGTGCAAACCACCACACCCAGTCTCAGTTGCTGTCTCAGTGGGCCCGGGGGGCGGGGCAGGCATGGCAGGCCCGGGGATCAAACCCCTGACCCTGTGTCTGCCTAAGCAGGAACTTTAATCTGCTGAGCTATCTGGCTGGCCCTGACCAGTCCGTTTTAAGCAGGTGTTTGGACTGTAAACCTATGACCAACACCTGTCTCTAAATATGGTCAAAGGAATAACCATAAACGTCTTTGCCCAGCACAAGATCAAATCAGGAGTCACCCCTTCCTGACACTCTCTGAGCCTCCCCTTCCTTTTCATATAATTTTCTTCAATTTTTAAGTAGATTTTTTGTTTTAGAGCAGTTGGCCAGGCAGTGGCTTTTCATCTGTGTTTTGCTGGGGTCCCCATTCTCCTGGGAAGTCGCTGGTGCTAGAGAAGACCCAGGAAATTGCTGAGGATCCCATCCAGTTCGGATTTCTGGACCACATAGTCCTGACTGGCACAGGAACCTTGGTCCTTCTCTAACTGCCTTCTAGAAGTACCTGAAAGAAGAGAGTTAAACTCAGGATTTTTTCCTCTGAGCTAGTGCTGGGGGTATCTCAAGACATGGGAGTATTTGAGAGATTTTTCCAATTCTGCACCATCTCAGAACTTGTGCAGCTTTCAGCTACTGGGCTGGGCTGGGCCATAATTCATTTTCCTTCTCTAGGTTAAGCTCTTCTGCAGCATCTCAGTGTTGTTTTATGGACTGCATCCTCTGTCTACTCAAGTAGAACACAAGTCACTTGGTATAACCATTGCATACTGACCTACTTAATGTTCCACAGAGAGATAATTTTATTCATAGATTTTCACAGCATAAGGGCCTAACATTTCTTGAGCGCTGAATACTGATTCTGGTCAGTGTACTTGGAGATACTACCATTTAAATGACAGTGCTATTCTGCAAGATAAAGCCACTTCAAATTCAGCATGCCAAATGTACGCCTCCCAACTCATGCATTGGAAATTTAATGCCCAGTATAGCGGTGCCAGGAGATGGAGGCTGAGGAGAGGTGTATCCGGTCTCAGTGGATTAATGTCACTGTGCTGGGCCTAGCTTAGTCATCCGAGAATGGGTTTCTTATATACAAGTGAGTTTGGCCTTTCTTTTGGGTTCACCCTTTCTCATATTTTTGCCTTTCACCATGTCGGCACTTGTCTGGTGCTTGTATCATGATTTTGGACTTTGCTTTCAGAACTATGGGCCAAATAAATTTCTGTTGTTGAGAAGTTACCCAGTCTTAAGTATTCTCTCATGGTAGCAAAATTTAGAATAAAACAATGTCTAAAACAAAATTCATGCTCCTTCTCCAAAGTCTGATTCTGTCACGGTCAGCTCAGTGCATGACATCATTCTTATTCTACCATTTATGCCAGAAAATGCTATTGTCCTCTATACTCTCCTTCCCCTTCGGCCATATCCATCTTCCATTGGTTGAGCTCCCGGATTTTCTTCAGCCCATCTAATTTTTTTCTCCAGCCATTTCTATATTTGTCTTCACTAGATACAAACTTGTTGAGAACAGAAGCCTGGCCTGTCTGGTCCACATCTCCATTTGCAAGACTAGGATGGTGCCTGGAACACACCGCAGGACCACCTGTATGAATGAGTGAGTGAGTGGATGAACAACTATGCGGTTTCTATAGGAGCTACTGTCATCTCTCACTGCCACCACTTCTACATTGGTCTCCAAAAATCCACTCAACCTCTCCAGTTATATTTTCACTCTGTAGCCAATTGATTCTTTTTTAAAAAACACATGCAACTCAGCACCCCACCTGCTGGCTTCCAGGGGCTCATGGTTGAGCTCCTTAATGGCCTGTGCTCCAATCCCCACCTGCTACCTCAGCTTCCTCTTGCAGCCCTGTGCCCCTGTCATCATTCTGGGACACCCCCACCACTCTCAGGACCTTTGCTTGGGACATTCTTCTCCACTACCCCTACCTTCCATCCTGTCACCTAAAACGACCTGCATGAATCCTCTCCATCTCTTTGTAAACAGTGTTTCTTTATGCTGCTTTTCTTGACCCTGGTCTGTGTTCTAGGCCACTCATTACATCTCAGACTTTTCCTCTATATTACTTGTTAGATCTTGCAATAATTTCCTCTTTAAAAAATCTGGGCCAGGGAGCTAGCTCAGTGGACCAAAGCACCTGCTTAGGCAAGCTTAGGCAAGTACAGGGACTGTGGTTTGATCCCCAGCACCACATGCTGTGCCAGCCTTGTCCCCAGGGTGTGCTGAGCTGGCCAGAGTTCAGGCATAGTGGTGCAGGCCTTTAATCCCAGCGCTGGGGAGGCTGAAAGCAGGAGAATCACTATGAGCCCAAGCTGCATAGTGAGACCCTGTAACAACCGAATACATTTTTTTAAAAAATCCATGGTCTGTCTGATTATAATGTGAGACGGTTGTCTCAGAATGACTGCACTCAGTGACCTGTCTGTAGCTGCAGGTCTAGCACAGGATCTGGAACTGGGAAAAAAGAACAATCTCTGAAGGTTCTTAGTTGGACCAGATCCCATAACAAAAGACAGATCAAAGGGAGAAAAGCCAACAAAAATGTATTAATACGTGTATTTCATATATAATGGGAATGAGTAGTTCTTAAAAAGATTATGGGAGTTCCACTTGTGTAGCATCTCCCCCAAGCACAGTGAGCTTTTAGAGAGGTAGCAGGCGAGCCATTAGAGGTAGCCAGGAGCATAGGAGAAGGCAAGTAACTATTAAATGGAGGTTAGTAATTAAATGTGAATGTGGATTGTGAACATAGATTCTTCAATAAGGATCTAGAGTGGTCTTTTATGGCCAGCTTTCCTGGTGGAAGGCAGAGCAGGATAGTTTTTATCTATAAATCTTGGTTCTGCTTTTAGACTAATACAACAAAGGTGTGGATCTTCCCTGTATGTACTTTTTAATTGCCTTTAGCTCAACCATCCTTCATATGCTAAGGTGGCATATTTTGGCCTCTCAAATGATGTATATACTTGGACTCAATAAATCATGTTCCAGTGGTTTCTATTTGATCTTTCAGATCTATTGTCCAGGCTTCTGTATCTGCTTTATGCCCTGGAGGCTGATCCTAATGAACTGCATAGCTCAGGCTCCGCAGCCTTCTGGCGCCCAGAGCCATGTGAAGATGGGAGAAGAGACACAGGGTGTTTGATCCCCACCCCACCTTGTAAGCAACAGCTGGGCAGTGGCTATTCTTCTTGATCTTCAGCCTAGTTCTAGTTGGAAAGCTTCTCTCCTTCCTCAATGTTCTCACCCTGTTCCAATAAAATAGTCTTCTGTTGCCAGTAGCTGAGCTGGTAGTGCCACTGCTCTTAGACCCTCCTGCTGAAGAGTCTGGCTTTACTTTCCCTTTGGGATTGTGCATCCTTTCTTGATAACATCTTGACTACTCCCTTTTAATATGTGAGTTAAGTCTATTGACCCTTTTTCTTTTTGAGATAAAGTCGTGCAGTCTGCCCATGCTCTTCCTGTGCTCCTAAACTCGAGTGATCCTCCTACCTCATTCTCAGCTAAGACTATAGATAAACACCCTTATACCCGACTCAAAGCCTATTGACTTTCAAAGTTCATGTCCCTTCACTACTCCACCCTGCCCTGAAATTACAACCCTTGGGACTGGTTAAGAACTGATGCCTCAAGCTTGTAATCTCAGATGCAGGGAGGCTGAGGCAGGAGGATCACTGAGACTGCAAGGGCAGCTTGGATTACAAAGTGAGCTCAAGGACAGCCTGAACTGCATAGTGAGACCCTGTCACAAAAAGCCAGAAAAAAGAAAAAAAAGAACTGCTGCTCTTTATGGAAGAAACGACAGATGTTTTCATGCCCCTAATGAAGTGTAGTATGGAGCTGATAATGAGAGCTGCTGTGTGAATTCACATTGGGCTTCCCATCTGTCGCTGGTCTTGGAGTCCCCCGAGAAGCCCAAGTGATGATTTCATCCTTGTTCCCTGCCTCAGTCCTCTGAGCTACCTATCCCCATCGGCTGCTGGCTTCTCTCTCCATCCAGTGTCACCAGGGCCATCCAGGTCCATCCTGGTGTAAAAATTCACTCATCATCACTCTGCTTGAGTATGGACGAAGTGGAGTCCTTAACACGAAAACAATGCAATCCTACTGTTCTCAGTCTTGACATTTTGAATTGATTTTGTACTAAACCAAGGTGCCTGAGGACTGTAGGTGCACATTCTCCTGTATGACTCCTGTCATTATTCACACCTTTACCAGATCCACCTGGGGGAACTATCTGCTCAGGCTGGGAGATGGGTGCTTGAATAGTGTTCTGGCTCTTCTAACTGCAGTTGAAGTTCAGTTCTTTTGCCTGGACCACTCTCAAGTTCTTATGGCTTTCTATGGCTGTGTCCACTCATTTTCTTTGAACCTCTCCCTTGGCCACACACTTAGAGGTCCTTGTTTATAATGCCATTCTATGTTTACAAAGGTTTTACTGTTAGTTGGTCTCTTTCTTCCAACCCCAAAACATATAGCATAGTTTTAGCATGTCATACACTAAGCCCAAATATCTTCTTTCCCTTAATGGGATTGCAGTTGAAGTTCCGTTCTTTTGCAAACTCCTACATTACTTGGAACTTTGGAGATCCAAGGACAAAATATGTCACCTGTCATGTGTTATACACATAGAAATTTCTAGGCCCATATGTAGTGGGATGCTGACCAGTGATGGCAAACCATTCAGAATTTTCAATGATAGAAACAGCCCACTGTGGCATGTATGCCATAGGTTTGCCACCACTGGCATAGAAATTGGAGCCATTCTATCCACATGATGGAGACCACTCTGAGTGAGCTACAAATCCTTCAACTGGCTTTTTAAATTGAAGGTCTGAATCTGTCCTAGGCCTGTGTGTCTTGCCTGTTGAACCAGTAGTTGGCATGTGGAAACAGAACCCCTTGTGCCAATCACTGGTCACAGGGTAAGTCTCAGTGACCTGTGACGCTGTAGTGCATCAGAAAGCAAGATAACATTTCATTCAACTGCTCTTTGACTCTCACACAAAATTCTATAGAAGTAAGTATTAGCCCAAGGGAAAAACAAGTCTCCCATTAATTAGTGTGTAATGCTTTGTCTCTTACCAGACCTTGATTGTGTCAGTGTCCTCCATTCTACTGTTCCCTGGGTCTCCCTACATGCCCCTGGAGAGCTGTGTACCTTCAACAGAGTAACAAGTTCAGAGATTCTTTGGCTTAGCAGGATAAGAACTCTGATCCTTTTGACCCCCTTGAATTCTCAATTATTGTTTCTCTCTTTCATCCTTCATTGTACTCTCACCCAGGTAACTGAGCCCATGGGGCTGCCCCAGGTCACAGTCAGCAACACAGAGCCCATCCTCCAACCCTTGAAACATTTACTGGACTTCTCCTTGAGCCTTGGTTTTCTCATTAATAAAATGAGCTCAGCACACTCACCTCATGGTAGGAGAGAGGGTCAAATGATTATCCAAGAAGATGCAGGTACTGAGCTTAACTTGGCAGGTGTTAAACACAGATACTCCCTGGCTCAACTATGAGGTTGCATCCCAATAAACCTAGAATAAGTAGAAAATACTATAAATTAAAAATACAGAGGTTCCACTTAACCTACCAGACGTTCTAACTGAGCAGCACACCACCCCACAGTGTTGGTTCGCTCATGATCACAGGGCTGACGAGCAGTTGCACTTACTGCTGCTGCCCAGCCCCGTGAGAAATCAGGCTACACATTTGACCTGAGAAAAGATCAAAATTCAAAACTTGGTGTGGTCTGTAATGCCGGCACTGCTAAGGCTGGGGCAGTAGGATCAGTGCAAGGTTGAGGCCCATCCCGGGTAACATAGTGAGTTCAAGGCCATCCTTTGCTACATAGCAAGATTCTAGGCATAAAGCAAAAGAACAAACAAGTGTAGTTATTATTGAATATGTGTATTTTGCATCATTTCAAGTCAAAAGATCATAAGTCTGTCTGCACAAAATAAATGCTAGTTTTTTCCTCTATCATGATGGTAAATGTGCTGGAAATGTCTGTTCCGGGCTCTTTCTCTATGAATTCAGACCGGATTTCTACTCAGACCTTGACATCCACTGCAAGAGGAGCCCTTGTGAAGACTCTGCCTGGCCTTCACCCGCCCAGCACTCCCCCAGGTGCAATGAGACTGCAGCCCACATCCCAACCATTAGCCTCACTCTACTAGCAAGTTCCAAGGCAACTTTGTAGTCGTGAACAAAAGACTGTCCTGCTATTATCAAGAAACTGCAATATTATTTCTTCCACAACATAGGGGAGGATGTGCTTCTAATGGAGAGTGGATATGAAAGGGCTACATTGCACTGAGCTATCCCAAGTAGCAAATCAGAGTGCCAGCCCCAGGAGAAGGAAACACATTTAGGCCAATGTGGCAAGTGAACAGTGCTAGCCAGACCACACCGTCACTGCCTTGTTACTGGTCCAGGAATGTCCCACTATATTGCTATCATAGAAATCTGTAAGGAGGCCCATAACAGTTGTGCCAGGTGCTCAGTCTTGCAAACATCCAGATGCCTGGGTCCTTATCACATCTTAGGGGACACTGATATACGCTTACATGTGATAGCCACACTGAAGGTCAAGGTTTTCCATGGCTCCAGCTCTGTCATTCTCTGCAGGGTGGCAGGCCCAGGGGTACCTAGCTTGCATGCCAAGTCCAGTCTCTTTCAAAGCTGTTGCCAGTCATTCAACTGGGCAGTGACAAAGTCATAATCCTTGGTAGTTCTAACAAATAGCCTTAAAATTCTATGATAGCCCTGGCCCCACCCCTGGTGCACTGTGCTGGCCACCGAAACTGGGAGTGGTGGCACATGCCTGTAATCCCAGTCCTGAGGATCACTAGGAGCCATCTGAGCTGCATAGTGAGACCCTGTACAAAATACATACAAAAAAGGGTGGGGGGAGGGAAGAACTCTATGATAAATAAAAGAAGCCCCTCAAAAGGAAGAGCACAGTGACAGAGATCCCAAGCTGAGGTCAAGACTTGGATGTCAGGCAGACAGGGGCCATCCAGAGATAGTCAGCAAAGGTGCTTTGGAAAACAACACTGCACCAGAGAACTGGATTAGCAACAACCCTGGAGGGGGAGGGTAGACAGTCTCAGCCCCCGGACAAGAGACAAGGCAGGGCACCATGGTTGCAGCTAGGACACCAGCTGAGGCCAGACAGCCAAAGGCAGGAGGGAGAGAAGAGGGTAAAATAAGAAGCAGGAGAGAACGTGCCTGTAACACCACAGGATGTCCCCCTTCTTTCCAGGTAGCTCAGAAATGGAGAAAATGGGAACATTTTTCCCTGGCCTGGACTAAGGCAGGGGGAACATAGGCCTCTTGGAGAAGGCAAAGGAAGCAGGGACTGGGGATGCGGGGACAGACAGAACCCGTCTCAACTCAAGCCCGCCTAGAAGAAGGATGACTGAGGCAAAGGAGACCAGCTGGGTAGCGTGGAGGAGGTCAGGCCTCGCCACAGGAAGATGGTACCAGCCCCCCAGCCAGACCTCGGGGAATGTCTTCCTCCTGCTTTGGGGAGGCCCTGGCACCACTCACCAGGCCTGTAAGGGAAGCTCAGGTGCGCGTCAGCCGCTGTCCATTGGAAAGGAGCAGAAAGAAGCTCCTCCTTAAACAGGAAGACTCAGGAAGGGACCTCCAATGAAGCCACAGTTAGTAAACATGCTGAGGAAGGGCCAGCCAAATAGCTCAGCGGATTAAAGCCCCGGAGAGCAGGCGCAGGGGCCTGCGGTTTGATCCACAGGCCTGCCATGCTGGCCCCGCCCCCAGGTCATGCTGAGATAGCAATTGAGATGGAGTGGTGGCACACTCCTATAATCCCAGCTCTTGGGAGGCTGTAAACAGGTGGATCATTACAAGTCCGATCTAGTAGTGAGACCCTGAATACCCTGCAGACCCTTCCCTAAAATAAAAAGTGCTGAGGAAGTTGAAGTTGAGCTCAGGTTAAATATTCTGCCTTCAGCTATGTATGAACAAAATCAAATAAAAAATGTTTTAAGCCAGTTTCAGATGTATGTGCTCTGCATTTTCTTAGGAAATTGCCTTAAATCACTTTATTTGATAGTCATATATAATGTCTTTAATGTCTATTTTGTATATGGAAAGTTACCTCAACTTAAAAAATGAATATTATTTCATTTAAAGTAAAAACATCAAAGAGTGGATTGATCTGTTAAAAACTAGACATTTAAAAAGGAAATTATAATTTTCTGGTAAAGTGGTGCATAATGTTTGATTCTAATCCCAAGAGGAAAAGGATCAGTTGAGAATGGATTCTTAGGGTTACAGCCAGGGTGAAGCCACATTACTCTTCTGATCCTTCAGCTTTTACTCCATTGTCTCTTCCCTAAACACCTTCTTTCTAAAAATGCCAACTTTTAAATGCCTCTTCTGAGAATACTGTTTATCTTCTGGGCTATCTATTAATTGTCAGTTTATTTAGCCAGCCTAGTTGCCTGGGATTGACATATCTGCTTAATATCCTCCAGAAGGTGAGACTGGCTTATCTTTACAGAAAATGTTATCGGGCACCTGCTCAAAGGACCATTATCTTGATTTATTATTTCCCCTACAGCAAATATCCAATAATGGGTTTTCTGTAGCCATATCTGGACTTTGTTTTCCTCCTTGTGTCTTTTGTGTCTTTCTTGTTTCTGCTTTTAAAGCACAGTGCAGATTTTGGTAACTCAGTCCAGCTGTCTACGTGCTCACAAACACTGATAGTGAAAGCATTTCTTGGGTGTCAAGAGGTCATGACGCAGTGACAGTGACCATGACCTTCAGAGGGGTGGGCATCTGGTTCCACCGCGCTTCTTGGCTCCAGGGTTCCTGTGACCTTTGGAAGGACCTCCCAGAGTGGCTGGAGCTGGCACCCAGGAACACGCATGTGCAAGGTCCAAGAGTCCAGATGGACAGGGCTCAGAGTGGTGGAGGGGGAGGCCTGGGGTTTGGAGAAAGTGGCTCACGTGGCCCTGGGGGTGCCCCACATGCAGGCTAACAGCCTGTCCCTGGAGACACCAAGTCCTTAAACTTTACCCAGATGCAGAGGCTGGAGAGAAGTCATGAAGCACTGGTGTGCTCTTTGTCTCCAGAGTAGATGAGTCACCTGCTTTCCCTTTGTCTTCCATTTTTAAAATACACGGATGAGTAACAATCTTAATGTGTTTCATATTAAGAGGAGCTCAGAAAGTTACGGTAGGCTACATCAGTGTTATGGGGTTTTACCAGCCTTTTCCCCCTTTAAAAAGTATAGGAAAATGTTTCTTATGCACACATATGCATGCACCAGAGATAAATACTTCCATTTTCAGGCTTTAACCTGGGTACATGGGAGGATATGGAATGCAACATGTTCATGTTTCTAAGAATTTATTCTTTGGGGAAAAGGAAGAAAAAAAAGAAGAAACGATAAAAGTGCTTGCCTTTCCTAAGCTACAGAAAAATCATACTTAGCTGCTGCCTGGGAAGATTTAAGGGAAATCAGAAATACCAACTATAAAGGGCAAGACAGAATTTCTTTTTAGAGGAATAAAAATCAGGCAACTAGGCCGTGTGTGTGTGTGTGTGTGTGTGTGTGTGTGTGTGTATCACAGAGAAAGAAGAAATGTCCCTTTTTTCTTAGCACTGTAGCTCTAATTGTCAATGGCCCAAACTACTACTGAGAATCACACTGGCTGCGAGGCCCCATCATTTATCATTTCACAGGATTTCTACGCATTGCTGTGAGGAGTGGTGACACGCAGCCAGTGGCATTTGTGCTGGTTTTGTTGCTGTGGCAGTCTGGAGGAGGTGGAGAGTGGGGGCAGGGCTCCCTCTGTATGTAAAGCTGCACTCTGCCTGTTCCCAGGGCTGCCAGTTTGAGGACCATGTGGGTTGTGATCCTTTTGTTCCTTTGGAAGAAAAAAAAATGTGCTTCAGTAAAAATAGTGTTTTAAAGACTTTAAAAACTAATCATGCCGAAGAAAAGCTGACGACACAGGAGGTTGTTCCCTATCAGCTGCACCTGGAGAACTGCAGCCAGACCTGGAAAGGCTGAGGCTGCCTGTGTGCTCCCTTCCCCCAGGAATCCCTCTTGCTCTGGATTCCCCTCAGAGACTGTGTCTGGGGAGGAAACCCAGGATTTCCCCTTTTTTCTCCTGTCACTTGCTCAGGAAATTTCCCAGAGGCAGGGTGCGCTGCCTGGGCTTCCTGCTGCAGGCTCAGCTTCCCAGGTGTCTCTGCTTGTTTCCTAAAATGAAGTGGCAAACAGAAACACTGAAACATCACCTGAATTTGGAGGCAGATTTATTTGTGTGGATGGGCACTGACAGGGAATGAATCCTTATGGAAATGTCAGGCCTCAAAGGCTCAGCGAAGGAGGGTTTTATGGGTTGCAAAGGGCACATACAGAGGTAGAGTACTTGGCTGTCTCTGATTGGTTTTTACAGTATGCATCACAGTGACCAGTTGTTTCTAAGAAACAGAAATAATAAGGCTGTAACAGGAACTATTACCTCGGGCCAGGGATATAGATCAGTGGCACAGTGCCTACCTGGCAAGCACAAGGTCCTGAGTTCGATTCCTGGTACCAAAAGAATAAAAAAGGAAGTTACCTGGGTACCTGACAGGAACTGAAGTATGTTGGCCAGGGGGCCATTTTCTGCTGCAAAGATGTCCATCAGGGCCTCCTTTTGTTGCTTTCTGGAGCCTTGGCTCTCTTGGTTTCTCCTTTGGCCCAATCTATCCTCTTTTCTTTTCTTTCTTTCTTTTTTTTTTTCCTCTGTATTTAGGGCAGGGTCTAAAGGTTGTACAGTGTGTTCAGGGTCTCATTACATAGGTTGGACTCATAGTGATCCTTCTGTTTTCAGCTTCCCAAGTGCTGGGACTACAGGTGCAGGCCACCACACCCAGACTCAATTGCCATCTCAGCACGGCGCGGGGGCAGGGCCGGCTTGGCACACCAGGGCTGGAACCCCGGCTGCTGCGCTCTGCCTAAGCAGGCGCTTTAGTCCCCATCTATCCTCTTTTTATTTCTACCTAAGAATCCCAGACCTTAACATTAAACTTCTCTGTTTTCTTTCTCATAGCTTTGTGTAGTTGGCTTTCAGCAGCGCCATCTTCTTATTTGAAAATGGCAATTGTCTAGAGTTTTAGCTCCACCCAGGAAAGCAGCACCTCTGCTCCCCATGCTGCTTGGGAGGGTGTGTGGGAACGGCAGGCAGGCTGCACCTCATCCCACCTTGACTCGGCTTTCTTTACTTACTGAGGGTAGAAACTGAGTCTCAGCAAGCTAAGGAAAACTCAAGCAATCAAATAAAATTTAAAGCCCCTGGTACTTGGCAGAGATCTCCCCTTCTGCCACCACCCTTGGGACCTTGGCTTAGCTCCCTCTGGATGTGGCACCCACTTCATAGAGCAGGTGCTTGATCAGTACTTGTTCCTTGCTCATGACCTCGCGGGACAGGGACAGTGAAGGGAAGGGAAGGCACTGGGGGAGCTAGGCACATGGCTTCTGAGGGTGCTTCATCCTCCAACCCTTTAAACCTTGGAGACAAGGAAAATGGGATGCCGAGATGCCACACCACATGCCCAGTAACTCAGCGTTTGTTGGTCTAAGACATGGTGCCAAAGCCCAGAACTCGTACTCTTTGCTCATGGCTCCTGCACCAGGCTACCATACTGCCACCATAGTCTGCTGCAGTTGTGCCATTTTGTCACTTAAGAAAAAAAAAATTGATGCTTTTTGGAAGTGTTGGTTAAAGAGGACAAATTGGTCTACTTTATAAAGAAAATGTAGGACCAGTGAGCTCAGAAGACTAAAGCGCCTGCTTAGTCAGGTGCAGTGACCAGAGTTTGATCCCCAGTGTGCTGTGCCCGCCCCAGCCCAGGGGTGCTGAAATGGTGATTGAGACTGGTTGTGGTGGTGTGCACCTGTAATCCCAGCGCTTGGGAGGCTGAAAACAGGAGAATCACTAAAAGTCCAATCTGTGTAGTGAAACACTGTAGACTCTGTACTAAATACATAAAAAATAAATAAATAAATAATTTTAAAAAGATAAAGTGTATACTGTATGTACATATACACATGTATGTATATATACACAGTATGTATGCACCTATATAAATATACATACATTATATACACACATAAACTTGTGTATATATTTTGATGACTTTGAAATTCAGTGTTGGATCCTGCCATGGCAGAGCTGGGTGCTAGCCTCCAGATCACGTGTTCCAGCTGTTTCAGGTCACCCAGAAAAAGCCTGTATGAGCCATCAAGCCTCCAGAATGCAGTCAAGATGACACAGCTTCTTCTCAATTTTGACCCCTGAAAATAGCCCTTGAAATTCAAAGTTGTTTTTCTTTTTTGTTATATAATTTTGGCATCTTATTTGAGATTGATTTTCTTAATTTCCTTTGAATATAGCTCTGTTTTTAATTCATTTGGAGCATTCAATTTCATAGATATGCCCGCAGTGCTCACTTTGTGCCAGGCACAGGCTGGATGGGAGCAGACCCTAGCCTGCAGTGGCATGCCAGTAGTGCTGTCTGCTCATAGCTGAACACAGGGCTCCACTCTCAGCCTAGGATACTATAAGAGCCTGCCCCTGCCTCTTGTCCCACTGTCTTAGTCTGTTTTGTTGTTGCTATAACAAAATACCATGGGCTGGGTAATATTTAAAGACCAGAAAAGTCTTTCAATAGTTGTGGAAGTTGGGAAGTCCAACATCAAGGTGGTGTCATCTTGCTACATATTAATATGGCATCTTCCTACAGCTTAATGTGGCACAGGCATCACATGATGAGACCAAGCAAACATCCCAGTTCAGATGTCTCTTCTCTACTCCCATCATGGGAGCTCCACCTTCACAAGCTTATCCAGCTCTACCATACAAATGCCTCAACTCCGCATCATCAACACATGAATTTGGGGATTAAGTTCTAACACATGTACTTTTTGGGGGATGTTCAGACTACGTCACCCAGCATTCAATTCTAAGCAGTGTTCAGCTAAAGTGAATGATAGAGCTTCTGTCATTTAGTCTCTGGCTTAGGTGTTATAGATGCAGCTTCCAGGACTGGATATGAGGAAATCTTGCTGAGATTAGTGTAAGAAGCAAGTAAAGCTGTGTATGTAGTAGACTACCCGCTACATAGTACATAGTAAGCTACATACAAAGCAAGTAAAGCTGTTATATAGCCACCTGCCACAGAGGGAGAGAGCTTCAGGAAAAATCAATCATGCCAGTATCTTGATCTGGGACTTGCAGCCTCCAGATTTGTGAATAAGTAAACATCTGTTTGTTAAGCCACAGTTGGGGTCCTTTGTTATGGCAGCCCTACTCAATTAATACAACCTGTATTAATCAAGCTTCTCCAGAGAAACAGAATCAATAAGATAGGTACAGATTCATCAGAGAATATTTACTATGGGAGTCAGCTTACACTATTATGGAGGCCCAGAAGTCCTAAGATCTGCTGTCTGCAAGCTAAAGACGCAGGGAACTGATGGTGTTACATTAGTCATTTTTCCACCACTGGAAGAAAATACTGACATCTGCAACCTAAAGGAAGAAGGGCTTATTTGGCTTATGGTTTTAGTGGGTTAAGTCCAGGGCCTTTTCTGGCTCCAAGGCAGAAATGGCACAGCAGAATTACATAGTAGAGGAAAGCTATTCATTTCCTGATAGACAAGAAGCAGCAGGAGTGAAAGCAGAGCTCAAGGAGAAGAATACACCCTTTTTGATCATGTCCCAGTGACTAGCCTCTTCCATCCAGGCCCTGTCTCCTAATGACACATTCAGCGCCTCCATGACCCAACCAACTTTCAGTGTCCCACCTCTGAATATGACATTTCTTGGAGATATTTTAGAATGACAGAGGAGTATCATTCAATGTGAATGTGAAGGCCCGTGATCCAGGAAGTTGGTGGTATAACTGTCAGCTTGGGGCTGAAGGCCAGGGAACCTGGGGCTGTGGTTCTTAGGGTACACCTTAGAGTCCCCAGACTCAAGAACCAGGAGATCATATATCTGAGGGTAGGAGAGGTTAGATGTGCCAGTCCAAGGAGAGGAGCACATTTGCTCGTTCTCCATGTGCTGCACTATCAGGGTTATTAATAAGTTGATGTCTGTCCACATTAGTGAGGCTGGGTCTTCCTTACTCTGCTCACTTATTCCAGTATTGAGCTCTCCAGAAACACCTTCACAGGTACACCAAGAAAAAGGGTTTTACTACATATCTGGACATCTATCAGCCTACCCAACCCAACACATAAAATGAGTCATTACATAGCCCTTCCCATCCACCCTGGGAGAGCCCCAGGTTGCAAGACAGAAGCCAGCACCCTGAGTTCTCTATCCATCCTGTCTCTGACTTACCTGGGGAGAAAGAAGTGAATGTTCCTTACGTGTTTGAACTCCTGGCATACAAAAGAAATACTAAGGTCTTTAGAATTTCTGTCTTGGCAGAAAGGGATGGAATCACTTAGGGAACAAAAGGATACATCTTTGTCCTGGGCAGGGTGTGCCAGTAACAGGGGGTTTAGGGTATGGGGTCCAGAGCCATGGAACAGGGAGATGGATGGCCTGGGATAGTGACTGCAGGGACAAGAGGCAATCATAACAGAGCTGAAACCTATGGAATTTTCATCTAAGCCCTTTACTGTTCCTCAGGAGATGGTCCCTAGAGAACCAAGAGGCATCTTAGATGTGGTGTCCACGGACACATGTCTTTGTGAGAATTATCAGATTCTGTTCTCTGTCCCTCTAATACCCATTGCCTGCTCTCCTGTCATGGCATAGAGAGTAGTGTTCTTCTCGAGGCCACGTGGCCCACCAGCTTGTCCTCCATCAGCAAAGCTCCCTAGCAAGCCAAGCTGTGCTGTCCAAGGCGAATCTTAACAGCAAGTGAGTGTATTTGCCTGGTGTCCTGGGGGGCACGCATCATTTCAATCCCATGAGTTTGCTTCCTCCTCCCTGCCCTGGAGGAGCAGGCTGGTGCCTCAGACAGAGCCCAGGGCTTTGGCCTAGGACGTGCTGGGTTGAAATTTCATCTCTGCTGGTTACTCTGTTTACTTTGGATAAGTAATTAATGAGTCAGAGTGTCCTCTGGAAAATGGAGTCAATAACATCATTTTATTAAGATGAAGAAGGCTTTGGGGTTCATATGAAATTTGGGGGTAAATTGGGTCATTTATTTCAGGTATTTGATTTCCTTTTGTCAGAATATGGTAAGCCGCACAAGGTGCTGGAGGAGTAGAACCTGACGGCCCTGTCCTAGACACAGTCCTTGGTGTCTTTCCAAAGAGGCGTTTGTGAGGTGCCCTACAGACTCTGCTGTTGCGAGGTGGAGCCACCTTTCACTGCTCTGTCTCTGGAGGGAAGCCAGGAGAGTTGATGACTTCTCCAGCTTCCCTTCCTTCATGCTTAAATCTGCCTTAAAAAAAACCACTTCTTTCAGTAAAATGCCAGCTCTGCATCTTACCAGGTACATGAAAGCCTGCAACTTTCCCAAGAAATTAGTCAGCTTTGTCTCAGCTGAGACACTGCTTGGAGAGCAAATTCACCAGCACATTCCGAAAGTAGAGTTCTCAGGAAGATGGTGAGCCACCCCAATGGGAGAGGGTACCTCCACGGTAAGTGCTGGCCTGACAGGTATGAGCCCCTGGGGTTTATTCTCAACCCTGGAAAAGGAAAACGGTGTCCTGAATTGCAGAAGTTCATCTACTCTACTTGTGGAATTGGTGGGCTGGCCAAGCCTTTGTTGACTCAGCTATCTTACATGTAAAACAGAACAGGACTCAGATTCCATGCCGAGATATTATCAGATGGAATTTATGAGCTTTTCAAAGATCACTGTGAGTGAGCCAGAGGTATATGATTCTGGGAAGCTGAGCAGGTTAGGCTTGCTATTGTTATAAGGGTATCACAATTGTTTGTGTAAAAACATTTTGAAGGTCTCTTTCAAAGAATCTAATCTAGTAGGCTAATTAAATTTGCCCAAGGAAGAAAGATAAAGGACACAGGGCTCCAATCATTGTTGGCTATTCAACTGATTTTAATTGAGATTCTGATATGTGCCACGCCTTAAGATTGTGATTGTAAATGAGAAACATATCTTTTTACCTAGGAGCTTACAACTGTGGCTTGTACACATGTGCCTGGGGGCTCAGCAAGAGCAGCCAGAAAAGCTTCAACGTTACTGAAGGTAACAGAAAGGCACGAACATCTTACTGGAGCATCGCTTTGCCCTCACAGCCTGATCTTCTTGCTGTGTGTGGAGGGAGCTGTAAAAAGCTTCAGCTGTTTGGTCTGCCTACTGTCCAGTCACTCTCTAGCTCAGTCAGGCGCCGTGTAATGCGCCGGTCAGGCCACACTGACTACATTTACGATGGTGGTCCTTCAAGATTGTGATGGAAGTAAGCATTCCTATTTCCTAATGCTGTGGTAGCTGCCACAAGGTCACAGGGCGTTGCATTCCTCAAGTGTTTGTGGTGGTGCTGGAGTAAGCGTGTCCGGCACCCGCAGTGTGCAGGGCAGCATAGGCCGCTGTGCATGGCACACAATGATGCTAAACTATTGCGACTGGCTTATGTACATACTGTACTGTACGTATCATTATCTTAGCATGTAGTCTTTCTACTTACTGAAAAATGTTCTGTCTGGCACAGTGGGTCCACAGCTCATGAGGCGGATGCAGGAGGATCCCAAGTTTGAAGCCCGCCCTGGCAATTTAGTGAAACTGTCTCAAAATAAGACAATGATTTAAAAGGGCTAGGGATGTAGCTCAGCGGTAAAATGCTGGCCTGGGGAGTGGGAGCACCTGGTTTCAGTCCCCTGTACTGCAAAAGAAACAAGAAATGTTAACGGTAAAGTATGAAACTATCACTGGCTAGTATGGATTCTTAGCCACATGTAGGGCATCCTACATGGGCTAGGCTCAAGGCTAACATATAATGAAACTTTATTAGAGGAAAGAAACATAGATGGCAGAGATGGCTGCCCCAACAAGGCAGCCTGGCATAAGGGGAGCATTTTGAGTGGAGTCTCAAGTGAATGCTATTAATCATTCATGTTTTATTAAAGGTGCTGGGGTCTGAGGACAGAAGACAGCTAGGTAAACTTATGTAGATCTCATCTAGTTTGCCTACCTTCTGCTTCCTTACCACAGAGAGTACATTTACTTGCTCCTCTAATAAAGCATTTACTTAATTTTTTTTTTACTTTATGGAAAAAAGATAAATAAATTTCATAACATAATAATAGATTAGCAATCATTAATACATTGCATGTTGCTATCTTTAAAATAGTTGCTCAGGGTACAAGATATGGGCATAAAATTCTCCCTAGTCAATATTAACACAAACCTTCCTTTTTAATGAACTAAGAGACACTAGTAGTATAGCCGACTTGCATTTTTTTTTTTCTTTTTCCCTAATGTCCTTTCCCCTTTCACTCAGCCTGGTTCCTTTTTCCTTTTGAATAATTTCTTTTCATTTCACAATATTGGGCCAGTGAGATAGCTCAGTGGTCAAAAGCAATTGCTTAGGCAAGCGTAGGCAAGTGCAGGGACCACAGTTCAATCCCCAGCACCACATGCCATGCCAGCCCTGCCTCCAGGGCTGGCTGAGATAGCAAAAAAAGAAAAAAAAAAGAAAGAAAGAAAGAAAGAAAGAAAGAAAGAAAGAAAGAAAGAAAGAAAGAAAGAAAGAAAGAAAGAAAGAGAAAAAGAATAAATATCAGGGCTGGGGAGATAGCTCAGTAGGGTGAGTGCTTGCCTGGCAAGCACAAGGGCCTGAGTTCAATCCCCAGTTCCAGTTCTGGAAAAACACACACACACACACACACACACACACACACACACACACACACAAAAAAAAAAAAAAACCCACATCCCATTTCACAATATCTATTGTATATTTTAGAACATATTTACTCTTCCAGTTTTTCACATCAGAGAGACAATACAATGTCTGCACACATGAGTGTAATTAATTTCACTTATAAGTATGCTCTCAAGTTGCATCCCTTTATGTATAAAAGTCTGAAATTATCCTTTATGACTGAATAGTAATCCATTATATAAAAATACAGCATGTTTTTATCCACTCCTTGCTTGATGGGCATTTGAGATGTTTCCAATATACACAGCTATTACAAAGTCTCTGCTATAAACATGGTTGCACATGTGTCACTGTGGTATATGATGCTTTTAATTCTTCTAGGAAGATACACAGAAGAATAGCTGCATCCAATGGAACCACTAACCCTAGTTTTTTTTGAAGAATCTCCACACTGATGGTTGTACCAGTTTAAACTACCACCAACAGTGGAGAAGGGCTCCCTTTTCCTCATAGCCTCTCCAACATTTGCTGTTGGTTGATTTCTTTATGACAGCCATTCTTTCTGGGGTGAGATGGAATCTTAATTTTTGTTTGTTTTTTGTTTTTATGTATTTAGTACAGGGTCTACAGGGTCTCACTATACAGATTAGACTCATAGTGATCTTCCTGTTTTCAGCCTCCCAAGCACAGGGATTACAGGTGTGCACCACCACGTCCAATCTCAATCACTGTCTTAGCATGCCTTGGAGATGGGGTTGGCACAGTCCACCAGGGATTGAACCCTGGTCCCTGAGTCTGCCTAAGCAGGTGCTTTAGTCCACTGAGCTATCTGACTGGCCTTCAGTGTTATTTTAATTTGTATCTCTTGAGTGATCAGTGGTGTTGAACATTTTTTCATGTTTATTTGCCATTTGTATTTGGCAAATAAAATGAGAAGTATGTATTCATTTCAGATACCCATTTTTGGATTGGGTCTTTGAATTTGGGGTGTTTTTTATTTTCCAGTTTTTTATATGTTCTAGACAGTTCTTTGCCTGAGGAAGAGCTGGGTGGTTTGTTTGTTTTGGGGGGTTTTTGTTTGTTTATTTTGTTTTTTGGCCACTCTGTGGGTTGTGTTTTCAGTTTTTTAGTGATTTTGTTTATTGTGCAAAGTTTTTTAATAAGAAAGATCTCAGTTGTTGATTCTTTGAACTATTTCCCTCGCAGTCTAGCTTTTGTTCATGAACTCTCTACCTACACCTTCATCTTCTTGTTTTTTACCTATTTTCTTTTCTGGTGGATTTAATGTTTCTGTTTTCATATTTAGAAACTTGATGCATTTTGACTTTAGTGAGTGTGGTAAACATGGGTCTAGTTTTAGTCTTTAGCATGTAGAGAGCCAGTTTTTCATCACCATTTATTTAAAAGGTTTTCTAAACAATAAGAAAAAGACATGTGCCTGTAATCCCAGTGCTTGGGAGGCTGAAACCAGGAGGATCACTATGAATCTGACTTACATAGTGAGACCCTGTAGACCCTGTACTAAATACATTAAAAAATAATAAATAGACTTTCTTCCAGTGAATATGTTTCACCCTTGGTCAAAGATAAGTCCACTGAATATATTTGGGATTATATCAGTATCTTCCAATCTGTTCCACTGACTCTCTAGCCTGTTTATTTAGTTATTGCCAGTACCATGCTGATTTTATCATAGCAGTTTTGCAGTATAATTTTAAGTCAGGAATTGTGATTCCTCCTGCCTTGCCTTTGTTGTCCAGGATTGTCTTTGCTATTATAGGTCTCTTCTGGTTCCAGATGAATTTTAGGAATGATTTTTTTTAGTTCTCTGAGGTATGCTGATGATATTTTCATTGGGATTGCATTAAACCTCCATAATAATTATGGGAGTATGGCCATTTTCACTATGTTGGTTCTATCCAAGAGCAAGTGATAGCTTCCCATTTTCTTTTCTTTCTTTTTTTATTAATTTTATTAAGAAACAAGTACCAATGATACAGTTTCAAAACCAATTAGTAGGATAGTTTCAATAATTAGTACATTGCATATTGTTGTCTTCATAGTAGTTATTCATAGTAGAAGCTGCAGACATGATATCCTGTCCAAACATTATCAGTACAAATCTTTCTTCTCCTTGAATTAAGAGAAAGTAGCTGTATATCTATCTTATTTTGAATATACAGATACAAAATAGTCCTTCATTTGTATCCCCTTTTTTGTTTAGCTTTGTCAGAGAAGGGTATTCCATTGTCATTTAAATATTGTAGATGCATGAATTCACAAAATATTCCAAAATAGTCCAGTAGTCCATAATAGTAGTGGGTTATCCATAGGACTGGCAATGTCAGAAGTTGTTGACTTGAGCCCTTTACAGCTCAGCATATTAATATGGCTTTACTTTTCATACCTCATTATTATACTTTTCTTCTGGATGGTTAAGACCAAGGTAAAGCAAGACCTTTATAACAAGAAATATAACTTTTGTATCGGACAAGGTCAGTCAAATCCCCTCAGGATTTAGCCTGAAGCTTCTCCACCCTTCCAGAGCCAGCCCAGGCCCAGGCCTGGCAAGTGTGTGGGAGAGCTTCCCTGCTCCCCTGCACCCGCTGAACCTCTCCGGATCCAGCCCAGGCCAGCTGCATGAGTGAGATCTTCCTCCATGCTCTCGGGACACCTCTAGTCCTCCAGAGCCAGCCCAAGCCCAGACCCAGCAAGTGTGTGGGAGAGTTTCCCCACTCTCCTTCACCTGCTGGTACCCTCCAGACCCAGGCCAAGCCTGGCATACAGACCTAGGATGAAACTCTGCAGCTGAAGTCCCTGCGGAAAGAGTAAGGACCAGAACCAGCCAGCTAATCCAGGAGCAAAACATCTTGCCAGAGGGGCACAACAGGTTCAAGGGCTGCAGCAGGAAGGAGCTGAGCACAGTAGACAGATCCAAGCCAGGCACAATTGGATGAATTCAAACTTCGTAGATCTGCACCCAAGTATCAGTAGGTGCTAAGGTTATAACCGCACCAAAGGTCTGCACCAAAGGTCAGAGAACAGTGCTATACAAAAGGATTTAGCCTGAAACCCTGTATCGCAGTTTGTAGATCCTTTGTCAATGTCAGCCAGGTGGATAAGTCACAGCCATTGCTTGACCAATTTGCTGTCTGTGAAAGCCTGAGAGAATGTTTTCTCTCCATGTGACTCTCCTTAGGCACACTCTACATCATCAATCACTTTCCTCTGTAGCTTCAAAATCCACTTGATCAGAAAATTTGGGACATCACTGAGTTACAGGATGTTACAGTACAGGTTCTCTTATGTCCTGAGTCCTCACTGACTTGAAAGGTTAGGGCCAAAATGTTGGCTGTCCTTGCAGCTCTTCTTTTTCTCTAACTTTTGGTCTGCAAACTTAAGTTGTTAATCTTCTAGAAGAGAAGCTTAATGATATTATTACCCTATAACATAGGCAGGTGAGCTTAACCTCACTATTTGTCTGAATATCAAACATCTTAGACATAACATGGCCATTTTCTAATAGTCTCTTCAATTGCCTTCTTCAGAGTAGTATAATTTTCCATAGTTAGTTCCTTTACTTTCTTTGTTAGATTGATTCCTAATTATTTCATTTTGGGAGATGCTATTATGAATAGTGTAGTTTCTCTAATTTCTCTTTCAATGAGTTTGTTGTTTGAGTATAGTAATGTTAATGATTTTTGAGTGTCGACTTCATATCCAGGTATGTTACTGAATTTTATTATTAAATTTGAAAGTCTTTTGGTGGCATTTTTAAGGTTTTCTATGTACAGTATCATGTTATTTGCAAATAAGGATTATTTATCTTCTTCTTTTGATACCTTTATTCCTTTTACATTTATCTCTTATCTAATTGCTCTGGCTAATGTTTCCAGAAATATATTTAATAAGAATGGTGATGGTGGGCATTCTTGTCTTTGATTTTAAAGTCAAAACTTTTAGTTTTTGTCTGTGATGCTGACTGTTGGTTTGTTATAGATGGCTTTTATTAGACTGAGATGAAGACCCTCTGTTCTGATTTTTTGTAGGGATTTTTTTCATGAATGAGTGTTGGATTTTGTTGAAAGCTTTTTCCTGCATCTATTGAGACAATCATGCGATTTTTATCTTTGGCTCTGTTGATATGGTGTGTTACATTTATTGATTTTCATATGTTGAACCATCCTTGTAGTCTTGGGATGA
>NW_004524614.1:7190289-7191591 GCF_000260255.1 Octodon degus | reverse complement strand
TTTTTTTTTTTTTTTGTATTTTATGGAAGGGTCTGCAGGGTGTTCAGGGTCTCACTACCAAATCAGACTCATAGTGATCTGCCTGTTTCCCAAGAGTTGGAATTACAGACACGTGCCACCATACCCAGTCTCAATTGCTGTCTCAGTGTGCCCTGGGATGGGGCCGGCATCACAGGCCCCGGGATTGAATCCCCCACCTCTGCACCTGCTTGCAGATGCTTTAATGCACTAAGCTATTTGGCTAGTCCTCTTTTATTAATGTTGACTTTTTTTTACCTGAGAGATTATTTATGATCTGATTTTCTCTATAGCCTCATGAGTTTCTTTCTTTATTTTGGTTGCTATCATTTCAGAAACGTCAGGTGTGTGTCTTTCAGTTTCTTCTGTTTCCTTGCCTCCTGGACTTATTCTGGATGGGCTAGAGGTTAGAGGTTACATTTTGCTTCTCTGTCACAGTATTTTTTTCTCAAATATTGTTATTTTCTCTGTGTTAATCCTTGTAACTTTTTGTAGTAGGTAGCTTTAGCACTAGTAGCAAGAACTCCATAGGTGAGGTTTATTCTTCAGGCATGTCTTCTAGAAGGTTTTTGGTTTGTGTCTGTCCCAAGATCCTATCTTTCCAGTTAATAAAGGGTGTTGGTATATTTAGCTCAGCCCTGTATTTTGGTGCTGGAGTGTGGTGAGGTTATTACCCCGGAACTTCCCTGTGTTGTTATAGGAGTGGGAACAACTGATTAAAACAGATATGATACCCTAGCTAAAGTAGCATAAGTAGCCCTAACCATAGCATTAAGCACAGTTTAGAAACTGACAAACTGTAGTAACTATTGATTTTGTCCCTTTAACCATAAAAGCAAAATCTAGTTATGTAACAGAACTGATCATAAATTGGTTGCAACTGTATGCAAAGTGTTTCCCTTCGTAGAGTGGCTTTAGCCTCTGGTGGGGATATTTAAGAAGGATAATGGATGGAACAGAGGTAACTGAAAAGAAATAAAGTACAAGCCAGGCTGGTGGGCATAGGATGATCACCTAGCTTTGGGAAACTAGAGAAGAGGGCAGAAGAGAAAGAATAAGGGAGTAAGCAAGGCAGTACTGAGGTTGATCAGAAAAAATTAGAGAGGCTATTCACTCAGATGAAAAATGATTTAATCTAGAGAAGTAAATTGAGGAAAGGGGGATAGAGGATGACTAGATTAGAATAAAAATTTAGACAGCAAAAGAAAGGCAATGGGAAACAAGCCAGAAAAAAAAGGAAAAAGAAGAAAAATAAAACAAAACAATAGAAATGAAATTTCTCTG
>NW_004524614.1:7173053-7189654 GCF_000260255.1 Octodon degus | reverse complement strand
ACTGGAGTCTTTAATCTTGTTCCTGGGGTTCCAGTTAGTGCTCTAGTGCACAAAAGGAAAGGGAAAGAAAAAAAGAAAAAAGGAAAGAGAAGAAAGAAAAAGGAAAACTTGCCAATTGTCAGGAAGGGTGCAGGTCAGGTCAGCAGAATTTACTGCTGGATTGTAGTCTTCCATCTGGAGGAAAGCAATAGAGGCCGGGGACCTTATATCCCAAGTCTATCGTGGATGGCTTGACTTGGTCACATTATTTTAGTATATCCTTTTTTTTCTTCTCATAAGATTCCAAGTATAGTTGGCAATCGTCCCCATCTGGCTACCCACAAGCAGCTGGGTGGGCTGGCGGGCCATTTTATTAAGTCTTTTATCTGTGTTTTGCTTGATCTCTCAGTTTCTTATCAGATTGATCTTAGTTTCAGGGTTTATATCCCTCTCTTTTCTTCCAACTACAGGTGTTTTAGTTGAACTTCTCTGAGTGGCTCTGAATGAGGCGCATCCTCTAGCCAGTCATGCTATCTCCTCCCCTAAACCATTTGCTTTGTTACCCAAGGTGCTCACTTCTTCCTATCAGATGTTTGCTTTGACTCAGTTGTACACCTGGACCCTAGAGTCTCACTGTTTGGGTCTCTATCTGTCTCTGTGTAACTTGTTTGCTATTTGGCATGGACCAAGTGACAACTCACTTCAAACCTCTGTTAGCTTCCTGTCCTAACAGTATGCCAGACAGCAGCCTTGCACATCACACGGTTACTATGTCTCCTAAAGAGGCCACGTCAAATGAATTATTTTTTAAGCTTGTGTAAGGGCACTGTATCCTTTTGTGCAACAATGAAATTGCCTGAATCTGACTGCTCCCTATGCCCAGTCCGCAGTGGTGGTGGAGGCAGACCCTACACCTGGGATTCAGGGTATTATCACTCCTGAGGCTGACTGGGTTAAGCTCATCACAAGGACTGGTGGGGGAATAGGGTTTCTGGAAAAGATATAACATGCTTTATATAACATCCAAATTTATATTTATAATGCAGGAAAAGTTTCTTATACCAGTACATTCCAAATATTGCATGAAAGACACCCTGAGAAATGATTTGTTCTTTATGTGAAATTTAAATCTAACAGCACATTCTTTATTTTGATTTGCTAAATTAATCCTGTTTATTCGAGGGGTCTAAGGAACCCTCACTGGGACATTTCTGGAATGATCGGTAAAGAAGATCCCTTTTCCCACTAATACTTTAAGATCTGCTGTTCCCATCTCTGAGAAGCCTTCTTGAGAAGGATGTTGGCCCACGAGGCTGAACTGGGAGATGTCCCTCCAACATCTTTAGAGCCTCAGGACCCAGCTTGTCCCATTAGATGAGTCAGGGTTATGCCTTTGACACTGATAGGGAAGATTTATCCAGAGCATTCCATACACATTCCCATCTCTGTATTTGACTCCAATTCCTCAATTGTCAGACTTACTAAAATCTTTCTCATTTCTCAAAGAATTCCACTTTTCCTTAAAAAGCCTTCATAGACTACTCCAAAAATGTCTGCCCATTGTGTATCCAAGATGATATACACAGGTGGTTTCTGTGTTCTGGACAATCTTCTCCAAATTATGTGATGCTCCAATAACATTCTAGAGCAGAAACACTTAACAGATTATGAGCAAAAGCAAGAGGCAGTCCTTAAGAACTAGCATGTTCTCTCTTCAGGAGCTGAGGTTCTTTGTAAGCCTTTTGTACATGGGGTCAGCAGCCCAGGATCTGAGTCAAGACAGTCCCTGAGCATCCCCTGGTCTAGGGATGCATTTTCAGTGCCACCAGATCTCCTTATTGGCAAGTTCTTCATCTGTGAATTCAACCAAACACCCATCAAAAATAATTTTTAAGAACTGTATCTGTTCTAAACATGTGCAGTTTTGTCTGATCATCATTGCCTAGACAATATGGTATAATAACTATTTCCATGGCAATGATATTGTACTAAATATTGTAAGTAACCTAGAGATAACTTGAAGTACTGTGTGTGGGAGGATGAAGATAGGATCCACACAAATGCCGTGCAATTATATACAAGGGCCTTGACTATCCTTGAATCTTGGTCACTATGAGGATCCCAGAGCCCATCTCCCGTGGAGATCAAGGAACAACTGCATTCAGGTGAATTCTCTCATCTTGTGTTGCTTTCTCTCTGAAGAACCAAGGGGTATAAAAACACCTAACATATACTTCCATCTCCATGGCTCAGTGTTACAAAACCACACTGGAATCCAGTGGATACATTTCAGGGGACATTTTACAAAGTTCTCATGGCAACCTTTAAAAGAATGAAAAACAGAGAAACAAAGGGAAATTCAATCTAAGTGACAGGGGATTGGTGAAACTTGTCTACAAGAAGTCACAGAGGCATCTGTAGAATTGAGCACTGCCCATCACAGGGCATATTCTAACACCCTGGTCTTTGTCAACAATTAAACATAACTGAAAGCATTCTTACCAACTTCCAGGTGACACAGAACTGGGAGAAATGAGTGCTACATTGGAAGACAGAAATGAAATGCAGGCCAATTAAATATGTTATGAATCAGTGGTTTAAAGCACAAACACAACACACACACAGGCGTGCGCGTGCGCGCGCGCGCACACACACACACACACACACAGAACAGAGATAAGATTCATGTGAAGAAGACATGGACAGTCTGTTTTAGGCCAAGATCAATGTGAATCAACACTAGCTGTCCAGAAAGCAAATGCAGTGGTAGCTTGTATTATCAGTTGTGTGGCTAGTAGTTGGAGGCACAGGAAAGCTTCCTTTGCTTTGTATGGGTTATACCCTTCCATGACTAATATGATTATTAAGGGTTATCTTAAGGAAAAAAAAATGTGATGGAAAACGGCGGAAATTCCCCATTCGGCGAATCATGCCTTTATTCTTTCAGCAAGTAGATTCAGAAAAGTATAATTGATAGTCACTTCAAATCTGTTTTGAAGAGATAGGGTATAAATAAATAAATGCAACTAGATACTTATATCAGAAACTGTGATCAAATCATGTTCAGAGAATGTGTTAGTGAACTTTGAGTTCCCATAACAAAAGATGTGAGTTGATACACTTGGAAAAAAAGGCAAGGTTTACTTTAGTTCACAGTTCTGGAGGATGAGCCCATAGTTGGTTGGTCCATTGCTTTTGGACCTGTGGGGAAGCATTACATTATGGTGGTAGTGTGTGATGGAGAAAGATGTGGAGAGAGAGAGGGAGAGAGAGAGACAGACAGAGAGAGAGAGAGACAGACATACACACACACACACACACACACACACACACACACAGGAATACAGACACAGACAGAAACAGAGACACAAACACAGACACAAACATAGACACAAACACAGACAGAAAGGCAGAGAAACACAGAGTGACAGAAAAACAGAGATAATGAGAGACTGAAAGACTAAGCAACTATGAGAACCTGGGCTCTGGGTTGCATGGGCTTTTAAGGTCTACTCTAGACCCAAGCCATAGCAGGCAGAAAAGACAAAGTTTTTCCCCTCGTAAACCTCATCCAGAAGAGAAAACAGTTTAACAGAAATTCCAGGCCTTCCAGGAAGAGGTGGGAGAGAGGAGGTAGCCTGGGAACAAGGGGGCAAAGGGAGAGTGAGAGACTCACAGATTTGGGGAGAGGGTGGGAGGGTGATTCCTGTTCAGACCTTGTCTGTGGAGAGGCCCGAGATCATTATGTCTTCCATTCAGTACACACCAATGTGTCTCATCTTACTTGTTGGTTCATTTATTCCCTTGTGTCTCTTCTCCCCACCCAGGAGATAGCGTATTAATGGATGAGTGTCCTTCAATTTACATGAGTTCTGGAAAAGTATGTGTGATTGCAATGTGTATTTCCTGACATAAGTAGTAGTGCACTATGAATCTGATCCAGTCTTGTTCTTTCATTCAATTGTTTTAAGAACAAAGGGTGTGTGTGTGTGTGTGTGTGTGTGTGTGTGTGTGTGTGTGTGAATATTCAGTCCATCCTCATGATTCATGGAGTCTGTTTTGGTGAATTGTTCTACTTGATAAAATTTACTTGAACACCACAATCAATAGCTATAGCCCTTTTGTGGTCACTTCTTCCCAAGCACAGACCATGGAAGTATTGGAGTGGCCTCATAGGCAAAGTTCCACTGAGGGACTTCAAGGTCCTGTCATACCTTCCAGTTCTCACTCTTATACTGCACACCAGTGTCCTTTCTACAGTCAGTGAGTGTCGCATTTCCCCATTTTGTGTTCTTGGCAATTTCACTATGTGTAATGACCCCCCAAGCACAATGTTGAAGCGCTGTCTGGCTTTCCTTAGTACAAGAAGCCTGGGGTATGCATTACAGGAAATATATGTGCTAGATAATCTTTGTTCAGGCCTATATTCTGGTGCTGTTGGTCATGAGTTCAATGCCAATGAATCAACAATGTATATTAAATAAGGGGTTTTTAAAAACACATATACATAAAGTAAGTTTATTAATATTGTGACAAGAGGCTCACAGAACCTAACCCCATATTTCTTTCAAGAATGGTAATTTAGTATTTGTTAATTTGGTGTTTACAGAGACATTAAAGCACAAATTTACTACAAATCACAATAAAAAAAATCCAACTCACAATACCCCTCCTTCATGACTTTTCAGTACTGTGCAGAGATCCTTACTGCTCAACCATTCTAGTACTGAGCATTTAGGGTGTCTCCAACTCTCAATGCCCATAAGCCACACTGTAACAAGCATTCTCGTACATTTCCCTTCAGAGATTATCAAGAAAACTTCTTTGGAGGCATTTCCAAGATTGGAATTTCTTGGTGCTAGGATGCCACCATCTTGCTCTAAAAAAAGGGTGACTCTCTGTGTCCTCACAAGAACCTGTATTCCTTATGACTCTGCTGTCATAGCCACTTGGCACCCATGACTTAGCAGAAGAGAGGTATAATTTGGTTCATGGTTACAGTGCATGGTTGACTGGCTTTAAAGTAGAAAGGGCATTGTGGAAGGGCAGAAGACAGCTGATCATCTCATGGCATCCAGAGAGCCAAGTGGGGTAACAGGAGAGAAGAGAGAAACTGGGAAAAGAATGCACTGCTCCAGGCGATGCTCACAGTGCCCCACTGCCAACCAGGCCCCACCACCCAAAGGCACATTCAGCCACTGTACTCAATAGTAGATGAATTCCTGGGTGAATAATTAAAGATTGTACTTTTTTTTTTGAGACAGGACTGAGGCTGGCCTTGAACTTGCAGAGATTTTCTTGCCTCTGCCTCTCAAGTGCTGGGATTTTAGACACATGACACCAAATTCAGTGGTCACTTTGAACTTGAGTCAGAAAGGATATATGGGCCTGGAGAGATATCTCAGCAGTCTAATCACCTGCCTGGCAAGAACAAGGACCTGAGTTCAATCCCCAGTACTGTATACTGTGCCAGTACCGGAACCCCAGGCATGCTGTGCCAGCCACTTAAACTGGGTATGGGGGTGCACACTTGTAATCCCAGCACTGGGAGGCTGAGACAGGAGGATCATTATGAGTCTGAGCTGTGAAGCTAGGCCCTGAACTAACTAAATAAGTAAATAAATTAGAAAGGATGGGCAATTTGTAGCAGAAGGATTAGAAATATAGGAGTCAGCTTCCATGAGTTATCCTTGTCAAATGATATTTTTGAAAGTGAAAGACAAAATATAGGTAGAAGAAAACCTTCTTTTGTCTGAAGGGCTTTGTGTTGGTCAGTTTTATTCCCCATTATGGCCAAATATCTGAGAAAAGCAATTTCAAGGAGGAAAACCTTATTTTGGCTCATGGTTTACAGGTTTCAGTGCATGGTCAGGTGGTTCCAGGGCTGGTAATCTGCAGTGAGGCATAGCACCATGGTACTGGGTGTGGGGGAGCAGAGCAGCTCATCTTGTGGCAGCTGGGAAGGAGACAGCGTGGGAAACAGCCCCACAGGAAGGGCCCAGGGACTGATGTAGACATGAAAATCACACCTTGATGATCTGCACAGCCTTTAACTAAGCCCCGCCTCCCTAACACCTCTCAGTGATGCCATCCAATTAGACTCTCAAGTCAGAGGCCTCATGATCCAGTCACCTGACAACAGCCCATCCACGACCCATCCTTTACCACAGTGAGCTTTGCCATGGGACATTGCAGGTGACTACCACAGCAGGGTTTTTGTATCAGTGAGAGCTTACACTTAGCCACAGAGCAAGGTCTGCTTGCACAGCGGGACCCTGTTCTTCATATAGCCACACACAGAATGAAAGAGGGTGAGGGTGGCTATGTGGAATCACAGCCTTGGTTAGCCTTGAAGTTTTCTGTCAGTCCTGGGAGCTGAGTCGGAATGGAATAAAATGAACAGGGAAAGAATTCACACAGAAGTTGTTCTCTCTGTCAAGCATTCATCATTCCTGCATAATGCTTGCCTGGCTGGCTGGCCTCTCCGGGTCAGTAAACAAAGTAGGAAAGCTGTTTTCTCTACCCTGGCTCACATCTCAGCTGTACCATTAACCTGATGATCATAGCATTGGGCAAGTCTTTCCTTAGATTCTTTTGTTTATTTTAAACTCACCATTTCATTTAGATGTCTGAGTGGCTCTCCTGTAGTATCTGAGTCTGGAGAGAGGTGAAGGGTTGCACAGACCACAGTAGCATTATGAGATGGGCAGAAAGAAGATTGTATCTCATTCATTCATTCATTCACTCCCTCCCTCACTCATTCATTCATTCACATTGCACAATGATGAGTGTCTCCTCTATTCAAAATAACCGCTGTCCTATCCTCATGAAGCTTGCAGCCTAGAGAGGCAAGCACTTGCACAACACCAAATCCAAAAGCACCTTCGCTTTTCCACTCATCTTTTCTCTTTCTGCATCTTTTAAAACTGGTGAAATGAATAAGGGCGTTAAATACAAATTAGCATTAATCCAAATACCATTTCACCTATCATACTGGCAAGCATCCAGAAGCCTGACAGCACATTTTGCAGGCTAGGAAGAGGGGCTAACAGTGTTCTGAGGTGCTGCTGGGAGAAATGCAGACAAGTGTAGCTCCTACAGAGGGGAATTTGGCAATGCCAAGTCAACTTGACTTAACAATCCCATTGCTAAGAAAATACCCCGAAGCAGACTGGCGAAAATGCAGTACAATGTACATACAATTTACTACCCTACACTTTGTAATAGTAAAAGACTAGAAAAATGACCCAGAAGAGACTGATTGCAGAAACCACAGATTAGTTCAGATCCACACTGGAGAGGCACACAGTATGAAAAGGAATCACCTCATCCAGATTCAGAGAAGTTTCTAAGACTTATTAAGTGAACAAAACAGAGAATAGCATGTATAGTACTCTACCTTCTATCTTACAAGATAGAATAGTAATATGCCTATTATTTTAAAATCTTAATGGAAAGATATAGAAAAACTAATAAAAATGGTTATGTAGAAGGAAGAGAACAAGGAGACAGGAAAGAAAATACAAGCTAGATTACCTGAACAAACCTTATTTTACTGATTTAATTCTGGAGACAGCTGAACGTTTCATGAAGTAAAATATAATTAAAGTGAAACCAAGCGGGGCATGGTGGTACCTGCCTGCACACAGATATTTTGGAGAATGAAGCAGGGAAATTGTAAGTTTTGGGTCAGCCTGGGAAACTTAGTGAGACCCCCTTCTCAAAATAAGAGTATAGCTTTTCTTGCAACAGGTTTGCCGCGAGAGCACAGGTGTAGTGAAAACCACCACTAAATCCAAGCCAACATGGGAAAGGAAAAGACTCACATTAATATCATCTTCATCGGACACGTGGACTCCGGCAAGTCCACCACCACTGGCTATCTGATCTACAAATGTGGTGGCATTGACAAAAGAACCATTGAAAAATTTGAGGAGGCTGCTGAGATGGGGAAGGGTTCCTTCAAGTATGCCTGGGTCTTGGACAAGCTGAAAGCCGAGCATGAACATGGTATCACCATTGACATCTCCCTGTGGAAATTTGAGAGCAGCAAGTATTATGTGACCATCACTGATGCCCCTGGACACAGAGACTTGATCAAAAACATGATCATAGGCACATCTCAGGCTGACTGTGCTGTCCTGATTGTTGCTGCTGGTGTTGGTGAATTCAAAGCTGGTATCTCCGAGAACAGGCAGACCTGTGAGCATGCCCTTCTGGCTTACACACTAGGTGTGAAACAACTAATTGTTGGTGTTAACAAAATGGATTCCATGGAGCCACCCTACAGCCAAAAGAGACGAGGAAATAGTGAAGGAAGTCAGCACCTACATTAAGAAAATCGGCTACAATCCGTAGCTTTTGTGCCAATTTCTGATTAGAATGGTGACAACATGCTGGAGCCAAGTGCTAACATGCCTTGGTTCAAAGGATGGAAGGTCACTTGTAAAGACAGCAATGCCAGCAGAACCACACTGCTTGAAGCTTTGGACTGCATCCTCCCACCCACTTGCCCCACTGACAAGCCTTTGCGGCTGCCCCTCCAGGATGTCTACAAAATTGGTGGTATTGGCACTGTCCCTGTGGGCTGAGTGGAGACTGGTGTTCTCAAACCTCGCATGGTGGTCACCTTTGCTCCAGTCAACGTCACAACTCAAGTCTGTTGAAATGTACCAGGAAGCTTTGAGTGAAGCTCTTCCTGGGGACAATGGGGGCTTCAATGTCAAGAAAATGTCTGTCAAAGATGTCCGATGTGGCAACGTTGCTCGTGACAGCAAAAATGGCCCACGAATGGAAGCTGCTCGTTTCACTGCTCAGGTGATTATCCTGAACCATCTGGGACAGATCAGTGCTGGCTATGTCCCTGTACTGGATTGTCAAACAGCTTCCATTGCTTGCAAGTTTGCTGAGCTGAAAGAAAAGATTGATCACCCATCTGGTAAGAAGCTGGAAGATGGGCCCAAGTTTTTGAAATCTGTTGATGCTGCCATTGTTGACATGGTTCCAGCAAACCCACATGTGTATCAAGAGCTTCTCTGACTACCTACCTCTGGGTTGTTTCGCTGTTCACACTATAAGACAGACAATTGCTGTGGATGTCATCAAAGCTGTGGACAAGAAGGCTGCTGGAGCTGGCAAGGTCACCAAGTCTGCCCAGAAAACTCAGAAGGCTAAATGAATATTATCCCTAACACCTGCCACCCCAGTCTTAATCAGTGGCAGAAGACTCATCTCAGAACTGTTTCTCCCAATTGGCCATTTAAGTTTAATAGAGAAAGACTGTTAAAGATAACAATGCATCTTCAGAAGGAAAGGAGAATGTTTTGTGGACCATTTGTGTGTGTATGTGTGTGTGTGTGGCAGTTTTTAAGTTATTAGTTTTTAAAATCAATACTTTTTAATGGAAACGACTTGACCAAAAATCCATCACAGAATTTTGAGACCCATTAAAACAAAGTTTAATAAGAAAAAATATGAATATATTTTTAATGGGAGATATAGTCAGTGGTAGAGCACTTATTTGTGTATTTTAATGTAAACAAGACCTGGGTTCAGTACTGGAAAAACAGAACAACTCTGTGCTTCACCAAATAGTAAAAACAAAGTAAATCAAATAGGTCCAAATGTGAATAAATTTAGTGGGTTAACCATGCAAAGAGAAATTACTTCAAATGATTTTAAAGCATAATAAGTAGACCATGCACCTTTAGTGGGGTATACATCCCAAGTACTCAAAGTCTGAAGGAGCCTTGAAATTGTCTGCAAAAGTATTGTTAGTAATAGTAATAAAATTGTTAGCAGAAATAATTTTGTTAGTGACATTATCACTGACAGTATTACTATTGTTAGTTATGATTGGTGTTCTTATTTTGAAGATGCACACACATATATGAACATACTATGTATATATATAATATAATATATGTGAAATACCTGACTATTCTGCATTTAACTATAATACATTTAAAATACAGGCACAGTAAGATAAGCCAAATAATTTATCCAAATAAAGTTAATGACTAAAGCCAAAAAGGTTCAACATAAAAAAATACATATACTACAATGAAATTTCTTTCTTAATTTTTTTCCAACTTTATCCCCTGACAGGTCTAGAAACAGAAATCACCTTAGCAGCCACGAATTTCCTCAGCACTCAGCTTCTGGTCTCGGAAGATCACTTCCCACTGAAAGGAGCCAGAGGCCTCTCAGAACTAGCAATTTTCATGTCTGGGGCGAGATGAACCAGATACATTTTTACTGTGCCAAAAAGCAAGAAAGTCATGCAACTACAGGGAGCAGACTCAGGAGTCTTTTGGAAAAGACTATCTCTGGTCAAAGATAAAGCCATTTGATCATCAGCAAGGTTAATAACTGCAATGGATTAAAATATAACAAATATTTAAACATTTACACATATTATAAAAATCACTAACTTTATAGAACTTCCTTAGTTACCTTTAAAGGATGTTAGGAAATCATTCATTGTTCTAAAAACTAGTACACAGAAAGAAGCACATGTTTTGCATGTCCTGTATGAATTATACCTCAGAACAAGAAATATGGGGGCAAGTCTTCCTCTTTTCTCTCTAAGATCCCCATTGGGAGCTTCAGTTCATGTGTGAGTTCCAAGGGTTGACACAGTACAACTAACCACATGGCTTACACACTGGAAATTGTCGCCCAATCTGCGGTTTGGGAGTCTGAGATGGAGGTGTCAGCTGGGCCAGGGTTTAATGCAAAACACCAGGGATAGGTGTGCTCTAGCCTCCCCCGCCCCCAGCTTCTGGTTGGCTGGTGGTAGTCAACCCTCCTCCTTGGGTATTATGGATCTGGCCTGGTGTCTCTTAAAGAACACTGGCCATTCTAGATAAGGGGCTACCCTACTCCACTATGACCTCATCTGGAATAACTCTATGTACAGTGAACCTATTGTGAAATAAGGTCCCATTGTGAGCTATTGAGAGTTGGGACTGCAACATAAGAATGGGGTGTGTGTGTGTGTGTGTGTGTGTGTATGTGTGTGTGAGAGAGAGAGAGCACAGTATAACCCAACCTGTGACAGAATGACAGGATTATAACCACATCACTTTGTGATTCCTGATGAAATAATGGATCCTGGTGGTGACATTATCAACTGCTCATCCATTAAGAAAAAGTTTATAGCAAGGGGAAGCACACCTGATTGAGTTTATGAAATAAAATTATTTATTTTTAATTAAATTTCTCTTAAACTGATATATAAAAATTAAAAAATTACACATATTACTGGGGGTACCAAATAATTCATAGTATATAAAGTACAATACAGTGTAATAGATTGCACATATCTGAACTTGCAAGCATTTATCTCTTCTAAATGATGATAACATTAAAGCATTTCCTCCAGGTTTCTGAGACACATACTGTGCACAGTTGTTCTCTCTAGTCACCTCACCCTGAAGCTGCACACCAGAAAGTCTTACTCTATTGCAACTTAGTACTCATTAATCAACCTTTCCCCATTCTCTCAATTTCTATTATTTTAATTCACAAATCACTATATCGTGTGATTGATTGCATTAACTGCATGCACCATCTTATACAATAGATTTCTTGAACTGGTTGAAGTACACATTTGTATCCATTATTAGGCCTCCTGATATGGACACATGGGAAGCACAGGCACTACCTGGGAGGTATCCTTGGCTCTTTCTGCTCCAAAGGAAAAGTCAGACCTAACTTTTAAGAAGTTTTATTTGCAAGATGTAAGCTAACAGCTCAGACTGAGGCTGTATCAGTGGCGTTGGATATGTTCAATGATACCTTGTGTATAGTCAGCAAAATCCAGTAAGAAATTCTATAGGGTGAAAGACCTGGTTCCTACTACATGTTTTTAGAATAAAGAAAGGGAAGAGAAAGTTCACCTTTAAAATCTTTATCAGTCAAATTTCATGTGAAATTTGGGGTTGGGGTTTTTCTTTGCATGAGCCTGCTGTTGAAAATAAAAACATGTAAGAGAAAATTGGGAAATCCGTGCAGTAACTAGACACATTATTAGTACTGCTAATAAATTATTCATTGTTCAGTGTAACAATAGCTTTTTGTAATTTTAAAAAGTCTTTGTTTTAAGCAGTACTTCCTGAAGTACTTGTGAATCAAAAGTCACAGTGTTTTGGATTGTTTCCAAATAGTGCAGGGCTGAGGCTGGGGCTGTAGCCCGGTGGTAGGGTGCATGCTTAGTGTACACAAGGCCCTGGGTTCTATCCCCAACACTGGAAGATAACCAACAATGACCTAGAAATGATAAATTGGGTAGGATTACAGTGAAATGAGATTGCCATGTGTTGAAGTTGGGGCGATGAGTAGGCGTAATTTCATCACACTGTTCTCTCTGCTTTTGAACATTTTCAACTTTACAGAACAGAAAGTTTTTGAAAAAAACTGTGACATGGCTCTCCTCCTATAAAAGTCTTATCTAGCATTTCTATTCTGTATCCTATTCCATCTTATCGTCTTAAGGATTTAACTCCCTGTTTATTGCCTCTCTAAACATTATAAATCCCCTCCCCTAGTCATCTTCAAAGCTTATAAGCGTGTTGCACCATCTCCCATCCAAAGTTTTAAAAAAGAAAGAAGAAAGGAGGGAGAGAAGGGAGAAAGGAAAGAAGGAAACTAGCATTGACTTCAGGAGAACCAACTTCAGCTCCACTCTTGGTCTTTCTTATCTCTCTCTAACTACCCCTTTGTTTTCGAATCTCCTGCCCAGCCATGCTTTCTCCTCACAGATGGAGGCTTTCTAAATCTTAAACATGTTCACCTGCCTGGCCACTGCATTCTGGCTGCTGTTCGGACAGGATATTAGGACACCTTTCACCTCCACATCATCAGATCCAGTGATCACTTTCCTGCATGGATCCATGTCACTGTCTACTTCTCTGTACTCTGGGCTTGTCCATCTGACCTCCTCATCTACTGGCTCGGACTCCCTCTGTGCAGCTTCACTCCAGCTCCTCACAGAGCTCTGCCGTCCAGACATAGCACCCTCCTCTAGCTTCCCTCATTCTTCTGGGCTCGTGCCCTAGGCAGCTCCTCTCTGTCTTCTGGCCTTCAGGATGGCTTTGGCCATGACTCTGTCTGCTGAGGTCCCTCTGGCAATCCTTATCACTGCACCTGCTTCACTTCCTCTATGGCACTTCTTGTGCTTGCAATTGCATGTTTATTTGTTTATTTCCCTCTGCACTCAGGGGCACAAGGAAAGTAGCCAAGTCTGTTGTGCTTGCCCCAGCAAATGGCACAGTTCCTGCCACACACTGGCACTTTAAAATGCTTTTGTTAAATGAAAATATTAAGTGATACATTAATCAAATGTTAATGCAAATTATTATAATTACAAATTGCAAAAAGCACCAGAAAAAAGGACACATTATTGACCTAGTTTGAGAGGTCATCAAAGCTTCCATGTAGAAAACACATTTCAGTTGGATCTGAAGAGTGGGAGGGAGTTTGGGGGAGAAAGGGATGCAGTGAGAAAAGGTCAGCGATTCTGGTAAGCCTCAAGGATATTTAAAGCCTGAAATCACCTCCAATGGGGATCAGAGGCTCACAGTTTTCCCGAGGGGTGAGTCTGTGCATTTCTGAGGCGTGAGTGACACAGGTGGAGAGCACAAGGTCAGTGTTGCCCCAGCTTCATTAGCCATGTGATTACGGACAGCCGAGGAAGCCAGGGCAAGGTTCTGTTGTCCTTGCTCCTTCTGAGCAGGAAGTGTGTGCTGGCCTCCCATGAGCAGGCAAGGCAGAGCTGAGACCAAGTGTTGTACCAGCAGCCAGCTGAGCTGGGGGAGCCTTCCTCCACGTCCTGGGGCAGCTGAGCTGTCACTGCAACCTCACAGTGCCCTTCATGGAGCAAGCCATGTGGACAGGAGTGGAACCGTAAACACTGTCTGATTCCTTGTGCTTAGAGGCCCCTTGGCTCAGATCTCCCGGTTTAGCCTCAGGGGTGGTCAGGGTTCAAGCACAGGTTCCCAAAAGGTAGTTTTTGAAACAGGAAGTACGGGAGTTGTATAGCCAACCAAGACCAAAAGAGGTGGAGAGATTGTAAATGCTTCAACCTGTGCTAAAGAAGCTAAGCACAAGATGAAAAATCTCCACAGAGAGAGAGAGAGAGAGAGAGAGAGAGAGAGAGAGAGAGAGAGAGGAGAGAGAGAGAGAGAGGAAGAGCAGAAAGATTTTTCTAATATATAACCTGTCCTCCGACTCTGACCTAGTGACTGCCTTCAGGAGCCTATCCAAGGAAGTAAGCAGAAGCGGGCAAAGCAAAGCATGCCATTTACAAAGCAGAATGCTGGAAAACCCCACAGGGGCCAAAAGCAAGCAAGGGAGCAATCATTCCAGATGCCTAAACTAGTATGAGGTGATTACAATTATGTTTACAAATAAAATAATTTACTTGGAAGATACCATTCAATGTTAAATAGAAAATGAATACATGATTTAGGATTGAGATTCAAATGTTTAGTTTCTAAATATGTATTAAGTGCCTTGGTGCCTCAGTTCACACACTCAGTTCTCGCCAGCCTTCTGGTTAAAAGGTAAACTGAACAAGAAGCAAATCATTTCCCCACCAGGTCAATGCTAGACCTAAGTGCTGACTTGATTTCTTTCTTATGCAACTGGGCTTGTGTCCAGAATTGTACAAAGAATCAACCTCATGAACGAAGGTAGCACTCTACACAGACAGAAAGGCTGGATAGAATCCTAACTTCAGTTATTTATAATTACTTAAAATAGTATTATGGCAGCTTGATATTTATACTTTACTAAACACATAATAAAATCATAAACAGCAAGCAGTTTGATTGGTTCACTTAAGTTTATAGTAAAATGTATATAACATAAAATTTATCATTTGAACCAATTTCAAATGCACATTTCAGTGACATTAAGTACAGTCACAGTGTTGAGTGGCCATAACCAAAGCCCACGCCCAGGGCTTTTTCATCTTCCTGAACAGAAATTTCATCCTCATTAGACACCAATTCCCCAGGTCCCATTCCCCCTACCTATAGCAATCAGCATTCTATGTTTTGTCTCTGAATTTGCCCGCTCTCAATCTCTTGTATAAATAGCATCACATAATATGAGTTCTTTAGGTTTGGCTTATTTCACTTACCACCACACCCCCGATAAACACCTCAGTGTAGTTCCTGGGTGCTGTTCCTGTGCAGTGCTAAGCCATCGAGATCTCTAATAAGGTCTTTTGTGAGAGACTCAATGAACTCAAATATTTTGCTTGCAGTGTGAGGAGAACTCTCATATGTATGTTTTGGGATTGATGGTAAAAGACCATACTAGAGATTGCTAGAGTATGAGTCCAAATGTGCCTCAGGAGCCCACAGGAAAAAGGCTGAGTCCCCAGTATGATGTTATTGGAATGTGGTGGAAGCAGGGAGGGGAGGCCTCCTGGGATTTTATGTCAGGGAGGAAGGCTCTTGAAGAGGACGGTGTGTCCCTGGTCTCTTCTGTTTTTGTTTTCTTCACATTCCAGCCATGAGGCGAACAGCTGTGCATTACCGTACACTCTGCCCATGTGCTGCCTTGCTATAGGCCCAAAAGCAATAGGATCAATTGACCAGTTGGCCAAGCTCTAGAACTGTGAACCAAAGTAATCCTTTATTCTTTACAAATTGTCTCAGGTATTTGGTAAAGTTGACTAATAGAGGCATGTGATGCCCACCAGCAGCGCAAGGAGAATGAGATAGCACATTTTTGTATTATGTCTGGATGAAGGGTGAGTGGAGGGTGGTGCTTGGAACTCCTTTGGGTTGAATAAAGATTAAGAAAGAGCTTTCAAAACTTCTAAGCCTCTCTTATCTCAGAGTCTCAGGGAATCTAAATCAGTTGCTTCCAGTTGCACGAGGGAGGCACAAGCCTCAACACTGTTTGAATTCCAGCCCAGCCTGTGATAGCTGAGGGACCTCAAGATTACTTGAGACATCTAGGCCCCAGTGTCTTCATTTGCCCATAGGAATCATAACTGCACCTACTTCATGCCACTGGGCAGGTTAAATGTGAAGTGCCATGAAGGATAGCTGGCAATAGCACAGGCCCAGGGAGCATTGTTATTATTTCAAATTATCATTTAGTGCCAGAGCTCAGACTAAAATCCAGGTTTCTTAACCTCAAAGTTGTTTTTACTAAACATTTTTTGCTTCCGCATGCTTCCTTTGAACTTTGACTCTTGACTATTTCTTCCTTTTCTTCATTCTCTGTGGAACTCTGGACTTTACAGAGAGGGAGGGAGGGAGGGAGGGAGGGAGGGAGAGAGAGAGAGAGAGAGAGAGAGAGAGAGAGAGAGAAAGAAAGATACAAAGTGAAGGAGAGAGGGTAATCAGAAAATGAGCACCCAAATCAGTGATTTGCCATTCACAGATAAAGCTCCACACCCTTTTCTATACACTGCTAGTTAGACGTGCCAAGAAACATTTTCTATATCTTGTCTTGCAATCTACATCAATCCTTTCCAACAGATATTTTGGTTATGACAACAACTTTGATAAATCTTGACTTCTTAAAACTATATTTAATGTAGAGGAAGACATACTCCTATATTACTACAACTTTCTATACATGCTGTTTTTCTTTTT
>NW_004524614.1:7119664-7170991 GCF_000260255.1 Octodon degus | reverse complement strand
CCCGCGGCCTGGGTCGTCTCACTCACTCGCAGGGCCTGCGCTCCGGGTCTGTTCAGGATCCCGCGGCCTGGGTCGTCTCACTCACCCGCTGGGCCTGCGCTCTGGGTCTGTTCAGGACCCCGCAGCCTGGGTCGTCTCACTCACCCGCCGGGCCTGCGCTCTCTACATGCTGTTTTTCAAGATTAATAGTAATTCCCTCAAAAGTTGGGCAGGTAACCTTTTTCACTGTATTCTCTTTTTCCTCTAAAAGTGTCCATATATTGTAAAATTTCCCCTGCCTGTTTCTTTCCCTTCAGAAATCTCTCTCTCTTACTCCACTCTTGGTCATCTGCTTTGCCTGGCTGAGGAAGGACACCAGATTGCCTCTCTTCCACAGCCTTGCAGCCAAAGGCCCAACATGCAGGGAGTGGTCCAATTAAAAAACTGGGCATGCAAGGAAAGGCAAGTGTTTCCTCAGAAGAAGAAGAAGAAAAAAAAAAAAGAAAACAGTGAGCAAATGTTTTATTTAGAGTTTTCTTGTGCTAATTAAGGAATATTGGATGGTTGCTTTGAGTGACCATAATAACCACTCATTTTGAGTGGAATCTTCTGGAAGGATTGGTATAAATAGAAAGAAAAGCCTTAAAGAGAAGACTTGTTGTCTAGGCACAGCCCCAGGCCCGCATCTTTCTGTGTCTGCGGCCTTCTAGACTTCCTGTGCGAGGCAAGCTGTGCTCTGGGAGGTTCCTCCTGCTGAGCATCTGTGTGCAGCAGACATGGGCAAACACAGGCACCAAGTGTGTCATTTCAAGAGCGTCATCTATTCTGAATTGCTCGAGGATCCTGCTCACTTCTGAAAACGTGTGCTACTTTGGCCTCCTGCTCAGGGGGCAAAAAAGAAATCAGAAGCTGGAGGGAAGTGATGAAAACGTCAATTCTCCAGCTATGTCTATCTTCTCTCCTTCTGTTCCCCGTGACTCCCACTCCTATCCAACCTTCTTCACAGCACCATTAACATTACAATTTGGAAACATTGTCACATAGGCACCCTCTTGGCACTCCCTTAGGGCTCAGCTGCTTGAGAATTCTGAGCGCATGGGCTGAGTATGGGGCTGCTCCCAGGCTTGGCTGAGACCACCTGGCTCTGCCTAGGACTTTGAAAGATGCCATCCGGAAGAAGAAACAATATCTCTCTTGAGAGCAACTGCCCTTGGCCTGAATTCGTCAGACGGGATTTATTGGGATAAGGGGAGAGAGGGGTGGAGGAGGGAGACAAACACATAGAAAGTATATTCTGCAAACACGAGTCAAGGTATGGCTCTGCCTGGCACGGAGATGGCAGTAAGAATGGGAAATGCTGGGCATGTTTTCAAAACCCAGCCTGATGGAAACGTCTATTTCAAGGCAGATTATAGAGCTTTGTGCCTAACAAGTGTGCCAGACACCATCCTGGGGGTCTCAATTAATCCTCCCAAAAGGACCTGGCAGGCCATTCTATTTCTGGTGCCCTGAGAAAGCTGAGACTTGGAGAGCTTGATGTGCCCACCAAGGTCGAGGCTCCCAAGACTCAGGATTTGGCCACATGCCCAGCACTTACCCACACTCCACGGGAAAAAGGGAAAAATCATCACTTCAAAAAAAAAAATTACCTGATGATTTAATTAGCCAGGATAGTGTAGATGTTCATGCTGAGGAAACTGGGCAAGAACTCTGTGTAATCTTTCCTGCTCCTATGTAAACTTAAAGCTCCTCTAAAATAAAAGTTTATTTTAAATAAATAGACCACAGTCTGGCTGCATGAATCCTTCCAATGCAGATAATGCCTGTTATCCTATTTTGTCCAGCCCTAAACTGGTAGCCAGTAGCTCAGAGCCTGCCTGTCCAGAGTAAGCATTTGTCTAACTTCCAAGGACACAGATACATGTAGGAAAGGAGAGGTAGAGGGAGTGGAGCAAGGGGCCTTGTTTGGATTTCTTATCAAAATTATTAGGGCTGGCCTGATAGCTCAGAGGACTAAAGCACTTGCTTAGGCAGAGTTTAGCAACCAGAGTTCGATCCCTAGCAAGTCCTGCTGGCCTTGCTCATGGGGCACGCTGAGACTGTGACTGGTGGCATGCCCCTGTAATCCCAGCACTTGGAAGGCTGCAAATAAGAGAATCACACTATGAGTCTGATCTATGTAGTAAGACCCTGTAGACCCTGTTCTAAATATAGGAAGAAAAAATATTAGCTAGGATCTGGTTCTCCACATGATAAGCTCAATGTTCTGAGTTGGATCACCGGTACTAGAGAAAAAAAAAAGATTGACATTGAAAATTCTTGTCTAATTTAACAATTAAACATCAAGTATTGAAAATGAGTAAGGGCTATTAGTCTACTGGTGAAAGAAATCTCATGAATAAGTATATCAAGTTCTTCCCAAGCAGTGATTTTATTTATTTATTTATTTATTTATTTATTTATTTATTTATTTATTTTGCAGAACTGGGGATTGAACTCAAGCCCTTGCACTTGTCAGGGAAGTGCTTATTCTACTGAGCCATCTCCCCGGCCCTCAAGCAATGATTTTCCTCAGTAGGTGAGGCATAAGCAACTAGTGTGGGGTGCAGGCATCAGATACCAAATGAGCATAATGTAGGTCATCTCTCTCCTGGATGTTCACTGTGAGAAAAGCCAAATGTGACACATTCACTTACAGCTGAGAGCATCTCACTGAGACTCTAGGCTGAAGTGTGTGGGAGCCCAGAGGGACAGGTTCAAGTATTTCTACTTGCAGACTAGCACTGTGACTATGATTTGTCACACAGCTTTAAAAATCTTTGCTTTGGATTTTTAAGGAGACATCAGGGTACCAGAGAGTCATATCAGGAGGGTGGCTCATGACCAGGTACACCCCAGTTACACCACAGAAATGGGCACCCTACTCAATGGACTGCCTCCCTCCTCTGCATGTGGCCACTACACAAAACCTTGTCTTCTTGCTGAATCAAACCTCTTTCTTTATCAGCTATCGCTATTGTTGTCCTTCTGACCATCAAGAAAAGCAAAGGTAGATGCAGAGCCTAAAATTATTAGACAGGATCTGGTTCCCCACATGACCCTGACCTGGAAGAGGCCCTGTCTACCATTCGGGTTTCTTCTCTCCCACTCAGTCAGACATCGGCAGAAAATGCCAGTGCTGTGAATCGCGAGTAAATCGAGGAGCAAAGGGAGAGTTGGGACAATGGCTCCCCAAGTCTGTCTGAAGTTAACTCAGCTAGCTACAAATACAGATCCCTGGGCCTCACCTTAAATAAGCCTAGTGATAGGCTACTCAGGAGGCAGCCCAGAAATCTGAAGTTTTGGAAACTTCCCTGATGATTCGGACCATCAGCCAGGATTAGGCGTTACTCACTTCCCAGCTGATTTGGGGCTGGAGCACTCGAGTTTCAGGAATCCATGGGTGTCAGGCACACCTATGCATGAAGCTTAGAAACCATTTGTTAACATCTTGGGGAAGTTCTGCAATCCAAGGGTCATTGGTGCTTCCTCATGGATAACTTTTGCCCAATGACAAAGATGTCAAATTTTTCTCTTCCTTACAAATCACATGGCATCAAAGGACAGTGATTATATGTTGGCCATTTCTGTCTACTCGTAAGATGGAAATGATCTCTCTGGAGACCCACCCCAGGCCTGCTGAATCAAAATCCTTATTATATCGGGATCTCAAGGCCACTCATGAAAACGCTTGAGTTTTGGAAGAACCTGTCTTAGATCCCTAGTTCTTCAGAGCTGGGAGGTACCTCAGGAGTAGAGTCACACTTAATATGAGAGAAGTCCTTACTTCAATTCCCACCACTCAGATAACAAAACAAAATGTAGATCACTGGCTTTGAAATGGGTTGTATGTTAGAGTCATCTGGAGTGTTTTAAGAACTAATGTGTGAATCCCAATGATGAGGATTTGGTGATTATGTTAAACTCCTCAGGTGAATTAAATAAGCAGCAAAGCAACAACTGTATAAGTAGATCAAAATAAAAAGGCAAAGAAAATCTTGGGGCTTGGGTAATGTGAAGGGAGTTGTACGGAGGAATTCTGTACTGCTTTAAGTTTTGTTTCTTCATTAAACTGACATCACGTCAGGAAAACAGAAAAACTAGTTACTTCTTCCACAGTGAGGTCCCTCAGACTGAGTAAAACAGGAGGAAACAAGAGGAAAGGGGTGTGACTATCTCAGTGTAATGACATGATTTCAGGTTTCTCCTGGTGCATGCTCCCAGAATCCAGAGCATTTTCTGGGGCTGGAAGGCATCCATCAGGTGGTGGAGCTCAGCTCCAACAGATCCTTCGCAAGCAGGTCCACAGAAGCCCCAAAAGCTTGGCAGGAAGGCTGGAGTTTGTCTTTCATTTGTGCACAAGCACTGAAACCTAAGTTTTCTTTGCTAGATTCTTCCAGCTTCACTCTGAGGAACTCACAGAGCAACCGCATGTGGGTGAAGATGAACAAGAGAAATCGTGGGAGGCAGCCCTGGGGCTTCTGTGTGTGGGCTCTCAGTCAGGCCGCAGGCACACAGGTAGCACTCAGTCTGGCTTTGCTGGGTGCAGGGACAGTGCTGAAGTGTGGAGACCCACAGCTGTGCCCTCCACTGCATGCTGACCAAACCTGAGTCAGTGTCAGGGCTCTGAAAGGTTTCATCAATAAAAACAGCTAGAGGCAGGTGACAGTTACAGCTCCTCCTGCTGCAACGTGAGTGATAACTTTTGCATGCCAGTACCTGGAGGTTCTTCATAGACTCTTCTGAAACTCCATACCCAGAGCTGGGGGAATGGCCTGAAGCTGAGGGAGCACCGTCCTTGAAAACCCACTTCAGCTCCCTGTTTGCCTGAACAGCTCCTTTTAGAGGAGCTGGGCTAGACCGAGCTGGAATGCATTCTGCAGAGTCATGAGATACAGAGCCAGCTGGTGGCCAGGTCCCTGCTCCTGGGAACCCCTGCACCCTCACCATGCCCCTGAGATTGGTGCTCAGGAAAAGAAGTCCTTTGTAGCCTCCAGGAATGCTCTGGCACTGTGATTCTTGAAATTTTAAACCCAGGATAAGTAAAAAGAATGAAATACTGGTAAAGACTGTGAGATGCTATTTCAAGACAAGAAATAGTATTCTGAGTGACTCTAAGAAAGTCATTTTGTGAAATTTCAGACAAAAATAGAAAAAAATCCAAATAGCCCCAAAAGGTTGGCAGAAACAAATAGAGAAGAGGTTTGCCTTGGAATCTTCCACAGGAAGCTGAACGAGCTTCGCAAAGTGCAGACCAGCTGGAGCACAGGCTGGGCTTATCAGAGCCTGCCGCCCAGAAGGACAAAGCCAAACATGTTGGGCTACAGACACCAAGGGCATCGAAAGGGCCAAGGGAGTGGAGGAAGGGAGAACTCAGAGACAGATTCTGAAAAGAATTCTGCTCGTTCTTCACTTTTACTGCATGCCAGCCCTGCTCAAGATGCTTTGCTGGCTCCCAGGACAGTCAGACATTCTGATTCTGATGGCTGAGAGTCACTTTTGCTCTTAATAACAGTGGAAGACTATTATGCGCAGCAACTGTGGACCAGCTACTGCACTTAACTGGGCAGTATGCGTCACATAATTCAATCCCTATCCCAAAATCGTGGACCTGCGCTGACAGTGAAACCAGACCATGGGTCATGTAATTAACCTCTGTGTATTCATCTATAAAACAGGAATAACACTTGTGTTTTCTTTATAAAATTGTTGAAAAGATTAAATTGATCTATCCTCTATCTATCTATCTATCTATCTATCTATCTATCTATCTATCTATCTACCTATCTATCTAATCACCTAGAAAAGTGACTGATGCACAGTAAGCACCATATAAATGAAGCTATTGTTATCACCACCCTTCTTATACTAAGGAGACAAAGACCTTCAGACATGAGCAAGACCAGAGTTGGGCTCAGCACTCAGGGCTCTGTCTTAAGCTTCTCACTGTTACATCAATGGGAAGGTTTATCCCAACACTTTTATTGCCTGTGGGCTTCCAGTATTACCTCTTCCAGGAGTACAGGTAGAGCTTCCCCTTGCCTGCTGCCTCCAGCAGACAATTTACCTGGATGAGGTCAAGCATTATGGGCTGCAGGTATCTGACACCCTCACCACGACCCCCAGTGGAGATGACTGGCCTCATGGCCCAGCTCTGGAAGTCTGTGCTTTGCATCTGCAGACCACACCGCATGGATATCCAGAGCCCAGGGGTTGGTACTACATTTCTGTAAATATCTTTCCATACTCCTGGGAAAGAGGTTCCTCTGTTGCCTCCAGGTCTCATAGGTGGTATTTGTAGGCATGATCAAAAATATTGACCCTGGATCCCATCCCCAGAACTCCTGATTTGCATGGTGTGTGGTACTGCTAGGTTATTGTCTGACCAAGTTTGAGAAACACAGACTGCAGTGCTCCTCTGTCAGCAGTTGTGATCCTGCACCAGGATCCCTCCTTCCTAACCCCCACAGTTGACTAGCTCAGACTAGACAAGAGATTCCCTAGTTGTAGTGGTTAGCGATTGTGTCAGTTTGAGAAGTTAAAAGCTTAACTAAATTGTTTTGGCAATTCTGCACTCTAGGGCATGAAGGGCCCACTCTAGAGTGACTCATCACTTAAAGGACATAAAAGGGAACTGAGGAAGAATGGAGCATTTCATTTCCTTGGAAGAGCTCCGGTCTTTGCAGTTAGCTTGAATGTTGTCTCCTGGCTTCTTGCGCAGACTCTTGGGCCTCCACCTTGAATCTTCAGCTTTCTGATGTAGAATAATCTACATCATGTAGACTAGCTTTCTGTTGCACACCCATCAGCCTCCTGATACAGCCTTCCATCTCTGACCCATTGGCCTCCTGATACAGACTTGCATGGAACACTGCGATGAGCTCTAGATCTTGGGCTGAATCCGTCAGTCTCCAGTATGCAGATGCCCTTTGCATGCTTCCTCATCAACTCTGTGGCTGACCATCATAAACTAATCTTGTCATTTCTTATACATTTGTACATCTTGTGTTGTATCTGTTCCTCTAGTAAAACCCTGACTGATACACTAGTCTCCTTGCAGCAAGGTGTGGTTGGTGATTTACTTTCCCAAGTACTCTGATGCACCTCTTATGGATCTTGTCTCTTGACCCCTTCCAGAATCTGGAAAGATGACACCAGATAGGGGTGTCATCCTTCAGTCCTGTGGATCAGAGGTCCTGCTATATGACAGCATCTGCACTCCAGGACCCTCTGAGGAGTACAGTCACTTGTCTGCCTCAAGTTGCTCACTTATCTTTGGCTGTGCAAGAATAAGAAAATGAATTTCATCAGCTGATGTCTCTGTAATTTCAGTGTTCTTCACTGAAGCAGCTAAGTCTGTATCCTAGAGACTGCCCAGCAAAATGATTTTGGAAAGGGCAAATGTCATAGTTACCTGAGGAATTTTTAAAAATAGAGATGCCTAGGACTGAACAGATGCCTAACAAGTCAAAATCTCTGGAAAATGGGACACAGGCATTTTAAAGCTCCCAGACATCTCAAGCTCATGAAAAGACTCACTAAGGTAAATAGCCAACACAGTTGGCTCTACCATGCAGATACCCAGGACTCAGGCCCTAGAAAAGAATCCGCAATTAACTGGGAAATGCAGAGTTGCTGAGGAGCCTGGCCACATGTACTCTTTCCTTTGCAGGGTCCCTGGAGCCCAGCCATCCTACACACAGCCAGCCCCTCCTGCCTACAGCAATGATAACTTTCCATCTTCTGTTCTTTCCAGCTGAACTACGACCAGTAAGAGTGCAGCAACCAGGTTTTTCTCTGTTCTGTGTTCCTGCAGCACCTGAGAGCAACTGGACCTGCCAAGGAGCTCCGTGTGCATTCTGGTGAGCCAGCAAGTGGAGGGGTACAAGGAAATGCAAAGGACAAGGGGGAAATCCCTGTCTTCACTTTCAGCCATGGGACACAGCTGACAGAGTGAGTTGTTCTCAAAGGGCTAATATTTTGAATCCAAAAAGAGGACCAGCAAAATGCATATTTACAAATGTCCTTCTTTTACTCTGAAAGGTTGCCATGGAGACCTGCAAGAGTGACATCAATTCCTGGCTTAAGAGCATGTCAGGCTCCTTGTATTAAGCCAGGCTGACTGCTGAGCTGGAGCTGCTGAAACTGCTGGTGCTGGGTGTTGCCTTTAGGTGCCTGGGGATAGAAAGGAGATTAGGTTGTTTAGGATGAAAACTCTCCCACACTGACTATGCTATGTCCTCTTCCAAAATAGATAATTAGGCAAGGCAAGCAGCATCTGTCTCCCTGAGATCAAATCCTCTTTATTTCAAAGCCTTTGCATGTGAGCCACACCAATCCCAGTCTGGCATTGGCTGGCAAGATGTAGCTTTCCAAGTCCATAGACTTGGTTCGTCCTGAAGATTCCAGACAGGCAGAAGGATCTCCCAGGCCTTTGTCCAATGCCCCTGTCTGCTTATAAAAACAACCTAATTAACAGGACCATTAGCATTGCTTCAGCCTTACAGAAGATATGTATAACACTAATAATTAATTGCACATCTAATTGCATGGAGCCCTTTCATAAACCATGATGACCTATACTAAACTCCGCCTGACCTGCATTTTCTGGAACTCAGATGCTAAAAATATGAACAATAGTAAAAATATATATTACAAAGATGTAGAAAGGACTAAACTGTACTTTAGAAACTATGAGCACATTTCCTCAGCTCTGGAAAACCAGAGTATCTACTTTGCAGGCTGGTGGCATAGTTATGAAGAAGCTTCTAGGGTGTGGAAGCGGCACCACATTGTGCTGTGTCATCATTAGGTGTAATGCAAGTTGTTCCAAGGTAAAGACCATTTCCTCCTTTCTCCAGTGCCTAACAATGGAACCCAGGTACTTGCACATGCTAGGCACCTTTTATCACTGAGCTATACCCCCCCATGCAGGGACTAATTCTTTTCTTTTTCCTGTGAGGGAGTTTTTCATATCGGAACTGTTCAGTATACTTGGTAACATATCATTTAGACTGTGGGTCAGTTTCTTCCTTCTGAGACTGTGACACCATGTTCCAGTGTCTTTGAGGACTTGGCATTTCTCTCTGTATGTCCCCAAGCATCCCTCTGCTCTCAGGGCACACTGATTTCAGGTCACTCACTGTGGGGATTCAGCAAAGACAAAACTCCAGAGACTGTGCCCTCAGGGTCTATTAATTCCTGTGTCTTATAGTGTGTTACAGTGCCCTTCTGCTCTCTGTGTAAAGCAGAAATTAAAGTATATTATGAAGTTTGTGGGTTGGGAACAAGTAGGAAGCACTGAATTAACCCAAAGAGGAAGACTGGAAATGCCTGGAAAGATGACTTAACTCTAATCACTTCATTTACCCTCCCAGCACCACTTGCCACACAGATGTTCTAATCTGGTCTGAGTGGTTTGCAGCACAAAACCCCAGACTATAGCTAAGGAAGCCCCTAAAGTATTTCAAGTGTGCTTGTCCCTTGTGGAATAGTGTTGTAGACCAACTGAACACCTTTTCAGTTAAGGAAGACAACAAAATAAGAGAATACCCACAGGGAACTTTAACATACAGGCTAGCTCAACAGCTGCCGCTGAGGTCTTCACTAAATTTGAGTAGAACAAAGCTCCAATAGCATAAGGCAAGTCTAATGGCAGGAAGCAGCTCATGCATATCAGAACTGACATGCTGGAAATGCGCCTCTTGGAAACACTTTTGAGTGGCAGCCTCTGGCCATCAGTATTTAGTGGTCAGTGCCACAGGGCTCATCAAGTGCAAAGGTCTTACCATCATAACACCTGATCTATTTTCTAGCAGGTAATCAGGACTGTGAATTAACCAATGATTCATTTTCCAAGATGGTAGCCATTTTTGTTACTCCTTACCAAAAGATTCCTTAGTGCTCTTTATCCCTCCTAGATCTCCCTCAGAGTATGCTGTTCATAGCACTGATGGATACAATCCCAGGCTTGGCTGCTGTCTTACAGGAGAGTGGGTACCTGAAGGGAATGGGCCACATCAGCTAGACTAAGCGTTAGAGTTCCAGGACTTCCCAGGCATCGTCTCAGAACAGAGCTCTACCACCTGCCACCCAAATGACCTCTCTGAATTTCAGTTTTTATTTCTAAATTAGAAGTAGCAGTAGTTCCTATCTCAAAAGACTCCTGTGAAAGTTCAGATACTACATAGATGGTGATTAGAATCATTAACATGATTCTTGCCCATGTTCATGTCATTGTTGCTTATAATAGTAATTTGAGGGTTCTGGAGCAGAGTTGCTTAAAAAAATTTGTCATTTGTGATACATTATCATCACTATACTGTTCTATTCTCCTTTCCTTAGTCCCCTACCACAGAGCTACCATTTTATCTACCATATTTATTTATCCTCTTATTTTATTTTCTATGATTGTTAATTTACTACACAATATTTCCCTAAATGATATATCGCCTAGTGTGCTGGGGTTGTAGCTCAGTGCCAGAGTACGTGCTTAGCATGTGTGAAGTCCTGGATTCAATCTCTACTTCCATATTGTGTGTGTGTGTGTGTGTGTGTGTGTGTGTGTGTACTGTGTAGTCTTACTTTGTTTCTAAACCATATAATTTTATAAAAAGATCGTCACTATCACTATAGTTTAATTTTTGGATATTTACTTCTTTCATCTAATGATACCAACCAGTGTTATAACAATGCTACCAACATTCATCCATATTGATGAATAAAACCAGATTTCATACATTTTTAGTACTGTGTAATATTCTATCATGTGTATATAGTGTGTGCTCAAGCATGCATGCATGTGTGTGTATTTATTCTCCTACTTTTAGGCATTTGAAGTATTTTTGTTTGCTTGCTTGTTTTGTTCTTTGTAAAAATAGCTTTATTGAGACCCAGTTCACGTATACAAATGTGCCTCTTCATAAAGCATACAGTATAGTGGTTTTTAGAGTGTTGACAGAGTGGAGTAACAAGCACTCAGTTGATTTTAGAGTATTTCCATTTCACTAAGAAGAAATCTTACGTACCCATTAACAGTTACTGCCTACTTCTCCCAATCCCTTTACCCCCTGGCCATCACTAGTTTGTTTTTTTCTCTAGATTCATCTGTTCTGGACATTTCCTACAAATGGAATCAGGTGTAATCTTTTGTGACTGTCTTCTTTCACTCACCATAAGGTTTTTAGGTCTGCTTGTGTAGTAAGGTGTATCAGTATTTTATTTTATTGTCAAATCATTTCCCACATTTTATTTATCTATTCATTAGTTTGTGGACACTTGGGTTGTTTGTTTATAGCATTTTGCTCTCACTAACAGTGTTTTTATGAACATTATTTCCTGAGCACATGTGCAAGAGTTTCTCTGGGGCATATTCTTGCAATAGTTGAAATAGAAGAAAGGCAAATGTTCAACTCTACAAGATAATGCCAAATTGTTTCTCAAACTGTTTTATAATTTACACTCTCACCAGCAAGATAAAAGATACCATGACTCACATCCTTACTAATTTTTGGCACAATCAGAATTCCTAGTTTTTGTAAATGATATATATAGATATAGATATATTGATATATAGATATGCAGTGAAACCATTACTCTGCATTTGATCCACTGCCTGGATGATGAGATTCTAATGAAGATCCGAACACAAAAGACTGCTTGCTTGACAGTTCTTTGCATAATTAGCAGCTTTTCTTCATAACGGTCCTAGTTTTTGCTTTCTGACCCAGAATTCAGATGTTACTGTTTATACTCATGTTCTTCCTTCCCAGAAGGGCTCTGTGTCCTATCTTCTGACTGATTCTAGTCTTGCTCCACCCTTTCCCAAGCAGAGAGAAGACACAGTGCTGTCCTGTACCCCCTCAACACACACACTCACGCACAAGCACAGAAATACTTAAATACTCTGGGCTTCCTGCCACATCCCGATGGGAGGATGATAGCACAGGAAGCTGATTTGATGGCTCCTAACCCAAGAAGAAGATTCCAGTCTTCATCTGAACGGCTCATCCTGTGAACACCAGGCCATCAAATGCAACTTACAGTGAACACGGTTTCAATCCTTGTGCATGTAATTCTTTCCAGAATCTCATTTTATTTACTGTATCTTATTAATTAAGTTTCAAAAGCATTTTCCCTCCAGAGAGCTCAGCATATAACTTCTACAGTAAACACTAACAACTTCTATGATAAACTCCTCTAAAATTCAGGAGAAGACAATGGAAGCAGAAGAAAAAGCACAAGAAAACTACAGAAATGTAGTGGGGGAGTTGACTCTTTGAATGATGATAAAAGGAGATACTTACTGTTCAGATAGATGTCCTTGTAGAAAGGATGTGCTACTCAATAAGGTATGGGGAGACCACCCATTTAGATGCTTTGTTGCACTCAGCATCTTTTGGAGGGACGGTTACAGCTTGTATTTAGATGTTCCCCAAAAGCCTCAGGCAGTCATAGTTGGGGCTTTTTGGAGGTGGTTGGATCTAGACTATGTAATACTGGGATCAAGGATGTGATAATAGGATTGATTGACAGTACAATACTATGCTTAAGGGTACTAGTGCTATCTGCCCAAGAGTGGGTAACATGGATAAGATAGCAGGGGGTTCTATCTGCAAGCAGGTGCATGGGCCAGGGGTTTGATCCCCGGGCCTGCCTTGCCAGCCCTGCCCCCGGGGCATGCTGAGATGGCAATTGAGACTGGGCATGGTGACACATGCCTGTAATCCCAGTTCTTGGGAAGCTATAACCAGGCAGATCACTAGGAGTCCAATCTAATAGTGAGACCCTGAACACCCTGTAGATCCTTCCCTAAAAAACAAAAAAAAAAAAAAAGGAATATGATATAAGGGACAGAAAGAGGGTCTTGTCTTGTTGCTTGCATCTTGCTGCCTTGCTGACTTCTCTGTGATGTCCCTCTGCCATGCCACCCTGCCTCAGAGCCAGTCAACTATGAACTAACTCCTCTACAAATTGTGAGCCACACAAAGCTTTCCTCTAACTTTGGGTATCAGGTATTCTGTTTCAGCAACAAGAAAAATAACTAAGAGAGGGGCCCAGTCTTGTGCACAATGACTGGATGAAGGGTGGAACTGAAACCCTGGCCTTGACAACTGAGTCCTTTGGGTTGTCACACTCTGTGTGTGTGTGTGTCTGATCTCTCCACCAACCTTGGCTCTTCCTGCTCTATTACACAAGTGTTCAAATCTAGTCAAAATCTAACTGCCCAATCATTTCCATGTTTGTTTTTGGAGATCTGATTTGTTAGGATTCCCTAGAAGAATAGAGTCAATATAAAACATATTTGTTGTTATACAGGGAGCTTATACGTGGGCTTAGAGGATTAGAAGCAGAAAGTCCCAGTGGTGTTCTATGGAGTCAGAGGTGGAGGAATACAAAATATCCATCTGCGAGGCTGGAGGACTGAAGGATCCAGCAGTAAAAAGTAAAATACCTGGAAACACTCTGCAGACTCACTGGTATGAGCCTGTGTAGGTGAACCAAAGAGTTGGAGATGGAAGGCTGAAGGAACCGGAGACCAACGTCCAAAAGCAAAGGTGGAGGCTCGAGTGAAAGGGTTTCTTCTTCTTTCCCCTTTATTCTGTTCAGGCTACCAGTCTGTTGTTTGGTACCATCTGCATCTGGGGTGAGTCTTCTCACCTCCATTTTTGGCCTACATGTCCATCATCCTTTGGTGTACCCACAGCTTTACTAACCAGCGAAGTGCTTCTTCCTCAAGTCAAGTTAACGTACCACAATGTACAATTGCAAGAACTTATGTTTGTGAGACTATATTATTTACTAGCCAAGCTCAGTGGCTTGGCATAGAGAAGTCATCCTTACCCATGAGAAACATGTTCTAAGACTCCTAGAGGATACCTCAAACCACACATAGTATTGAACCCTGTGTATACCATGATTCTTCCCAATCACACAGACCTATGACAAGGTTTAATTTATAAATCAGATAGAGTAAGATATTTAAAATAATATCTTACTGTAGCTTTAAGCACCTCAATGTATGATTTTCCTTTCTTTATTAAGTTAAAAATATTTACCTTTTTACTGTATGGCTTCTCTTTGGCATATGCAAATTGCCAGCCATTACTCTTATGCTTTAGGACCATAGTAAAATGAATGAGCATTGAGATATCAAACAGTTGACCTGCTATGAGGCAGCTTGTCAGTGAGAAGCAGGCAGATTGTTTAGACAACCTGGATGTGCTGGACAGATGATGACTTGTGTTTGTCCTGGGCAAGATGGAATCAGATAGCACAAGATTTCACTGCGTTATTCAGAGTAGGGTGTGATGTCACACTTATGAATTGTTTGTTTTTGAAATTTTCCATCTGATATTTTTGGACAGTGGTTGATCTCATGTAACTGAAGCATTGAAAGCAAAACTATGAGGAAATCAGCACCACGGCACAGGATATTTGTGTTCTGCAAGATGAGCGAGCATTTCTAATAAATTTTATCTTGATAGATAAGTGATGCATTGCATATGAGCAGTGTTGGATGGTGACCATCCCATTACCGTAGCTGACCAATGCGCTGTTACCGTCTCCATCTCTGTCTCTGTCTCTGTCTCTGTCTCTCTCTCTCTCTCTCTTTCTCTCTCTCTCTGTCTTACACTGATGGTCTCCCAACAGAAAGAGGTTATGGAGGAGAACTCATCTGCAAAGGAGGAAGAGAAAAGGTAGAGGAATCCCTCACTTCAGATGAGATTAGGGAGATGTGTAAAATATGAGAAGCAGGCCGAATTTTGTAGAAATTACTACATGGATAAGGCTATAGCAGTGTGAGCCCTGCAACCATTAAACAACAATGTAGCATCACATTTCCATGAAACCCTCCAAACAAGACAAAAACAGGCATCACTGAATAGGTTCCTTGTTAAAGCTGCACAAACAGGCAAAATTTGTTTGAACCAACAGATAGCAGCGGTTGTTAGTGAGAGCAAAAATTGTTGTACAACATAATCATCCTCTTTTGTTTCACTCACACCAGCCACTGACAACTTTAAAGGTGAGTACAGGTCAATTAATTAATTAATTAATTCATATTCATTTTCATATTTCAATTAATTTATTTATTCATATTTTATATTACAGAATTGTAATAATTTTATATCACTATTTTGGGGTTATGAAATGAATCATCTGTATTTTCGTTATTTCTTTTGGGAAATTTGCTTTGATGTACAACTGCCTTGGATTACAAGCTTATTTCTGGGATAAATTATGCTCCCAAGTCAAGGTCTTACTGTATTTTAATATAAACACTATGAAATTCTTTATCACATCCTAAAATAGAAAGCAATTCCTAAATAAATAAATAAAAGCTAATTCCTAAAATGTGCTAATTTCAAGCATTAAACATATTTTAAGACTTTTAATACTTATTAGCAAGTTGCCCTTAGAAATATCAAGACAATTACTGCTACCAAGAAAATTGTCGACTTTTTCTCTGAGTGTACTCTAATAGTTCATGTTTATAGAGTGTTTCCATTTATATGGGGGTAGTTACAATATCTTTATTTTAATTTTCATTTCTTTGATTAGTTATAAAGTTGAACATTTTAAAAAATAATTTTATTGAGAAGCAAATAGCAATGAGACAGTTTCAAAACTGATTAGTAGGACAGTTTTAATAATTAATACATTGTATATTGTTGTCTTAGTGGTATTCATTGTACAAGATGTAGATATGGTATCCTGTATACAAACATTATTAGAACAAATCTTTCTATTCATTGAATTAAGAGAATGTAGCTGTATATCTATCGTAACTATTTTGAATATACAGATACAAAATGGTTCTTCATTTATATCCCCTTTTTTGTTTAGTTTTGTCAGAGAAAGGTATTCCATTGTCATTTAAATGTTATAGATGCATGAATTCAGCACAAAAAATATGAAATGCTTCACGAATTTGCGTGTCATCCTTGCGCATGGGCCACACTAATCTTCTCTGTATCATTCCAATTTTAGTATATGTGCTGCTGAAGCGAGTACAAGTTGAACATTTTTTAAAAGATATAAAACCTTAGTAAGCCATGATGGATAAGATGGAAGATTGGAAGGCAGGGTATAAATAGATAAAACTTCAAGAACAGATTTTTCAATGGCTCTATTGAGATACAATTGATCTACAACATACTGCACATATTTTAAGGTATATAATTGAGTATGTCTTGAAGTACGGATATACCTGTGAAATGTAAAAAGGACCAAAAACCTTTTACCCTCCAAAGGCAGAATGAACAGACAATAGACAGATAAATGTGGGAAACAGTCTTACCAATTTACTTATGCGTGATGAGGGGCATCACAGGCCAATGATTCCCCAGAACCCTGATGAGTCAGATGCTCATTTGCCTTTATTCATAGGGGAGAGAGGAAGAAAAGAAGGAAAGAAGGGCAGAGGGAAAGAAGATAAGAAGGAAGGAGGGAGGAAGAAAGAGGTCTGGAGAACAGGGGTGGCTGGAACTTGGGCTTATTAAGTTGGTCGTCTGGGTCCACAGGTTTCCCATGTGTGGATTCAGCCAAAATGTACACTTACGAAGAGTGCTTCTGCTCTGAACAAGTAGACTTCTTTTCCTATAAAATTTCCATAAGTCATGTACCATAACTATTTACATAGGACTTTCATTGTATTAGATGTTGTAAGTCATCTAGAGGTGATTCAAAGTGTATGAAAAGATATGTCATTTACATGATAAGGCTACCTCATTTATATAAACTTGAACATCCTCAGATTTTAGTATCCATATGAGATCCTGAAGCCAATCACTCAAGGATATTGAGTAACAACTGCATGCAGTATCTTTAAAAAAAGAACAATACATCTTAGAAAACTGACAAGACAAGGCAAATTGTGGGGTAGCAAAGATATAGGGGTACCAGTGGATAATAAGGGTTGTTTAGCAGGTTTGTCATGTAAATTCCTTTTCTACTGTCTCTGGGCTAACAGTGTGCATGTTTCTCCAGTGCCTAAGAATTATCTTCTCAAAATTATACTGTTTTTCTTTGTAGAAAGGGGAGCATGGAGAGGTTTTCTTTGTATAGTATCTACTTCTCAGCTACCTTCAGCTCTAAATAATCCTTAAGCCAAAGTGACCTATTTTGGGTGGCATACTCCAAATCTTTTCAGTTTGGTTGAATCTGATAGTATTGGCTGAATATTTGCCAAAATTCAACATAGTCTCAATCAGAATCTCAGCATGTTATTTTGTGGATTTCAACAAAGCAATCTCAAAGTTTCTATGAAGAGACGAAAGACCTAGGCTAGCCAATGTAATACTAAAGAACAAAGTCCGAGGACTAACACTACCCAACCTCAGATTTACCATAAAGTGGTGGTAGTTAAGATGGTGCAATATAAGAGAAATTAAAAACAAATGAACTGTCTTAGTTACTCTTCTCTCGTTGCTGGGACAAATACCTGTCTTAGTTACTTTTCACTCATTGCTGGGACAAATACCCAAGACTGAAAATGGAGGAAGGAAAGGTTTATCTAGCTCACAGTTACTAGAGGTTTCAGTCCACACTCAGCTGGCTCCAAGGCAAAGCAGCACAGGGCAGAGAGCAACCTTTCATGGCAGTGGCAAAGAGCAAGAGCCCAGGGAGGAGGAACAGCAGCTTAAGGAGCTAGCTTCTCTTCCCACTTTACATTGTAATGCAAATTACCTGCCCCAGGGCAGGGGCAGCATCCACACCCACAATAATCAACCACAAATTCCAGAAGCTGTCCCAAGACTACATGAAGCTTTGGGGGGACACCTATACACAAGCCATAGCACGAACTTAATAGAAAGCCTAGAAATAAGCCCACACAAATATAATCAGCTAATCTTTGACAAAGAACCAAAAATGATTCAGAGGAAAAAAATCTTTTCAACAGATGATTTTGGAGAAATTAACACTTACATACAAGAATAAAAATTAATCTACCCTGGCAAGCACAAGAGTCTGAATTCAATCCCTGGTTCCGGGAAGAAAAAAAAAAAAAAAATCTGGCACAGATCTTACAGCATCTATGAATTGAACACAAAATAGATCACATTTTTCAGTGTACAATAAAAACACGTGAAACTTCTAGAAGACTATGCTGGAGCCTGGACTAGATTACCTTAGGTTTGTTGATGAATTTAGGTGCAGTGAATTTTAGCTTTACTAACACAAGAAGAAAGAAAAATTAGATAAATTACACATTAAGTTCAAACACTTCTCTGCAGAAGCTACTATTAAGAGAATGAAAAGAGAAGCCACAATGGAGAAAAGACATGGAATTGACATATCTAATGAAGAAAATGTATCAAAAATATACAATTTACTCTTAAAACTCAATAATAGACAACCTAACTTAAAAATGGGAAAAAATCTGAAGTTATATAAATGGCAAGTAAGCATTTGAAAGATGTTCACTATGTGTCATTAATGAATTGCAACTTAAACTGTGAGATACACTACACAACTATTACAGTGGCTAAAATCCAAAACATTTCTCTTAGATAGGAGGAATAAATTCTATGAATATATTGTATGGCATCATAACTATATAAAACAAAGCATATATTTCACTAAATAAAAACGTACTTTACATTTCTAGATTTTTGGAAAAGTAGATTTTGACATGTTTACAGAAACAAAACAATGGTAAGGATGGGGAGGTGATGGAAGCATGAGTGGGCAGGCTAACTTGATCATGCCACAGTGTACACATGCATTGTAACATCATAGCATTCTCATAACCACATACAATTATTGCCAAGTCAAAATAAAATAGGAAACACTGACAACACAATGCTAGTGAGGATACTGAACAACACCTCCCATTGATTGCTGGTGAGAAAACAAACAGGTATGTCAAGTCTGGAAGCCAGTTTAGCACTTTCTCAAAAAGCTCAGTATAATTTTACCATACAATCCAGAAATGATTCTCTTTAGTTTTAACCTAATAGAATTGAAAACATATTCTTAAGAAAACCTACACATAAATGGTGATAGAAACTTTATTTATAATTTTGCCAAACTGGAAGAAACCAAAATGTTTTCCAATAAATGGGTGTATAAACACAATCTTACATTCAGATGGTGGAATATTAATAAGTGATTTTTAAAAACAGGCTCTTCATCTATAAAATGACATGGTCTAACACTCATCTCTTAGTCTGTTAGTCATTGTGCTGTGTGACTTTTAATTGTATGCTGTATTGGAAAAGCCAACATTATAGGGAGTAAAATGATCAAGGATTGCCAGGGCTTTAGGGAGGAAGTGATGGGAATAAATAGATAGAGCACAAGGGCATTTTAGGAAAGGAAAATTTTCTAAATAATCTGGTCTATGGCTGTACCATTCTGAATGTGCCTGCTCTCATCTGAATAATCCTACAATTGACACATGCCTTTTTGCACCCCTCAAAACACAAAGAACTAGAGTTTTTTATGTTGTAATAAAAAGAGAACTCAAACTATGGGCTTTAGTTCATAGTAAAATGTCATTGCTAACTCATTAATTGTAACTGTTATACCACATTAGCTCAAGATATTAACAATAGGTACTATATACAAGATGTATAGAAACTGTATTATCTGCTCAATTATTTAATAATTCTAAAACTCATCTAAAAATGTCTATTAAACTTTTTAAATATCAAAAAATACAAGAACTTCAACTATACATACATATTTTTAAAAGTCTGCCTGCTTCCAAATTCTTATTCATCCTTCCACAAACTACCTGAAATTCTAACTCTTGCTTGGAGGATGACTATCCAGTCCAATTGATGAGAAAATTCTATCATGAAGAAGATGGGTCCTTCTTCGATTCCATGGCTCAGCAGTTCCTCACTTGGTCTACATGACTTTTGCTTAAGATGTAGAGTCCTAGACTCTATTCTCATATAATCTGACTGAAGAATCAGCATATTCTTAAGATCCCTGATGAGTCCGAGGTACCCTGTGAGGATTGTTACCACTGACAATGGTCTTCTATGACAATAGCATGTATTCTTACCAGAGAGGGTACCCTCTTGCTGGTTTCAAGAATAATGTTTGTTTTTGAGATGGAGTCTCACTATGTAATTAGTGTAGGCTGCCCTTGAACTTGCTTATGTAGCCCAGGCTGGCCTTGAATTCAAGGCATTCATCCTGCTGGGATTACAGTCCTGCACCACCACACTCAGTTTAAAAAGAGTGTTTTGAAAGCCCATTATTATGCTCTCCCTCCTGAAAGTCAAGCTCACACATCTGCTTGAGCCAAATTAGCAATCTTTTGCTCTTTAGAAGCTAACTTTTTGCTTGCCCCTCTGGTGCCTTTGCTATGCTCCCATCATGATTTGTGTTTTAAGATTTTTGGCACATACAGAGACATTGACAGAGGTAAAAAGAAAGGCTTTATTGCCAGCACAGGAGGGCTGCCTGAGATTGCGAGGACCCTCAGAGTAGGAAGCTGGAAAACTGGTCTTTATTGGGTTGGACTTGGGATGGAGTTTACCTGGGTGGGTGAACTGTCATGCAGGTAGAGACTTGGAGGGTTGTTGGCTCACATGTGAAAAAGAAGTGGAAAGTTTATTTTGGGACTAGAAGAATACAGAAGCTAGTCTTGGATGGACACATTGTCATTTTATGATCCAATGCCATGTTGGATCACCGCCATGATGGTCTTGGCAGAGTTTCATATGGGCAGAAACCATCAGTGTCACACTATGCAAATAACAGTATTTATTTAGTGATGGATTTTTCATACTAAGGAAAGTTGGGCTGGACCTGATACTAGACCTTTATTCTTTCATTCATTCCACAGATATTTATCAAGTACCTACAATGAAGCTGGGCTTATAAATGACTCCTAGGAAGATAGCAATGAGAAGGATGCATTTCTTGTCCTTATTGAATTTAGTCTAATGCATAAAGCAGACAATAGAACACTGAAGTAAAGGAGTACCTGGCAGTGAGCATGCAGAGTGCAGTGGGGATGTGTGCAGATACCTTAACTGATTCTGAGAGGCAGATGTTTTGGAGCAAAACTCAGTGGCAGGTGGTTGGTAGCAACAATACCAAAGGCAAGGAAGCTGGTGACAGGTAGTGTGAGGAGGCCAGGACAGAGGGTGACATACAGAGACCAGCAGAAGGAAACAAGAGGATGCCCCTGAAGCAAAACAGAATATAGCATTGGGAGTCAGGAAGCTGGGTGTGAATGTGAATAGGAATAAAAACTATTGGGACCCGAAGGCCATAGTAGCTGGTGACACAGTCCCTCATGGTCCAGGGACAACAGGAAGGATATTTCAGTCTCCAGGAGAAATAGGGCTTGAGGGACCCAAAGTAAAGCTCTAAGCACTGGGATCCATGGCAGAAAATCATGGTAAGGCCAAGGCTGAATCCAGTCCCCATGAACAAGGGCAGAGCAAGGCCCGTGGTGTCAGGACTGACTGGATGCTCAGCTGGTCCCCTGACCTGGAGTTCCTGGCACCATCCTGGACAGACACTGGCTGGTCTGTGGTCCTGTGCCTGGTGGAGATGAATAGTATCTATCATGGCTGTGTGGATGGCAGGCTGAGGTGGCAAGGCTCCAGACCGCCATTCTGCCAGCCTGGGAGTCTCCAGAGGAGTTTAAAAGAAAATGCCAAGGCCTAGTAGGTCCTGATGGAATTTATCTGAGATAGGGCCTGGGAATCTATACTTTTAGTACTTCATTGTTAAATAAGGTCAATTATAATTTCTGCAGTTGAAAATCTGAGAGGTACTCTTTATGATCACCAAAGTTGACAAAAGATGATTTTCTAATTCTATGATTTCTTCTATATTTATTGGTTGATATTCTAGTGTAAAGAAAAAAATTCTCCTTTATTCCATCTATTTATTTACTTATCATTTATATCAATATAAACTCATTTATACAAGGGGCTATAATTCTTTTCTATCTTTATATATTTTGGTAGTCATGTTCAGTGAGAACCTCTTCAAGCTAGCTCATAGATCCTTTTGCCATGTCCTTACACTTTTTCTTTATTTTCTAGACAAAAGATTCCAAGCTTTTTAAAATACTTTACCTGTACATGTCATTTCTTCAAGGATCCCAGATTCCTTTTAGTGGAGGATAGCTTTTAAAAACCAATTTTTGATGTCTGTGTGCTTAGTGTTCTTGGTATGTAATTGCTTCTAGGTCCTCTTCACATTCCAAAAGAGGAAACACACACACACACACACACACACACGCGCGCGCGCGCGCGCGCGCGCGCACGCGCGTGAGGGCATGTGCAGGGGAGGGGAGAAAAATGCATACACACACACTACTAATTTCCATTCTATACGTCAAGGTTCTTGATAGCTTTCCCTATCTCTAGATTTGTAAATCTCTTTTCCAATAGTGTGGTAAGAGGATGGTGACTCTGATCTTTGCAATCATCAATCTATTTCCCATTTGCCCCATCTAACCTCATACGCAACTGTCCACCACTCTAGTGATCTCTTTGGCTTTGATGCCACTACAGATGACTGGCTCTGATACTCAGCTCTAGCTATGCCGTTGTTTCCAATTAAAAAGAAGGAAGAGATGGAAAGCCAAGCCTTTGAGAGTTCTTAAAAGCTCTCTAGGTGTCTCTAATGAGCAGCTGTCTCAGAAAAGCACTGCAGAGAGTAGCAGTTGAGATCATAATTGTTGATGGGACATCTCACATTGATAGAGAGATTTAGGGCTGATGAAATTCTTTTGCATATATTTGTGTATTATCTCACTGAATTTTGGCAACCATCTCTAAAGTTAAAAAAATAAGTATACTCAGGAAGGAACAAAGACCCTCAGTAGAATATCTCTGAAACTTACTTAGGGTAGAGTCAGGTCTTGAGATCAGAGGATCCAGATTTTTACCTCAGAATGTTTTCTATTTAGCCTTAGCCACGTTTTTTTTTCAATTGGATGTATGAGTGATATGTGATGATGAATGATCTACTTTATCTGACCAAGTGTGGCCACTCCTGCTCTCTTCTGATTGCATAGCATATCTTCTGTATCCTTTCTAGTCCAACCTACCTCTATTGTTGTATTTGAAGTAAGTTGATAGTGGAGAGTAGTGGATAATATTTTTAACTCACCCCAGTAATTTCTGTCTTTTGTCTATGTTTGTATTTATAATATTCCTATTTAATATAATTGATCTATTGGAGCCTAACACTGCCATTTGTATAATCTCTTCTTGATGAAGTAGAATAGTTTTATTGTTTTTTTATGTATTTAGTACAGGGTCTACAGGGTTTCACTACACAGATTGGATTTGTAGTGATCCTCTTGTTTTCAGCCTCCCAAGTGCTGGGATCACAGGCATGTGCCACCATGCCCAGTCTTTTCTTTTAAGACACATTTATTCAGTGTCATGATTAGACTATTACATTTAGTAATCAATAGCATGGGTGAAATAAAAGGTTTACATTAAAGCCTTTTGTAGGAATGCTTTATACTTTCCACAGAACAAAAACTAAAATAACCTATTATGTAGTTAGTCACAAATACAATCCTCAAGTTTTTTACCCATATACATAAGTATTGTCTAAAACATGTCTTTTTTTTATCAAGGATTGAACTCAGGACCTTGTACCTGCCACACAGGCATTTATGCCACTGAGCTTCCCAGCCCCTACAACATGTCTTCTTTGTAGCAGCTAGGCCCTGCCACTACTGTGCTTGGCTGAGTTCACAAATCTGTTTTAACCTGTAGCTTCCCTGTCACTTCTCTGGCTCTCCTCTCCTGATAAGCTTTGTTTCCTGGAAGTGTTTAAAACCTTCTGCCACTGCCATAGCTACTGCTGCTGCTGGAGCCATCATAGCCACCCTGACTTCCTGGTTTGGTAAAATATTAGCCTGCACCACCATAGGTCCCAGAGCTTCTGCCTCCAAAGTTGCCTCCCTTCATGTGTCCAAAATTTGGAGAATGATTGTCATAATTTCAAAATTCATTATAGGTTTCACCATCTCCATAACTGATTTAATCTTACCAAATCCATTGTAGCCATCTCCACTGGCACCATATCCACTCCCACCATGGCTGCCACCAAAGCTACCTCAACCACTGAAGTTTCTCCATGACTGAAAGTGTCATTGATACCAAAACCACCTCCATGAAAACCACCAGAATTTCCAGAACCACTTTGACCTCTTTGGCTAGATGAAGCACTAGCCACTCCTGCTTCAACAGGGCTTTCCTCACTTCACAGTTGTAGCTGTTCACAGTGTGGTATTTTTGAATGACAATATTATTCACAGGATCGTGGTCATCAAAGGCCACAGAAGCAAAGCCCCTATTCTTTCCACTGCCTTTGTCGGTCATAATTTCATTTTTTAAAAATTCCTACTACTTTGTTTAATGAATTTTGTGTCATTTCCAATGTTTTTTTCATTTTAATGAGAAAAGAAGATAAAATAACAATGAAACAGTTTCAAAACAGGTTAGTAGAACAGTTATAATAATTAATACATTGCATATTATTGTCTTTGTGGTAGTTATCCAGAGGACAAGATGTGAAGATATTTTGTCTAAACAATATTAGGATAAACCTTTCTTCTCAATGAACTAAGATAAAGTAGCTGTATATCTATCCTAATATATATATATATATATATATATATATATATATATATATTCACAACAAAATAGTCCATTATTTATATTCCCCTTTTCTGTTTTGTTTTGTCAGAGATGGGTATTCCACTGCAGTTAAACAAGCTGTATTTGGAGAAGTCTTTAAAGGACTTTTTCATACTCAATGCCAGTCCAAAGATTGTAGGTACTTGAATTCAGCAAAATAACCCATATAGTCCAATAGTCCATAATAGTTGTGAGTTATCAGCACAACTGGCAATTGACTGAAGTTGTTGCCTTGAGCCTTTTACAGCTCAACATATTAATATGACTTTACTTTTTATAACTCATGGCTATACTTTTTTGCTGGATGGTTAAAACCAATTTAAATCAAGACCTATATAACTAAAAAAGCAACTTTTGCTGTCTGACAAGGTCAGTCAAATCCCCTCAGAATTTACTCTGGAACCATGTACATCACTTTCTGGATCTTTTGTCAGTGTCAGCCATCTGGATGAGTCACGGCCATTGCTTGACCAACTTGCTCTCTGTGAAAGCCTGAGGGAATGTTTTCTCTCTAGGTGACTCTCCTTAGGCACACTGTACATCATCGATCACTTTCCTCTGTGGACCCATAATATCTTTGATCAGAAAATTTGGGACATCACTTAGTTACAAGATGTCACAGCAGAGGTTCTCTTATGTTCTGAGTCCTCACTGACCTTGAAGGGCTAGGACTAAAGTATTGGCTCTCTTATTAGCCCATCTCTCTCTTTAATTTTTGGTATGCAAACTTCAGTTGTTAAACATCCAGAAGAGAAGCTTAATGATATTATTGTCCTGTAACAGAGGCCATTAAGCTTAACATCACTATCTGTCTGAATATCACATACATTAGATATAAAATGAAACTGCTATTTTCCAACAACCATAAATATTCTAAAAGCTAAATCCCTATGTTAGAAAACAATTACACATTTTTTTACCCAGAAATTTAGAAATCAAACCGTACACAACATTGTAGCAGGGCAATTCTATGATATTTTGATTTTCTTCTCTCTTGTTTAATTTTATTATCTTTTTTTTACAAACATGTACTTTAAAGAGAGTATAGCAGTAATTGATATGACATTAGAAGAATTATGCATTTAGCAGACTAAAATGACAAGTATTTTAAGCATGGTTTTAGTATTACACATTGCTGTCCGCTATGTAGTTGCTTCGTTCACAGATATCAACATATAGAGTTAGTCAGGGTGAGAATTCTACTCATTAACTGCTATTTTCAAAAACCTGATGGAAATTCTTAGGACCATTGACTTAACCATCTTGTTTATTTAAATGTATGGTTTCACCTCTCCCATATTTTCTGACTTTTCTCCTTTTTCTGTCTTCATTGATTAATCCTTAAGTTCTCTCTTTCCATATAACTGTGTTATACCTTTCAATCCTTATTTCTTCTTTTGAGTTCTTACACTAGGGAGACAATATGATATGTACACATGTGTGCCTGGTTTATTTCACTTATGAGTATAGCTTCAAGTTGCATCAACTTACCTATGAAGGCTTCGAGTTTATTTTTCTTTATAGTTGAGTAATACTCCCTTGTATAAAAACACCATATCTTTTCATCCATTCCTCAGGTGATGGGCATTTTGGTTGCTTCCATGATTTGGCTATCACAAATGGTGCTGCTATAAACATAGGCACACATATATCACTATGATATGATGTTTTCAGTTCTTGTGGGAAAATTTCCAGTAGGGGGATAGCTGGATTCAATAGGATTTCCAGTCCTAGTTTTTTGAGGAATCTCCACACTGATTTCCATAATGGTTACACCAGTCTACATTCCCACCAGCAGTGGAGAAGGGTTCCTTTTCCCCCACAGCCTCTCCAACATTTACTGTTGGTTGATTTCTTTATGATAGCCATTCTTTCTGGGATGAGATGATATCTCAATGTTGTTTTATTTATTGAATGGCTACTGATATAATGCATTTTTTCTTGTATTTACTTGCCTCTTGAATTTCTTCCTCTGAGAAGTGTGTGTTCATCTCAGATGCCCATTGTTGGATTGGATCTTTAAATTTTGGGGCCCTGTTTTTTAGTTCTTTATAAATTCTAGAGAGAAGACCTTTGTCTGATTGCTTATTAGTTAAGATTTTTTCCAAATTTGTGGGTTGACTTTTCACTCTGTTGGTAATTTCTTTTGATATGCAAAAACTTCTCAATAAGAAGCATTCCAAGTTGTTAATTCTTCCAAGTATTTCCTGTGCAGTTTGATTTTTGTTCAAGAAATGTTTGTCTGCTCCTATGTCCTCAAGATTTCCACCTACTATCTCTTCCAGGACATTGAGGGGTTTTGTTCTAATATTTAGATCCTTAATCCATTTTGACTTTAGTTTAGGACATGGTAATAAACCCAGGTCAAGTTTTTGTTTTCAGCATGTAGAGAGGCAGTTTTTCCAGCACCATTTGTTAAAGAGGCTATGTTTCTTCCAGTAAACATGTTTGGCCTCTTTGTTGAAGATAAGATGGCTGAATGTGTTTGTAGTTGTATCTACATCTTCTAATCTCTTCTATTGATCCTCTGGTCTAATTTTTGACCAATATCATGCTGATTTTATCACAGTAGCTTTGTAGTATAATTTCAAGTCTGAGATTGTAATGCTTCCTGCTTTGCCTTTGTTAAAAGGATTGCCATTGATATACTAAGTCTTTTCTGGTTCCATATAAATTTTAGGAATAGTTTTCTAGGTCTGTGAGGTATGTTGGTGGCATTTTGATAGGGATTGCATTGAATCTGTATAACAATTTTGGGAGTATGGCCATCTTCACATTGTTGGTTCTTCCTATCCAGGAGCAAGGAATATCTTTGCATTTTCTGAAATCCTCTATGATCTCTTTTCTTTTCTTTTTTCTTTTTTTTTTTTTTTTTTTGGCCGAACTGGAGATTGAACTCAGGCCCTTGTGCTTGTCAGGGAAGCATTTATTCCACTGAGCCATCTTCCTGGCCCCAATTTCCTTTTTCACAGTACTATAATTTTCATTGAATAGAACTTTTACTTCTTTAGCTAGATTAATTCATAAGTGTTTCAGTTTTTATGGTGCTATCATAAAGAGTATTATTTCTCTAATTTCTCTCTCAGTGTGTTTGCTGTCTGTATAGAGGAAAGCTATTGACTTTTGGGTACTGACTTTGTATCCTGCTATGCTACTGATTTTGTGTATTACTTCTAGTAGCTTCTCAGTGGAAGTTTTGGGTCTTCCAGGTAGAGTACCATGTCATCTGCAAATAATGATAGTTTAATTCCTTCTTTACCTATTTTTATTCCTTTTATTTCTCTCTCTTGTCTAATGGCTCTAGCTAATGATTCCAGAACTGTATTGAATAGGAGTTGTGATAGAGGACATCCTTGTCTTGTACCTGATCTGAGAGAAAAAGCTTTCAGTTTTTCTCCATTTAGAATTATATTTGCAACTGAATTATCATAGATGTCTTTTATCAGATTGAGGTAGAAGCCATCCATTCCAATTTTCTGTAGGGCTTTGATCATGAATGAGTGTTGGATTTTGTCAAAAGCCTTTCCTGCATTCATTGACATGATCATGTGGTTTTTGGATTTGGCTGTATTGATATAGTATGTTACGTTTATAGATTTGCATAGGTTAAACCATCCTTGCATCCCTGGGATGAATCCTACCTGGTCATCATCTTCTTGATGATTTGCTGTATTCTATTTGCTAGGATTTTTGCATCTATATTTATCAGGGAGATTGGCCTGTAGTTCTCTTTTTTAGTTTCATCTTTGTCTAGTTTTGTTATCATTATAATACTTGCCTCCAGGAATGATTTTGGGAGCATTGTTTCCCTTTCAGTTTCATTGAACAGTTTGAGAAGTATTGGGATTATATCTTCTGTAAATTTCTTGTAGTATTCAGCTGTGTATCCATCAGGACCTGGGATTTTGTTTGTTGGTAAGTTTTTTTTATTACATTTTGAATTTCATTGGCTGTTATTGATTTATTGAGAATTCTTATATCCTCTTGATTCAGTTTTGGTAATTTGTACCCTTCTAGGAATCTATCCATTTCTTCTGTGCCTTTGATTCTGTGAAAGTAAAGATTTTCAACATAGCTATTGAGGATCTTCTGAATTTCCACAAGGTCTGTGGTAAGTTTGCCCTTTTCATTCCTTATTGCTTGAATTTGAATTTTTTCTTTCCTCTTTTTGATGGGTTAGCTAGAGGCTTATCAATTTTATTTAATCTTTCAAATACCAACTTTTTGATTCATTAATTCTTTGTATTGTTTTCTTTGTCTCCATTGCATTAATTTCTGCTCTAATCTTTGTAATTTCCTCCCTTCTTTGGGCTTCGAGTTTGGTTTGCTCTTCTTTTTCTAGATGCTTGAGGTGCAGCATTAAGGTATTTATTTGTTCCCATTCTGTTTTCCTAATGTGTGAGTTCACTGCTATAAATTTCCCTCTAAGAACTGCTTTCATTGCATCACATAAATTCTGATAAGTTGTGCTTCAGTTTTCATTGAATTGTAGATATTGTTGAATTTCTTGTTTAATTTCATCTGTGACCCATTGGTTGCTGAGTAGGGTGTTGTTTAATTTCCATGTATTTATGGGGTTTTGTGGTTTCTTTTGTTATTTATTTCCAGTATCACTGCACTGTGGTCAGATAATGTGCATGTGATAATTTCTGTTTTCTTGCATATACTTAAGCATGACCTATGGACCAGTATGTGGTCTATTTTAGGAAATGTTTCATGTGTAGCTGAAAAGAATATGTATTCAGATGTGGTTGGGTGGAACACTCTGTGTATGTCTACTAAGTCCATTTGTTACAAGTTCTGGTTCAGTTCTGCTACTTCTTTGCCAATTTTTTGTCTGCTTGATCTATCTTTTTGGGATTAGAGCATGTTAAGCTCTCTTGTTAAGATTGTGGAATTGGATATTAGATTTTTCATGTCCATTAAGATTTATCTCATATAGTTGGGTACACCCATGTTTGGTGCATACAAATGGCTGTTACCTCTTCCTTTTGTATTTTCCCCCTCACCAGTATGTAGTGGCCTTCTTTATTTTATTTGATCATTCTTAGTTTGAAGTTCAGACTTTCTAGAAACAGGATTGCTACCCCTGCTTTTTTCTGAGGTCCTGGAGCATATAGTATTGTTTCCCATCCTTTGACTTTCAGCCTATGAATCTCCTTATGAGTTAAGTGTGTTTCTTGTATACAGCATATTGTTGGATTTTGTTTCCTAATCCCCTGTGCCAATCTATATCTTTTAATTGGTGAACTGAGTCCATTTACATTGATAGTTATAATTGAGATGTATTGATTTATGATTGACATGTTATTTACCTGCTATTGTATACCTCTTTTTCTCCTGTGTTTAATTGCTTGCCCTATTTGGTGAGTTCTTTCCATTCTCATTTGTGTGGTTGTGGTCATTTTGGTCCCTCTCTAGAATTTCTTTTAGTAGTCTATGTAGTGTTGGCTTTGTCATCATGAAATTCTTCAGTTGTCCTTTGTCATGGAACTATTTCACTTCTCCACTGAACTTGAAAGAGAGTTTTGCAGGGTATATCAGTCTGGGATGGAATTTACTTTCTTGCAAGACTTGTAGTACTTTGCTCCATGCTCTTCTTGCATTGATGGTTTGTGAAGAGCAATCTGCCATTATTCTGATGGGTTTTCATTTAAATGTGATATTTCTTTTCTCTAGTGGTATTTAGTATATTGTTCTTGTGCTGAATTTCTGGATCTTGATTATTATATGTCTGAGTGTGATTTTGGTTGGATTGATGTTATATGAAGTTCTATATGCTTCAGTTACTGAATGTCAAATTGTTTCCCCATATTTGGGGAGTTTTCTGCTATGACGTCTGTCCATATTCTTTTTATATCATTTGTATTGACTCTTTCTCATTGATTCCTATTAGTCTTACATTGTTCATCTTTGCATCATCTTGCAGATGTTGAATTTTTTTCCTGAATTATAGTTGTTTTTAAGAGACCTTTTCTTACCTCTTCACTAGCTGCAATTGTGTCTTCAAGGTCTGAAACTCTATCTTCACTTTCATTCCAACAGTTTTGCCAGCTTGTGCTTGAAGTTTTAATTTCCTGTATATCTTTTTGAATCTGCTTCATGCATTCTATTTCTTTCCTATATTGCTCATTCAAAGACTCTATCATTTTTCTATTCTCTTCTATTTTTTATCAGTGTATTCTTTAGAAGCACTTAGTAATTCTTTCATTATATTTATCATTTCTTTTTTTACTTCAGAGATTATTTCTGATCTGATTTCCTCTATACTTTTCTGCAGTTGTTTCTTTTCTTCAGATGCTCTTATTTGAGAGATTTCAGGTATGTGATTTCCAATTTCTTCTATGCCAGTGTCTCCTGCATTTGTTCTGGGTGAACCCAGGGCCTGGAAATGCATTTTGGTCCTTCTCTCTGTCATTTTGTATAGCACTGTCCTCTGATCTTTGGTGTAGAGCTTTGGTGCAGTTATTGCCTTAGCACCTACTGATATTCTTACCCAAGAGAGATTATGTGGTTAAACAGTTACAGTTTTGTATTTGCAGAACTACAGTTGGCAACACTCATAATGGGTAGTGATATTTAGCAGTTGGTAACCTTTTGTAACTAATGGGTTTGTATTTTAGACCATAATAGCAAACATTATTACTGTATAGCTAAGCAGATATTAAATTGGGAATTTGTATTTAAATTATTTTCCCTAAGTTCTGTCTGATCACCTCCCCTTGATGTACATGGGATCTCCCAGGCATACTAGTTCACCCCAGTTACCTGTTGCTCCCTCTCTTGATCAACAGAGAAAGAGAGAAGATGCTCTCATAGATCTGTGTCTACTAAAGTGTCTCAGATTACTAGGCCTGGATCTAACAAGCTTGTACTCGTCCAGGTGGGCCTGGCATGGGACTGGTTGCTGTGCTTCACTTCTTCCTGCTGCAGCCCATGAAAGTGAACCTGCTGTGCCCCTCTGGCAAGATGTTCAGCTCCTGGGTTAGCTGGGTGGGTCTGGCCCCTAGCCTCTCTGCAGGCATTTCTGCTGCAAGGTTACACACCAGGTCTGTCTGATGGAGGAGGTTCCAGCAAGCGCGTGGATAGTCCCACACACAGGCCATGCCTGGGTGCTGGCTGGAGTAGATCCAGTGGGCAGCTCAGTCGATCACAATTTCAGTCACTTTGACTTTTCCATATTGTTCAAAATAATCTCATAGGTGATATTCTTCAGTGTATTGTTTAATGCCACAAACAAAGGTCTTGTTCACCATTAAGTGGGAACCTGATTTTGAAAATCTTCTCTTGAAACAGCTTTCTTTGGTTTCAAACTCTACTGATCACTTTCTGTGGCCTTGTCTTCAGGGCTGTATCCACCTACTCCACAGCGGCATAAGTGACAAACCCAAAGCCCCTGGAAAGCTTGTTATTTGGGTCTCTCGTTACCACGCAGATTGTGAGTGTTCCCCATTGCTCAAAATGGCTCTTCAGATTCTCATCACTTGTTTCAAAGCTCAGTCTTCCAATGAAGAGCTTCCGTAGCTGTTTGGGCCCCTTGGGAGACTGACTTAGACATGACAGTAGTTGAAAGAGCCTGATGATGCTTCCTCCACAGTGTACCCCCTGTCTTATTAATTATTTTGTTACTAAGTTATTTGCAGATATTTTTGTAGTTTTAAGAGGGAGGGAATCCTACTCCATATCAGTCAGGTTCCTAGGAGAGACACACACACATACACAGAAGGGGGGAATGGATATGTTCATGTATAATTAATTCTAAGGATTTGACTATGTGAGTGAGACCCTTGAAACCTGCAGGACAGGCTGGCCCACTGAAACTTGGACATGCATTGATGATGTAATTTTGTAATTTTGAGGCAGACTTTCTTCTCTAGGACACCTGAATCATTGTTACTAAGGCATTCAGCTGGCTGGATAAGGCACCACTCACAGCATTGAAAGTAACAACAACTGTCGTAGCTAGGAGATACATCTGTACAATACATTCCCAGCAGCACCTAGATTACTGTTTGATTAAATAAGTAGGTACTAGACCCTAAACAAGTTGATGTAGAGAGGTAACCACTACATATCTCATCTCATCTTTTTCTTATTTAGATAAGTATGAAGGCTTTTTAAGAGATGAGATCATTTCCTGGTTGGTTGTTTGTTGTTCAGCTAGAACAGTGATAGCTATTGAGTTTTAAGAGGATTTGGCACTGCCACACATCAACCTAACATCCCATAAGCTTAGAGAGGGGAAGTATTTAAAACCAAAATTGCAAAGTATATCTAGTGGTGATTTGAAATCCTAATCCTGCACTAGACATTGCCACAAGTGTTCACAATTACTTATAGTCTACATCCAAGCTGAGTTTTAGAACATTTGTTTTTAAAGAAAACTTGCCCCTTGATCTTAACTCTCTTGGCAGAGTCTAACACTGTTTCTGATGGCTGTCACGGCATGTTATCACTTGTCCCCATGAAGGTTCCTGTTGTGGCTTGAGTCTTGTGTCAATGTAGCTGTGTTGAGTACTGTAACAGTACCACCTTTAAGAAGTAGTTAATGATGGAGGATACACATGAATGAAGGGATTAATATGTTTCCCTCAGCACTGACACAAAGTGAGACTGGCACCTGCACTCCCTCTCCTCAGAATTTTCTCCATGCAAGAAGCAGCATAAGGTGCTTACTAGAAACCCAAGAAAACCTTGGCTTCATGGCTTTGGACTTCTAGAACTGCCAGCTAAATAAACCTTATTTCTTTATGAATTACACAGCCTTGGATATTCTGTTATACTGACAGAAAATGGACTAACATATAGAGGTAGCATACTTTTTTATCCTAATGACTTTGTCAGTTTGCTGTGAATTATTAGAGACTTGTAAGTATGTGATGAATTAATGGGACCTTGGAGCAAGAACTTTGAAAATACTGGTGATTAATATCCTCTTTTACAGGAAAATTGGCCTCCAAATTTAAGCTGCAAAGTTATGGGGATAAGGGGTGTGTGTGTGTGTGTGTGTGTGTGTGTGTGTGTGTGTGATTTAAGAAGTTGGATGATGATTGTCATGTGTATTGTTTGGAATATATTTTTACTGATAGTCAAATGACAAGAAGAAAGAGGGAAATCTCAAGTACAAAAACATCACTTCCTCAATGTTAATCTTTTCACTGGGGAAGTAAGACCATTCCATCTGAAAACATTTGAGAATTCTAGAAAAGGTGACCAAGTATAAATACATGCCATGGAGTAAAGGAAGAAACAGAAGGTCACATGTGAGAGAGAAGATGCAGGGTGCATGGTCCAGAAGCTGCATCTAGCCTCTCAGGGAATAGGGAGAACCAAGTGCACATTTGAAGCAAGCATGGACAGGCATTGGTTAGTTAGAGAGTGTGAAGGTGCTCTCTCAGGAAGCATGAACAGCACAGGAAAAGCATCCAAGGAAGAGTATGGCTAGGTAAAAGGCTGTGAAATCACAGGCATGGACAGTCAAAGACACTCAGGCCATGGGGCCACTGGGAGAGGGCCAATCCCCAAAAGAAAGGAACTGTGCCTGTGTCTGATGTGGGGGCTGAGCTCACCCACACTGGTTCCTCCAGTGTCATCAACCACAACGCCTTCTATTCCTCTCATGGTCTTCAACAAGACCGCACATGGTCCGTGGAGGGAGAACTTACTGAATCTTTGAAATACAGTGTGTTTATACCATCTGCACATTTCAGCTCTAACTAGATAACCCTTCAAAGGATGGAGTGCTGCGTGTGGCTGTCCCACAGGACCAGGGAGCTGATCCCGGAGCTGGGTGGCACAGATGAGTTCCTGGAAAAGAAAAACACTCATCTTAGTTACAAGAGATCAGAGTGGTTAGCACAAAGCTCAGGGTGATTTAGCACTGGGTCACATACTATGTTAAATTATTAATAAGCTACCCTCTACTTATGGAGGAAGTCTGGGTCTCAGCCATGCTGGGGATATGGAGAGATAAGATGCAAGAAGCAAGAAGGTAGCAGGTGTCAGACATGCCCTTAAAGAGCAAGGCCTGGGCCCTAATTGTCCTGTGCCTCAGCTGCCCCTGGAACAGACCCAGGCAGGTGATCCTGGGGCATCTACGCTGGGCCATCCACATTTTGTCTGCTCCTTTCCCAGGAATCAAGATCTTGGGGGTGCCTTAGTGGCCCACTGAACTCACATCAAGAGGTAAAAAAATCATACTGGTCCCCAAAATGTTGCAGCAATATTATATTTGTTGAAGTTGATAACCACTAGGAGAATTTCTAGGAGAAAATCTATTATTAGGAATGACACATTGAAGTAATTAGGAGTAAAAGATCATGTAATGAACCTTCAAATGGTTCATGAAAAAGAAAGTTTTAACTATTATGTGTGTGTCAGCGTGGATTTGTATGTGTGTGTACAAAGATAAAAATGATACATAAGTCAACATGTTCAGATGATGGGACATGTGGCTATTCTGTGTATTTATCTTACATTTGCAGTTTTTCATGAAGTTTGAAATTCTTTCCAATTTAAAATAAGAGAAATTGATGCCTGACTTTGAGTCTTGCTCCCAGAGGTTTGGGTCGAACAGAGATGGAGGTATGGAAGACCCCTGGTGCCTCCAGACCAGCACCGGCAGCCCCATGACTGGGAGGCACTCGCTCTCTGTTCAGTCTGAGGCTCAGCTGCTCTTCAGGTGAGAAGATGGGTGTCTTAGCCTGAGGGCACCTAGGTCCTCCAAGGGCAGGGAGCCTGTGGAAGTGCAGTCCCCAGTGAGACTGTCCCTGGGCTGGAGTGTGCCGGCACCTGCTACATGTTCATCTTTCTCCACCTCCTTGGGTATTGTGGAGGGGGGATCACACTGGGACTGCTGCCACTTCTAACTGCCCAGCTGTCTGTGCCACTTTCATCAGGGTAGCCTGTTTACTGGAAAGAAATACCTGGGGTTGCCAGGTTGAGTGGTTACTTAACACCTGCATGCCTTTTGTGCCAGCTGAGGAAGAGCAGCGAAAGGGCCGAGAGACCTGCCTTCTTCCTCCTGAAGAGCAGCTGGGGAAGAGCAAAGGGGGCACAGGAGGCTGAGCGCAGGTTGTGACGTAAGCAAGAGCCTCTTGGGACCCCTGCTCCAAATTCCTGCCTTAGCTATGAACTGACTTGTGTCTCTTCTACTTTCAATTAGCAGAAACGCAGCCTTGTCTACTCTGTCCATTGCTTCCCTTCTGTCCCTTGAGGCCAGTGTCATGCACTTGGGAGGCAAAGAGGGCAGCCTGGGCTCCGACATCCAACCTCCCCTCTGAGTACCATTAGAAACCCTGAGTGCTGCCCACCTGAGGTTCACTGACACCTTTTAAGGTCCCAGAAGACTGGGGCTGACACAGTCCCCCAAGAGCATCAGGTCTTTATAGGCTGTGCATCTGTCTCATCTTCTCAGAGCTTTGTTTTCAGGATGTGATTTTTTTTCTGAGGCAGACACCAAGGCCAGAAAAGGATCTCCTTGCTCTGGAACCTGGACCCAAGTCAGGCCCTATCTCCACTTTATCTCTTGCACACACCTCCCCTCCTCAGAGCAGGTACTCCATAACTAATTAGATTGGAGTCAGGGCAAACACAGGAGCAGCGGTCTCCATGTGGGGCCTGGAGAGAGGGAGGTGGAAGGCAAGAGCAGCAGAAAGGTGGGTCAGAGGCAGGGTTGCTGGCACTGCAGGAGTAGAGAGTGTGAGCCACATAATGGGGCAGGATATGGGATCCTCGCCCAAGGAGAACCTGCTGAAGTGCAGGGTGTGTGAGAAAAGCCCAACACTGGAGACTTTCATGTGACTGCAGGGAACTGTGTCTGGAAATCGGAGCAGTTATTTGGTCCAAGGCTGGGAAAGGAACAGGGAAGGGGAGATTAATTATTGGGGGAGGGGACACTAGGTCTCGGATTGTTTGTAGAGGAGGTGGTGTTTGGTTGGGGTGCAGCCTGTGAGCAGGAATTTGACTGTTGTAGAACTTCAAGTAGATCAAGAGAAACTAGACCGGTCCCATGACCAAGCTGGCAGAATCTGCATGAAGATTTAAGGGCTTTTCCACTTTATCTGCAGAGAGACTTCTGAGGGTGATAGAGTTTGGGTGTCTTTGCTTTTGAGAGCCTTCATTTACTCTCCTCCAGGTTCCACTAAATTCAGGAACTCTGGGGTGTGGGGGCAAGAGGGGAGCTAACCAAGGTCTTTAATATGCCATACCACAGTACTCACTGCAACCCAGCACAGGGACTTGAGGAGGAGGCTGAGGAGCCTGGCTCTTTAGTTGGCACTCACAGCAGGGCAGTGCTGCCTTGGTTGGCCTTGCACAACCTGCAGGATGACGGAAACCTTCCCAAAGCCAAAGAGTCTGGGCTCACCCTGAAGCAGATCTTTAAAGACCTGCCTTTGTTTTCCTTTTCTTTGACCTCTTCTTTCCCTACAGATATACTCTGAAGTCCTCTTAGCTCCTCTTAACTCATATTTTGCCTACTATTCCTCTGTTGGGTCCATAGTTGTACTTTCTGTTGTTGCTACTTTTTCTAATGCTGCAGTTGGACCTAATCCAGATTCCTGGCCCATTGCTATAGTGTGTTATCCTGAAATTAAGAGTTCAACTCTTAGCTATGGAGCAGGGAAGCTGTGAGGGGCCAGAACTCCACTCTTATGGAACATGGGGATACACTGGGGGCCAGGTGTATTGATGCATGCCTGTATTTCCAGCACTCAGGAAGCTGAGGCAGGAGGATTGTTGCAAGTCCGAGACCAGCCTGGGCTACAAACTGATCTCAAGCCTAAACTACATAGTGAAACTCTGTTTCAAAAGAAAAGTGACCATGAGGAAGATGAATAAAGTCCGCAGGCTCTGTATGAGCAGTCAGTCCTCTGCGTCTGGGGGGGGGGGCGTCTATAAACAACTGTGGACCAAAAATACTGTTTAAAAAAACTGTACCCACACATGGAATTCCAATACCATGGGAAGCTGTGGCAGGAGGGTCACAAGTTCAAGTCTAGTCTAGGCAACTTAGACACATAATAAGATCCTTTTCCAAAATTAAAAAAAAATCATCTAAAAAAGGGATGGTGATGTAGCTCAGTGCAAAGGTCCTGGGTTCAATCCCTACTGCTGTGAAAAAAGCAAAACAAACTTGTGTCTATACTGAATATCTATAGACTTCATTGTCACCCATCATTCTCTATACAAAACGATATAGAAGCCATTTGCACAGCACTTACACTGCATCAGTACTGTAAATCATCTAGAGATAATGGGATGATTTAAATATATGGGAGGATGTGCATAGGTTCTATGTGAATAGTGTACTATGACATTTTACATAAGGGACTTGAAAACATGTGGATTTTGGTATCCTAGGGGACTCCTGGAACCAATCTCCCAGGGATTCCAGGGGAGGACAACACTGCCTGTTTGAAGCTCAGGCTTTAGGAACTGAGTTAGAACCATTCCTGCAAGTGGATTGGCACTGGGGCCAGTGATGAGGGTGGGCAAGCACCAAGGAAGTCTTGTCAACCCCAGGTCCTTGTCCAAGACTGGAAAAGCAGTATTTGTTCACTATCCCATGCACAGGGACAATTGATTCCTCATTTTTGTGATACAGAGTCCGATAACTTATGCAGCTCTGTAAGTCGAATACAGTTAGAAACGGAGTGGCTGAGTGAGCCAATCCATTTCCTTCACTCAGCTGAGGCACAGCACCACCCTGGTGGTTATCCATGTTTAAGCCTAGGAAGGGGGTCTCAAGCCCAAGGTGACCGGACAGTAGTTCCGACACCTGTGAGACCCATTGGAGCACCTGGAGTCAGAAGTGTCTGACCACAGTGGGAGGTACCTGAAGTCACAGATGTCTGATCCTTTAACTCCTAGAAATCCCAGTGGTGTGGGTGCTCATCGGGAGTTCCTCTTCCTCCTCCGCCTGGAGCCCACCAGCCCACGCGCCAGCCCAAGCGCACCTGCAACTTCACCCCCAATTCCTTGGCCTAGAACTTCACCAGCAGCAGCAGCAGCAGCAGCAGCAGCAGCAACTTCACCTCTGCCCCAGATTTCCCCTTCCTCCTCCTTTCTCCCTCACCTTTCTGCCTACTCCTGCTGCTGCCATCTGATGATCTTCAGTGAACTAGCCTCTTACTACTTATACAAAGTGTACACTTGGGGATTCTTTCCTTGACCTACACAAGAGCCTGGACTATTTTTTGCCCAATCAACTGTGACAAGTCTTTATGATAGGAATACATAATGTTTTTTGTTTGTTTGTTTTTCCTGGAGGTATACTGTGTATAAGAGAGCACTGAGCCTGGGAAGCAAAGATACACTGATACTTATAGGAAAGATACTTTCCTATACACTGTGTATAGGAAAGCAAAGATCCTCAAAAAAGATAATGAATTCTTGTCAAATGGTGTCACCCTAAATATGATGTACCTCTGATGATTTTTAGAGCTTTGCCCAAGAGTAGCAGAGCAAAGGAGATAAATTTCTAGCTGTCCACAGCTTGCTGGGGAGGGTGCAGAAAATACTCCCTGCTTCTTGTTCTAAGATTAGTATTGTGCCATATATTTGAGGACAGTATATAGAAAAAAGTCCCCTCTTGGTAGCATTTCTCCAAATCTTTTGTGACCAACCTTCATTTCTTCTGCTGTGTACCTTTTCCCTGCCAAGCAATATTGCAGAACATTCTTCCAGCCCTTGCAGTCTTGGAAACCACACTGAGTGCTAGACTTGTCCTTGGGATGGTAGTTGGAGGAACTTCCCACTCCCACACTTGCTCGGGAAAACCCGTCCCTCGTGCCCACCACCTACAGCCACCTAAACCTCTATTTAGCGCAAGATCAATCCGACCAGTGATTGCTTCTGCTCTGCACAACGGAGGAGAATATTTAAAGCAGGGTCCCCTCTGAGGACTGGCAAGGGTGGACACGGAAGAGAGTTAATAAACTTTCTTTCTCTCTGTTATTTCCCCAAGGTGATGAGACCTGCCTAGGGTTTGATTTTGTTTCTCCTGCTATTGATTTTTTTTTTTTTTTTTTCCGCTCAGCGGTGTCTGGCTGAAAGAGAATCCCAAGCGGAAGGCGCTAAGGTTCCTTGTCTAATTTCCTCCTCACCAGCTGAATTGTCCCACTGGGGCAAATCTCACTGGGGTAATAGAGTTGCCACTGTAACTTCCTCTGCTGTCTCATTCTGTTTTGATGTAGTCGTTGGTGATGAAGGGACTTATTTTTCAAGCGTAGAAACCTAAGCAGTTGGTCCCCAACCTAGGAGGAGAGGGAGAGTGAAATTACAGCCCGCAGGCAATTTGCATTTTTCTCCAACAGTAAGCACACACCGTGTTATGAATAATAAAACCGTACCTTCGTAAAGCGCTTTCCCGCAGGAGCGTAGAGCAGTTTGCAGACATGATCATATCAATCCTTACAATGTTTATATAAGGCAGGCACGCGGCTCAGCACCTCCCTGCGGACTCCTCTAGCCCCGTGTGGGGTGGGGCGTGCGGGTTGCGTTTCCCCGCAACCTTCTCCATTTGGCAGCAACGAGCCCGTACGCCCTAGTCCCTGCTTCACATTGTCTTTATAAAAAAATACACTCTTTGGATGGGGATAATTAAGAATATGAAAATACCTTGCTTTACCAACTGAGAGAGGAAACAAAATGTGTCCCAGGGCTGCAGCTCAGAGGGACTGAATATGTTAGGGACACTAAGTGCGCCTCAGCCATTTGCTCCCCTTGGCGTCTAGGCACCCAGCATCCACGTGCCAGGCAGGATCCAGCTGGCAGCATTCAATCTATCACTGTCCCTAACATTCGGGGGCGCATCCCCGGAGCCACCCGACAGCGGAGGCCCCAGATCTGCAACAAAGAAATGCTTCTTTCTAGCAGGTTTGGTCTAGAGCTCAGCAGCTCTGCAGAATTGTAGTTCCTCCTTGCCCGTGTTTCTCACTTCCTCCTCGCCTGCCTTGTTCTCGGGCCCCTTCTTCTGACATTTTCCTGTTTTATCTGATCTTCAAGTTCTGCTGAGTCCTCCCTTCTCTGCTTTCCCTTGTCAACGGTTTCCACCTCTCTGTTTATCTTTTTTGCCTTTCTTGTATAAAGGAATAGAAAACCTTTTAGCAAAGCCCGGCACCATTTACATTTAGATTTCTGACTACACAATCTGTGCTTGCCTTTGAGGTCTCTCATTTACTAAGGTATTGGGAAGTCACAATGAGGGATGCTCTAAGGTCTGGTTCTGGGGACATTTCATAGTGAGAAGTGTTTCTAAGCATCTCGGAGGCTTTGGATGAGTTGAGTGGAAGTGGTGTTTGATTATCATCTTTGTACTTTTTGGACATAAATACTATGATTAAAGCTAGGTCAGTTCCTATTCTGTGTCCTCAGTATTCCTGGATGTGGTGTGTGGTGTTTTGTGTAATTTTTGTCTGTATTTATACTTGTAATATCGATATATTTTTATTTTTTATATTAATTTTAATGGGAAAGAAATAGCAATGAGAGTTTCAAAACAGGTTAGTAGGACAGTTACAATAGTTAATACATTGCATATTGTTTTCATAGTAGTTATTTACAGTACAAGATGCAGACATGATATCTTGTTTAAACACTATTATTACAAATGTTTCTACTCATTGAACTAAGAGAAAGTAGCTGTATATCTATCCCAACTATTCTGTTCATACAGGTACATATTTTTTCACTATAAAATGGTCCTTCATTTATATCCCCCTTGTTTTGTTTTGTTTTGTTTTGTTTTGTTTTGTTTTGTTTTGTCAGAGATGGGTGTTCCACTGCCATTCAAATATTGTAGGTGCTTGAATTCAGCAAAATAACCTAATATGGTCCAATAATCCATAATAGTGGTGGGTTATCAGCAGAACTGGCAATGTCAGAAGTTGTTGACTTGAGGCTTTTACAGGTCAGCATATTAATATAGGGTTTTTTTTTTTTTTTGTAATTTAGTGTCTTTATTTTCGCCATGGGTTGCACTGTAAGCGGTAGATTGGAATCAACTTTTTTTTTTTTTCTGAACTGGGGATTGAACTTAGACCCTTGCACTTGCTAGGGAAGTGCTTATTCCACTGAGCCATCTCCCTGGCCCTATAGCTTTACTTTTTATATTTCATGATCATACTTTTTTGCTGGATGGTTAAAACCTAGTTAAAGCAAGATCTGTATAACTAAAAATGTAACTTTTGCTATCTGACAAGGTCAGTAAAATCCCTTAGGATTTACCCTTAAACCATGTACTACAGTTTGTAGATCTTTTATCAGTGTCCACCATCTGAATGAGTCAAGGCCATTGCTTGACCAATTTTCCTCTCTGTGAAAGCCTGAGAGAATGTTTTCTCTCTAGATGACTCTCCTTAGGCACACTCTACATCGTCGATCACTTTCCTCTGTGGCCCCATAATCTCCTTGATCAGAAAGTTTGGGACACCACTGAGTTACAGGATGTTCCCTTACAGGTTCTCTTATGTCCTGAGTCTTCACTGGCCTTGAAGGGCTAGGGCCAAACTGCTGGCTATCCTAGTAGTGCTTCTTTTTCTCTAATTTTTGGTCTACCAACTTAAGTTTTTAACCATCCAGAAGAGAAGCTTAATGACATTATCACCCTATAACAGAGGCAGTTGAGCTTAACATCACTATCTGTCTGAGTATCAAATGCCTTAGACACAACATGGAACAGGTGTTTTCCATCACTCATTGATATTCTAAACTTTAAATCCCTATAGAATACGAAAAAACAATTGCATGTTTTTACACATAAAGTTAGGAATCAAACCATATTCAACATTGCCTCAGGACAATGCTATGATTTTTTTTTCTTGTTTCTTTTCTTTTATTACCTTTTTTTAAAAAACAAACATTTACTTGAGAGAGAGTATAGCAATAACTGATATGACATTAGAAGCAGTAGACATTTAGAAGACCAGAATGATAGGTATTCTAAGCATGGTTTTAGTGTTACACATTGCTATTGTCAGTGTAGTTGCTTAGTTCACAGATATCAGCATCTATAATTAGTCTGGGTAAGAATTCTACCAATTAACTGCTAGTTTCAAAAACCTGATGGAGAGTCTTAGGACCATTGCCTTAAGCATCTTGTGTGTGTAAATGTATGGCTTTGCCCCTGCCATGTTTCCTAACTTTTCTCTTCACTCTCGATATATTTTTACATTAAAGAAATAAATCAAAAAAGTTCTCACATAGTTTTACTAATTAATTTCAATACATTCTATTTTTCTAGTTAATTAATTAATATTTTAGGGTTCTCATACAAGAGAAATATGTGTTATTTTAACTTTGTGAATTGGACTTATTTTGCTTAACATGATGGTCTCCAGTTCCATCCATTTCTCTGCAGATGACATGATTTCATTCTTGTTTATGGCTCAGTAATATTCTATTGTATGTATACACTTTTTTCTTTATCCATTTTAAATAATGCTTAGTTATTTTCATTTAATGTAGCAATAGATCTGTACTGGAAATTTTTAAAGAAACATCATTTTTTTCTGTTTAGCTGATACACTAATTACTTGATCCCCCAAATGGCAGATACTAAAGGGGAAGTTTCAGGAAGCAGGGCCTTGCTTGTGTGCTAACCCAAGCCTAGCACGTGGGAGGGTTCAATAAACATGGGTATGCAAGTCCCCCGAGTTGCCATGAACAGCTCTAGAACTCCTGGAACTCAGAGCTCCCGGGCATGGTGCTCCCTTGAAGCAGAGGAAGCTTTTGCCGAAACAGTAAAAATCACAGAAAGTGAAGTCCTGTGGTCTGGCCCAGATGTCTCCACATCTGCCATCCAAAAGCCACATTTCTGTCTAGTGTCCTGTGTACTAAAACTTTCGCTACGTGTCAATTAGTATGCCAAATTCTAGGGACACCAAGATAAACAGAGCACTGTCTGCTCTCAATTGACTCAGCATGTGGCAAGGCAAAGAATGCTTTCTTAAAGTAAAATGTTAAACAACCCATGTGTTAAATTTTGGAGCCAGCTAAACCAGCGTTTTATTTAAAAAATATGTCTGGGGAGCCCATCTGTGTAGATTATCCTTCTGTGTGCATCTGCATTTCCCAAATCTTCGGTCCCTGAACAACACATAGACAGCTATCACCCACTTGGGCCCTACCTGGTTGGGCCAACTCTGTGGTTCCTTCTCCTCTCTTCGCCCTTTCCTTGCCCCAGCTTCACGTCTCCAGAGGCAGACCTGGAGTCTTCAGTGAGCACAATCGCAGGCACCAGTGGTCTTTTCCATTCTATTTGTCACAGAAAGAACTTGCATTTCATGAAGACTTCACTTCTTGAAGCTCCATTGCTGGTTAAGGGAAAGGGCACCTCTCTAGCAGAGTCCCAGGGAAGCTTTAAGCTATGATTAATGCACCCAAGGGAGTCCTTCTGTTTAAAAGCACTCAGTCGATGAGCCCAGGTATTGTGTTCCACTTCCTGCCTCCTATTGGGGAGATCAACAGGACAAGGCCTTGCCCAACATGGGAACGCAGAATATGGGATGAAAATAAAACCAGAGACAGCTAACATCTTCCCTAGTGCTGAGACTTTGTCCTTAGAGTTCTTGACAAATGACCATAGAGTTGATAATTCTGATAGATGACAAAGAGCTCTCTCCTCTTGAGAATGTCATTGCTAATATTGAGCTCTCTAGTTTGTTAGAGAGTTTCTAATAGAAAGTTGTATCAGTCCCTTTCCCATGGCTCAGGTAAAGTATTCAGTATCTGTAATTTAAAGGAAGAGAGGTTTATTTTGTCTCAGTTTTAGGGGGTTCAGTCCATGATAAGACTGGCTCCAAGGCAGGAATAGCATAGTGGGAGGGCATGGTGGAGGGCAGCTGCTCCACCCACGGCAGCCGGGAAACAAGAAGGGAGAGTCTGGGGCCACATATACACCTGTCCAGACCACACCTCTGGTGATCTGGCCCCCCTGCTAAACATAGCACCTTGAGCTACGGGCTCAGCAATCCACAGATGGGTACAGCACAGCCATGATCTGATGGCTTTTCAAAAGCCCCACCAATGAGAACAGGACACTTTGGGGGACATTTCAGATCTAAACCATGGCAAACGCTGTTTTGTTTAGAGTTACAAATCACTCTCCCTGCCACTTCCTTACACACCTCCTGCCCTTCCTGCTACATCTACTCACTCTTCCCTCATCTCCCATCTTTGTACTAAAGCAAAGCCACTTAGTCTTGCTTCCTCACAACACCTTAGATATTTCAAGCTAAGAAGACAGTTTCTTTCTCTTCCTTTCTCCCTTCCAAACTGAACACTGGCAGAACCTTCACCATCTTGTATCTGGCCTGGTGTCTGGAGGCCTCGGTACCTCGCTGCACTTTTCTAGATTTAGGAGTGTGTGTTAGGATGCATGCTGATCACCACACTTTGAAGTGAGCATCATGGTTCAGATGCCTTGTTGCTGTGTAGTGGGAATGTAGTTGGTTCTCTCCAAAATTTGTGTCAGATTGTGACTGTCATCATGGCTGTGCTAGGACACAAGGCCTGAGAGGAGTGCATTAAGAGGGACTCAGGCCTTTTTCTTGTGAGTGATCCCACCCCCATAGTACTGGAAGCTGAAAATCCAGGACCTGCCCACTAAGCCACATCCCCAGCCTTTTACTTAAGACCGGATCTTGGCACGTTGCCTAGGCAGGACTAGAACTTCCAATGCTTCTGTCTTAGTCTTTCAAAGTGCTGGGATTACTGAGTGCATTCTTGCTCTTTTGCAACTAGGGAAATTACTGAAAAAGTAAACTGTTATAAAACAAGTCCATCCTCTATGTGTTGTATTTTGTGTGTCCTCTTCCTTCCTTGAGGTGAAGCAGCCAGATGCCCTCAGCAGACTGTTGCTCGTATTTATTTTCTGGGTGCTGCATTTGTACTTAAAGGAGCCTGTACGCACATGAGCTTTTTAAAGCAACCGGATCACTCTAGTGGATAGCATAAGCCTTTTGCAAAACAAAAACAAACCACTCCAGATGTTTTAGAAATAGGAATTGCAATTAAACCAGGTCTCTCTCATTATGCTACTGTGCAGTCAATTTGAGGACTCATATGTTGGCACAATACAAGCCATATTGGCATAGGGCATTGTTTACTTGAGATTAGACCCAAGCTAGTTGTGGTTTGTCCCACCAATCAAAGCCCCACCTCTCTATCCCTGCACGCCAACTGGAATGTGAAGTCTCCAGCTTCAGTGGCTCTACCTGGACTGAGACAGCATCTCTGCTATTTTTTATTCTACCAAGCAAAGAATTTAGGAGAAGGCAATCCCAGTTAATGTTTATTGTATGACTCAGTGAAAGAATGCGTCGTACAACACTTTACCAGCAATGACTGTTCATCAAAACAACTCAAGGTTGCAAATACTCTACTTGTATGTTTTATATTCCAGCCATTGAGGGTTTTGTCATACAAAGACCATAAGTTCATTTTATTCATAAAAAAATTCCCATACATTCTGGAGAAACTTCAGCAATTTTCTCCATTTAAAAAAAGGGGGCTGGGAGACAGTACTTGTCATAATAACTTACTTGCTAGAACTCCTAGAACTCCTCTCAAAGCACACCAGGATATGAGTATTATCTTCCCGATATGCTGGCATAAAAAGACAGAAAAGCCGATTGAGCATAATCATAGCCCCTGGCACTAGCAATTTAGACATAATCAATATGGTCAGAGCTGCGGCTTTGAGTACTTATCTTTCAAGGGCTTGGGGACCAGGCATGAGATAGGAACATTCCTGCACATTGAAGAAACCAGGAAATATGCACAAGGGGGGCAGCTTTCACTATTCATTTCTGGATCTGTAATTATACAGCACTTCTTTTCCTTTTGTGTCTTGTAGCTTCTAGTAACATGTCCTGACACTAGGAGCCCTGGGTGCATTGGTTTACTGTTATTGCACTGAGACCTATAGTCACTGACCCCAGTCTTGGATGCCTTTGAATTAAAAAATCTTGAAGGAAAGGCTGGTAACTTCTGGGTAGGATGATGTTTACACTCCTCAGAACCCTTGCCCAGGTTAGAACAACCACCACATCAGGTCCAAAGTCCCTTACTGGGCCAGTCAGGGTTCACAGGGGAACAGGACACACAATTCACAGAATTACTTTACAATATTCACTCAAAGAGTCAAATACAAAAGAGTGCAGGAGATCTGCCCACATGGTAGAGATCTAAGATATCCGGCTGAGGCCCTGGACCCCATGGCAATGTCTCATGCAGGTCTGTTTCATGGATCTGTGCTGAAAAAGCCCAAAGGTCAGTGGTAGAAGATAGAAAGTCTGCACCAGGGGACAAGGAAGCTGTGCCAGCAAGCAGAAGGATCCGCGCTGGAGCCAGAAAGTGATGCTCAGAATAAGAACCAGAGCTCCATAGAAAAGATGCACAGCGATCCTCAGGGATAGCAAAGACTGAGGTCCTCTGAGGATGAGAACAGCCAAGTTCATATCAAAAAAAAAAAAAAAGGAAAAAAAACCCAGTATGACAAGCTTTTCCAGGAGAATCAACAGCCCACCACCTTCCCCTCCAGTTCTCCTTTTATGCTGTTGACAACAGCCCTCAGGCAGGCCTTCTACACCCAGCACCACGCTGATTCAGTTCAGCTGGTGGTGCAAGTTGACCATTAGTTCGCCCACCACACCTATCACTCACATGAGCCATACAGTGGCCTGCCTGTCTTCAGGCATCTGCAGAGGCTGCCCCTCTGAGAGGGAGAGGCAGGCAGGTGTTCTGCAAGGTAAATAGGAAGGAAGAAACACTCAGAGAGAAGGAAAATGAATGGGCTCAGCGCCCAGAAGAAATCAAACTAGCAAATTTCTGCACTTTCCAAGCCACCCAGCTTCTCCAAGACATGGAATAAGAATGCTCAATATCTTGGCTACTGGAGATAGATAGGTGGGCTTCTTTTCCTCTTCAATGAAACTTTCTTAAGTCCTAGAGTCTGGAGGGCATTTGTAAAAGATATATTGAATTTTATAAAGATATATTGAATCATTAAATGGAAGTAACGCTTGTACTGAGTGGTGTTCAATGACCCTTATTAAAAAGAAAGCCATGAATTTAATAATAATGTATTTACACAAGGCATAGTGATGCATAACTGAATCCCACCTACTCAGGAGGCTGGGGTGAAAGGATCACAATTTGAGTTATCCTGGACAATTTAGCAAGACTCTGTCTCAATATAAAATAAAAAAACTCTAGGAGGTAGCTCAGTGGTAAAGCACTGTTTAGGAAGGTAAAGGCCTTAGGTTCTATCTCTATCAGAGAGGGAGAAAGGAGAGGGAGAGAGAGAGAAAGAGAGAAAGAGAGAGAGAGAGAGAGAGAGAGAGAGAGAGAGAGAGAGAGAAAGAGAGAGAGAAAGGAGGCAGAAAGAAGAAGAAAAATAAGGGGAGATGAGGTGGGGTGGGCGGGGCAAAGTGGCATGGTGACACTAACCATAGTGGGGGTTCATGCTCATAGTCCTAGCTACTTTGGTGGCTGACATAACAGGATCACTTGAACCTAAAAGTTCAAGATCAGCTTAGGCAATAGAGCAAGACTCAGTCTCAAAAAACAAACAAAAGTAAGTAAATAAATAAATAAAACCCAGATGTACCTTGGCCTTCTGCTCTCTGGAGCTTCCTTGCATGCCCTGGAGGTGATGGGCATGCTGAGCTGCTAGGGAGAGGGGCTGATGCACACTCCCTGGATGCTATGTCTCTGAACAGCTAGCCACCCTGTGCACTTTCTCCCATCCTGTTGACTCCTGGGGTTCTGTATTCTGGCAAGACAAGGTTTATACACTAAAATTGCACATTTTAGGGGGCTGGTGAAATAACTCAGTGGACTAGAGCACCTGCTTAGGCAAGTGTAGGGACCGTGCTTCCATCTCCGGCACCACATGTCATGCCTATAATCCCAGCCTTGGGGAGGCTGAAAACAGGAGGATCACTACGAGTCCAAGCTGCATAGTGAGACCCTGTAACAACCAAATACATTTTTTTAAAGTCCAAAAAAAAATTGCACATTTTAGAGTCAGCTGCATGTGGACCAAAATCCCACTGACCACTTTCCAGGCAGGATGTCATTAGCAAGACACTTGGCACCAGCTTTTCCTATTGCGAAATGGCAGTCGTACCACCTCCCAGCTGTTGGCAGAAGTGTGTCAGTGAACGTGTAGGTGCTCCGTGTGGCCTGGCACACAGCAGTGTGACACCATCCCTCCCTATTCACCGGGTATATGTTCTAGAACCACCCAGCAAGTGCTTGAAACTGCTGATCTTACCAAATTGTATTTACAATAACTTTTTCCTGTGCATACCTATACCTGATGTTTAATTTATAAATTAGTTACCATAAAGGATTAACAGCAGTTATGATAAGGCAGAACATTATAATAATATAAATTGCAATATAATTGTCAGCCTCCCTACTCTTATGCTTAGGGGACATTACGAAGCAAAATAAGGGTTATTTGAACACGAGCACTGAGGTATTGTGGAGTCACCCTAAAAACCAAAATGTTGACTGAGGAACTAAGAGGCAGGTAGCACATGCAGCATGGGAACGCTGGACAAAGGATGATTCACAGCCCAAGCAAGATAGAGCAGGATGTCCTTCGGCAGACTCCATCATGCCACTCAGGATGGCAACAATTTAAAACTTATGAATTGTTTATTTCTAGAATGTTCCATTTAATAAGTTTAGACTATGGGTAATTAAAACCACGGAAATACTCTAAACACTGGGAGGGGCAGCTATGCGAAAATACTTTTTAAAAAAGAATTAACTACTGTGTCATTTTTAGAGTAGAAGTTGAGACCAAATATATTTTTTGCTAAGATAAAGCTATTCCCAAGAGACCTGAGTGTGTTCCATGAGGTGGCACTGTGCATTTGACCCAGCATTGTGCCTCACGGGCTGCACAAAAGAGAAGAACGTTTCAGTATCAGCTGCTCTCCTCCGGGTGTTCTTGCCTTGCGGAATTCCAGTCATTAGGAAATTGAGCTGTCAACAGACTCATTCTTCTGGACTACAGGAAAATTTTCTTGAAATTGGTTGTTAGAATCTACAAATGAGCCCACAACATTGTATTTTTGTTACTATTCTCAAAATCCTCTGACGCCAGTCATTGTTACAAGTGCCATGTCAAGAGGACGTGCCTTGAGTGTCTGCCTCTCTCTGAACTCGGCTGATTTTTGGAGAGATACAAAACTGCCTGGCGAACCGTGCAGCCAGGGCTGCAGTGAGAGAGAGGAGGAGAGACCAACTGGACTGCAGCCTGAGGACTCCTGCCTGCTGTCCTGTCTGTTCCAGGCTAAAGAGATCTGAGAGGAACACCTGGAGGTTATTGTCAGTTACTGAGTCAATTATTAACAGGAAGTGAAAAGAGAAGTATGCCTGGGACTAGACTGAGGGAGGTGTACACCATGGGACGGGGATGGAAATACAAGGGGAGGGAGGGAGGGAGGGAGCGAGGGAGAGAGGAGGAGGGGGGAGAGAGAAGAGCAGAGGAGCGAGGGAGAAGGAGAGAGGGGGAAGGGGGGAGAGAGAGAGGAAGAGAGAGGTGGAAATGTGGGATAGAGACAGAGAGAGACAAAAAGGTAAGGAGAAGCAGAGATAAAGAGGCACAGAGAGAGACAGAGACAGGATTAGACAGGAAGAGACACAATGCGAGACAGAAACACAGAAATAGAGATAAAAAGGGATAAAGACATAGAGAGTGGGGCGGGGAGGAAGCCTCTCAAGAACTTAGATCTCATCTCTTTAAAACATGGCCCAAAAGGCTAAAACTGGGAAAGGATGAGGGAGGATCTCGTTTCTTTTTTATTTTTATTTTTGCGGGACCAAGGATTGCACTCAGACCCTTGCACTTGCCAGAGAAGCACTTATTCCACTGAGCCATCTCCCCGGCCCCTTGTTTCTTTACTGGTCAGAGTCTCTCTCTAGATGTGGATGTGCTGAAGCAGGTTCATCCTGAGTTGCAAACACTCCCATTTCTTGCAGCCACAAACCGCGAATCAGAAGGCCTGCCAAGCAAGGTGAGGGGACACATACCATGTTCCAGTCCAGCTGTCCAGCGCCAGAAGGACTGAGCTGCTCATCCCTATAAAGGAGAAGGTGGGGTATCCAGAGGCTCAGACTCCCTGTAACACCAGGGACATGCAGTCAGGCAGGGACACAGAGCTTGGCAGACCAAGGCTATAACTCCAGCGCCCATGATAACAACCAACCAGGGAAACCACTCATTTACCTGGCTACCGAAAATAACACCCATAATTACTCCTCACTTCCAGACTTCCCTGCTCATAACAGCTGCCAGGCCCTCAGGCCCTCTGGATGCCAGGCTGGGTGTTGATCTCTCCCTGCCTGAGTATTTCCTTTGGACCCCTTCCTGACAGATGGGAGAGGGGCTCCCACAAAAGGCTGCTTTCCTAGAACAGCTGCGCAGGGCATTAGCTCGTCCACGGCTGGAGCTGGGGAGAAAGCAGGCAGTCTCCCCAGTGTAAAGGGAGGTCTCTTTGATGCCAATGCCCATCTTCACTCAGTAGTTTCATTTGGACTGAAAACAGAGAAGATCATATTCCCTCCAGCAAAGCTGGATTTAGGGACATCTGGTCATCCTGTGGCAGACTGCACAGGCGGGAGAGTGAAGTAGAAGCAG
>NW_004524614.1:7099853-7119044 GCF_000260255.1 Octodon degus | reverse complement strand
CCTCTACTCCACCACCCAGTGAGTGAGGTTCTAAAATAAGGTCAACTCATTTTGAATGTGCCCACCTCAAGGGTCCTTCACCATGATGTCTCTGTCTATGCAGGAATGTGGTTATTGCTTAGCAAATAATAAGTCTGTGGACCAGTGCTTTTGAAAACAGGCCTCCTGTGATGGGCACAGGGCTTCCTTTGGTTTGGACAATGGGCAGGAGGCAGTGGTGGAAAGGTTCCAGCCTGGACCCAGGAGAGATGCACAAAGACATCTACTTCAGAGACTTCAACTTTGCAGGTGAAAGCGAGGAGACTGGGAGGGTGTGTGCTGTGGCAGCCGGAGCTGGGAGGTAAGAGTCTGTGATCCAGTCGGTCCTCCATGCTGCTCCTTATACACTTACCTCCTGGAGCCTAACATGATTCTGGAGTTTAGAGAGCTGAGTGGTTTTCAGACAGCTCAGTCTCAAAGTACTTCCAGGCCTGGTGCAGTTTAATGACCTTGCAGAGATGAGTCTGCCCCTGTGATCCTCTAGCTCACAGATGTTACCAACTGTCAGAGGGGAGAAACCACTACCTTTTCCTCACTTGTAGCTAGGTACAGGACCGAGGCTTCTCTAGCAATAGGCAGAGTAACAAAAGTTTTATACAACACAAGTTCCTTCAGAAATGAAGACCCTGAAATAAAAAGAAACCTGCATGCTTTTATGATCAAGTTTAACGAAGAATTAGATAGCAGTGCAGAAGTCTGATCAGGCGGGAGAGGTTTTCCACCACTAAAAATGTCTTTTCCCCACCTCTACCAGGATAAGTGAGGGAGCGGTAGTAGGCCGGGGACTTTGTAAGCCTTTTAGCTTCCTCTCTGTGCCCCTGTGTCTTTGGAGATAGGAACATTTCTTTCCTCTAGGTGTGACTCACATGAAGGTCTTTTGACTATATTGAAAAGAAGGTGCAGAAGTCTTCTATGGCCTGCTCCAGGGGAAGTTCACGATAAAATCAGACAATCCTTCCTGCCTCTGATGTTTTCTCAGATACCATGGTGCTACATTTGAGCCCCATTCACTAGCCATCTTGGTGGAGGTAAATCTATTGTAGTCAAGATTGGCATAAAACTACTCCAGGATCTTGAGACAGACACGTATCTGCCCAAACACATACATGTGGCAAAGAGTGGGAGCTAGAAAGGCTTCAGAAAGGCAATCATGTTTGGGTTGAAGCAAAATGGGTATTTTCCAATCAAACTAGAAGATAGAAATATCAAATTGTGAAGCAGAGACCATGAAGGATGATTGTCAGGCAGGGAAGGAGTGGCTCTTGGTTACTTCACAGTGGCCCTGCTTGCGTAGGCAGTTGCCAGCCTGGGAGCACAGAGCAGGGAGGCATGTGGGAACACACCCAGTTCAGCATCTCTTTCCGGATAAGCAAGCTATGGCCAAAGAAAACCGAATGAGTTTTCTAAGCAGGGTAGCTGGCTGTGAAGAGAAGCATGATTGTGACAAAATCCTATTATGAGGACACCACCTAACACATGTCTTGGGGAACACCTGCAATGTTTCATCTGCCTCTACCACTTCACCGGATACTGTACCTGTATGAAAATAAGTGTTGTCAGGCTAATCAGTTTTCCATTATGATAACAAACATCGGAAATAAGCTTTTATGAGAGAAGATTCATTTTAACTATACTTTTGGAGATTCCAGTTCATGAGCAGTGGTCCTGGTTGCTTTGGGTTCCTGTTAGATAATCTGCCATGGTGGCGGTGTAAAATGGAGCAAGACCATGCATTTCACGGGCAAGAAGCAAAAGAAACAAAGAGGAAGAGGCATCACTGTGCCCGTTGATGGCGTGGCCCCAGGGTCCTACAGACTCTCCACTGGTCCTATCTCTTGAAGGTTCCATCACCTACCTGTAACACTGTCCTGGGAACTAGGATTTTAACACATGAGCCTTTGGGGGATGTTTAAGATTAGAACTATGGTGAGAACCCTTAGGGCTTTGGAGATAGTCACTTTTAAGGGACTTCACATTCAGCCAAACACACAGAGGTAAGGAAAAGACACTTTTAGTGGCTGAGCAAATCTGTCTCTTGAATTTTTCTGCTGAGCCTCTTTGATTACAGAAATAAGTTTACATCAGAAAAAAAATGGAAAAACATCTGTGTCTATAACTAATTAAAAAAGATGTGTGATCAACAAACGCCCTCTTCTCCTACACTCAGGGAAGAGCTCATTACCGTCACTCAAAGGCATCTTGGAAACCTCTCCCCTGGGAGGCTCACTGAGCATTGATTATCTGACCTTGCAGCAGCAGCAGGCCACAGGATTTCTGTTTGTCAGGCAATTTTACTTTCCTGGTTTGAGGCCCTTTCCAGCGTACAAAGCAGGGTTCCAGTCTCCACCCACAAAATGGGACTTCAGAGTGCTCCCAGCCTTTTCATGGTATGAAATAAACAGCATCAACCTGCATGTACTTTGCCTCAGACCAACTGGGACAATGACCTCAGAAACAAGAAGCCAAGGAGGCATCCGCAGAGCAGGCCGGGGACATGCTTCCCTGGGTTCAGATTACCACGGTTTTCCCAAAAGGACAGCTGTTTTCCTTGAGGGCAGTCATCACTCACTGATGGAGACCTTTGACCTTGCTCCCCTATTTACCATTCATCTGCTGACAGTAATGGTGTGTGACTTCCTGGTGGAAGAGAATTAGGCAAGGAAATCTTTAAGATCTGTCGAGATTCATTAATGGTTGCAAGAGTGTCAGAGAAAAAGACAGAGTGAGGAACAAAGGGAAAATAATGACTTTTAGTAAGAAACCCAGAGCTTCCCCTTCCCCCAAATTACCTATGGGAAAGATGGGGTGGAGGTGTGGATGAGACAAGCTTCAGGGACCAGAGCCAGAGGTCCCTCCCCATCGTCCCCCTCTCATTTATTTCCTGAAGTTTCCCAAGTCAGGTCTTAGCTCTTTCTCCAGCTTTTCACAGAGCACCCAGCTGTCACCCCCAAACTGTCTTCTCTCTCTCTCACCTCCCTGAGTGTTCTGTCGGGAGCCTCTGCTCTGCAGCAGGCTGTGAGACGCTCCAGGTGCCAAGCACTTTGGGCAGGGTCATCACCACAGTCTTGTCAAAGATGAGGTGCCTTAGACAGGGAAGGGGTCTCCCTGACTTCCTCTTCTTAGCCCCTCCAGCTGCTAAAGGAGTGTATTGCACAAAGATATGGTGAGTGCATTTGTAGAGTGGATTTCACGAAAGAAGCCAATGAAAAAGTATTGTTTAGTTTCTCGGTTATGCTTCTCTTTGACCTCTCTTTTCTACCAGGTTCTGAAGATGTTATTTATATTTTCTTTCAGCCCCAGGGTCCCTGTGACCCAGGTTAGAGCTACTTGTCTCTCAGCTGTACACAAGCTGGCTGAACACTCTCCTGAGTCCCAGCCAAAAGGTTCCCTGGACCGAGCCTTGGGCAGTGGCTGCCTGGCTCTCCCGGGCTCCTCTCCAAGGTGCTCCTGCAAGGCCAGCCTGCTCTCCACCTACCTTTCACCTGCTTCGGCTCTAGAAGCTTCTCATCCATTCTTCTGTGTGTAGCTTATGTGATTTTTCTACTAAGAGTAGTGACACGTAGTCATGGCTTTAAAAATTTACAAAATAAAGCATATAGAATAAAAAGTTTTTAAATGACCTCCCTTGGTCTCTATGTTTCCAGCCCCTTTCTATTCTCTCTTTCCTCCCTCTCCCCAGTTATCCAGCCCATAATCTTCTCCTTGGAAGGACTGGCACATTAGCATTTTCAGATCTCTTTATCTTCAGGGACAAATATTAGCATAAGGATTAACATATTATAACCCAATTATTTTTCAATCACAAACAACTCCAGATGGATTAAGGTTATTCTTAATTTGCATAATTTGGAAAGAGAGAAGACAGGGGAAATTGCTGTTCTAATATGTCTTAAACAAAGCACATGAAGAGGTAAAAGAAGTATATGGAAGTATAAGAGAGAAAGAGAAAGGCCTTGCTTTCCATGGTAGGTGACTTCATTCTGCCTGGACAGAGAAGTGTGGTCTAAATGACTTTTCACAATCCATTTGGGCCTCATATGATGTAATATTTCAGGACAATAAGGGCATTTATTGAAAGTGTTCTGCACAACAGAAAGGGCCATCGCTTGTATGCGTTCCCTGGAGGTCTTTGTGAAGAGACAGCCAGCCTAGGTCAAGTGGAGCTACTGATGAGCTTGAGCTGACACTGTTCTCAGCCTCTCTGGAAACAGGGAGACTACCAAGACTCTCCCAATATATTCAAAACAAAGCTCCATACTGGTAGACGTCAGTGCTTAACACATACTTGGTCAGTGCAGCAAAATAACCAGACTGTTCCTACTCCAGAAGAGCCATGCTGTGTACCGGAAGATGCCAGGAATTTGTCATAGAATGTAGTCACTGCGGGATAAGAACAGTAACAGGTAGCTATAGCCTGGCTAGAGAACACTTCTTAGTATCAGTGGAGAAACGAGACCAAGAAGTTATCTACTGAGAGATTTGAATCTGGATATAGATATCACTAAATTCTCTCAGAGAAGGAAAACTGGATTTTCCAGTGTTACTTGGTATAGCAGATGCATAAGTTTTCACTCTATACTCACCTTGAAGCATGATTGTGCACTGACCTGTATTTCTTTTATGGTTTGACTGTGTTCCCAAAGTTCATGCATTAGAAACTTAATCCCGAAGTTTGTATCTTCATGGCGTCTAGAGGGGGGAGCCTTTGGGAGGTAATTAAGGTTAGATGAACTCATATGGGCAGGTTCCTGTGGTGGGATTAATGGCTTTCAGGAAAAGGAAGCCTGAGCTAGCACGCTCGTTTGTCTGACTCTGTGATGGCCTTCACCACAGGGTGACATGGCAAATGGACCTTCACCAGGTACAGGTCAGTATTTGACTTCCCAGCTCCCAAACTGTAGGAAATTCATCTCTGTTCTTTATAAATTGTCTAATCTGTGGCATTCTGTGATAGCAACACAAAATGGGCTAAGACAATTTTCAAAGGGAAAATCTAATCTATAGAGTTTAGGGGAGTTCTGTAGATTTTATTGAAGACAATGATAAGAGTTGATGAGGAATTTGTAGATCACAACACACACCATTTTACTTGCACACCTGTTTTCTAATCTTTGTTTTTGGCATTCAATATTTGCCCTTTTAATTACTGATTTAATAACCTTTTGTGGAGATCAACCTCTGGTTCACTACTAATCTGAGAGCTTCTGATATGAGGACTCGACACTCTGAGTGGGTGCCACCAGAGGTGGCTCAAAGGAGGTGGCCATGCTGGTTGAGACATGAAAAATCCATCCAGGTAGAAGCTCCTTGATTTAAGTGGGCACACAACAGCTGGTGGTCATTTTGTGGCATCCTACAGACTGGCAAAAGCTAAGGCCTTGCTTTCACTGGGAAGGAGCTCTGCTTGACCTGTGGAAAATGAAGAATCATCAGAGAAGTTCAGTATTGGTCAGCTTTCCATATCTGTCTTTCCTTTTGGCCTAGCATCTTGCTCAGGGACCACATGACCATCATTCTGCCAAAACCCTGTCTTGTACTTGAAAACAATCATATCTAACCCCTTGGCGTTTTCCTCTTGAGATTCAATCATGTTGATTTTTAAATCTTTCTGCATGGGACCCCTATTCCAGCACAGGTTCTGTCTTTTCACTGATGTCACTCATCTCTGGATCATGTCAAGTATCTCCATATCTTTTGAAAAGTATGTACAGTAGTCTAGTAGCCTCCTAGAACAGTGTAAGAGAAGAGTACTTATCAGATGCAACTTTCTTTTTAATATATTCTAGAATTTAAAGTATTCTGGTATGTCTAGAATATTCAGAATAGTCTAGGATATTCTTGTATTTCCATCTTCTTAAGAACAGTACACTTGTATATTTCCAGTTGATGGATGATAATGAATTCCATCCTCATGCAGCCATATTTTTACCCAGTAATCTCTCTCCAGTCTTTCTGTGAGCCCACACACATCGTGCCTCCCATGCCAGTTTGCATTTACTCCTAATCATGACTAAACAGAACCCACTTTGTTTTCATCACCTTAGTTTATCCTTTGCTAGCAATTTCCTGAGAGTTCTGGATCTCTCCTCTTCTGACACCAGAATACCTAGTTCAACAGCAAAAAAAGTGTTGTGTGTCTTCTGATCATGATTTTAAAAACACATTAAAAAGCTTCGAAGTAGTTGAAAAGCAGTTTCTATTGATTGCTCACATGTGAATTACCCATGTCAAACCTCGTTTCTCACTTTGATGTAATTCCTCTCCTCAGAATCCTATCACTTTTCATATTTTTAAAAGACTATCTCAGCTTTAGGACATAGGCTAAATTGATGCCTGGATTTGGGGAATTACTTTGAAATCCATCAGATACGTTACCTCTTAGCCCCTTGATTTGGGATTTTTCATAATTTGTTAAATTTTGGCTTCCGTAAGGCCTCCCCATTTTTTTCAGTTGCACAAAATTAATTTCTTTTCACCCTAATGTAAATTCAGTTTATTTAATTTACCCTTGTTGAGAAACGGTAATGTTGTTGATTAAATTAAGGTTTTCACACTGCTTTTGAATGGTTTATTGTAAAGAGGAGTTGTTTAGAGATTTTCTCAGAGACTGATGAATATATGGCCATAAAGTTAAAGAAATTTATTTACAGATAAATTTGAACATCAAATTGAGAATTTTCTCCAGGGTAAAATTTAGTTTCTGAAAACTAAAAACCAAATAAAATAAAAAATGACTCTGCCTTTATTCTTTTTAAATCCTAACTAGAGAAAAATAGAGGAGAAAATATCACATAGGTTTTTTTTTTTTCTTCTTTAAAAAGTGCATAAAAAGTGGTGAAAGATTTACAGGAAAAGCTAAAAGCTAATTGTCCCCAGAAAGATTCCATTCACTAGAGAGCACATCAAAATAGAACATTAAACATTTCAAAGAGGTTTCCTGCTATAGTTTGGATATAATGTCCTCAAAAAGCCCATTCATTAAAACTTTAGTGACAGCCTGTGGCACTGTTAGGAAATGGTAGAAATTTATGAGGAGGAGCCTAGTAGGAGGAAGTTAGGTCACTGGAGGTGTGTCTGTAGGACTCTGGCCCCTTCCTGTTTCTTGTTTCTTTCTGCTTTCTGGCTGCCATGTGGTGAACAGGCCTCCACCACACAGTCCCAACAGAATGTACTGTGCTGCCAAAGGCCTAAGCAGCAGAGCCTGGCAAACCTCTAAAGCCTGAAACCCCTAAATGGTGAACGAAAATACACCTTCCCTTATAAGTTGATTCTCTTGGGTGTTAAGTCATGGGGAGGACCACCTGGGTGACTCTCCTTGAAAGAAGAGCAGTTTTCTCCATTTTGGCTGAGTCTGACCCTATTTCCACATATTGATAGGTACAGAGCTGGCTAGGACTTTTCCTTATCCCTTCAATTGGCTTTAAGCAACACATGTTGGTCTAGCAGAGTTGCTGGTGGTAGTCTATGAAGACAGCATGCATGTTTCCCTGATAAGCCACACCTGCTGCTCTTTAATATGAGCCTTTATGAGACAGGACAAAAAGTCAGTACTCCATGCTGTCAGCTGGGATCGAGCCTCGAGATAGAGGCTATAACTTCCTGGAGCTTGAAAGATTACACATCAGAGTTAAAGCACCAGACACCAAAACATTTGATATTATCTCAATAGTATAATACAAATTACTTTTTCTGCATATCCTTCTCTCTACATATCACAGAGGTAAATGCAGGCCTCCTACCTAGCCCAGATCACAGTACTCACCTACTTCCTGCAATTCTCAGTCATTAATCTTCAATCCACTCCTCCTTCATAACTGAATAAAACCTGGGTTTAAGCCTGGGTCAAGAACTTTGTTCCAGATAGCCATCACCATGGCTGGACTTAAGACCCCTTGGTTCCCCATAACTATAAATATGCTTTAGTGTCTTTATTCTCACCATGAGTTGCACTGGAAGTAGTAGATTAGAATTAACTTGATGGGATTACAATAATTTATCCATGGCATTACAAATAAAAACTTCCTAGACTGATATGAGGATCAAAAAGGGCTCTCTACAAGGTGACAGTGATGAAAACTAACACATTTCCTATCTCTTTCTCTCATGAAAATCTCATCAGGTGGCCAGGCCATATCTAGTCACCCTGTTCTACAGTACAGATATGGAGGCAGGAGAATTTAGGCAGCTTGTCCATGGTCCCAGAGTGAGGAAGTATGCACAGTTAGAAATTAGTCTGTGCCAATCTTGTTTAGAGTATCACCATCATCCAGTACCAGACCCAGCCTGTCTCTACTGTCATACTACCCCTCGCTAGAAAGTATACTATAGGATCCAAGATGGAGACCAGAGGACCCAAGAGGATGTGGTAAACATACGATGTAAAGCTCATTAGTGGGAATAACCACTTTCTGTAAGCCATTCCTCCCCTAGAGCTTGGGTAGCTGATGGCACCCTGAATAATACATTGAACACAGCCTGATGTATCCCACCCTAAATGATGCCATGAGTAAGGGCCATGCTGGGAGCTGGAGCTATGCACTCAAAGAAGAAAGAGAAATTGGCAAGACACAGGAGATATGTGAGTGGGCTCTTCAATTTTCATATTCCTCACTGACTTAATGGGAAAACATAATGGTCATGCTGATTCAGTTATCTGTTGTATTTTTTTAAACAAAAGTATAATCAAGAACCATTTACATGCTAAACATGATAATTATAGGCTAAAGGCACCAGGGGGTGGACATGGTTCCCACCTGGAGCACTATAGAAGGAGAGCAGAGACAACTCTGGCCTGGTGGCATTCTAGGTGTCCCAAAGCCACCACATTCACCTTTCAGCTTTTATCCCTTGATGATTTACTTGACACTCCTCAAATTCTCATGGCAGTATGCCCTGCAGCACATGCTCTTTTGCAATTTAGTTTTTAATGGATTTCCCCTGGGCTAAAACATCCGCAAAGATCTCAGGAGATCAAAATTGAACCTTTTTTTCTACTCACAGTGCCTCCTCATTATAGAACATTTTCTTTTCTTTTTTGGGTTTCTGGAGATGGAACCCAGGGCCTTGCACACACTAGGCACAAATTCTATCACTGAGCTACACTCTGAGCCCCTAAATTTATCAGAGACCTATCTCCCTCTTTACTTTTCCCTTACAATTTTAGTTGATTTTCAGACTCTTAAAGTGGTGTGTGAGTCAGCTTCTGTACCCAAGATGATCAATTTAAAATGAGAAAAGGTTTATTCTGGCTCATGGTCAGAGATTTCAATCCATGGTTGATTAGCCCTATTGCATTTGGGAACCTGGCAGCATACCATAGCTGTGTGTGGGAAAGCAAAAATAAAACTCTTCAACTCATGGCCTCTGGGAAGACAGAAAGAGACACAAGAAAGGGTTTACATCCACATGGGGAGAAGACACTCTCTCAGACTTTCACAGAGAGCACATTGGCCAAGCAATTGCTGTGACTCATCCACATGGCTGCACTGATAAAGGTTCTACAATCTGAGGTACAGGATCTCAGGACAAATCCTGAGGGCATTTCACTGACCTTCTCAGACCAAAAAGCTACAACTCTTGTTGCATAGGTCCTGCTTTACCTTGGTCTTAACCATCCAGTAGAAAAGTATGAAGTCGAAATATAAGAAATAAAGCCATGCTGTTATGTTGAGCTGTGGGGGACTCAGGTCAATAATTTCTGACATTGCCAGTTAAACAGAAGACCCAAAGCTATTATGGGCTACTGGACTCTTTTAGAATATTTTGCTGAGTTTACACACCTATAATATTCAATAACGGAACTTAGAAAAAATGGGGCATACAGATGAATGTCCATTTTGTATCTGTGTATTCAAAGAGGTTGGGATAGATATATAGTTGCATTCTCTTAATGAATAGAATGATTTGTTCTAATGGTGTTTGTAAATAGGATCACAAGTCCGCATCTTGTACAGCAATTAACCACTAAGAAGAATATATGCAGTATATTATTTGTTGAAACTGTACTTCCGATTTGATTTGAAACTGTCTCATTGTTATCTGTTTATCAATAAAACTTTGAAAAAAAAAAAAAAAGAAAGGGTTTACATCCCACAATCCCTTTCGAGGGCACACCTCCGATGACCTAACTTCCTCCCACAGGGACCTAGTTCTTAAAGGTTCCACTGCCTCCCAATAGCACCCTTGGCTGGCAGCCAAGCCTTCAACACATGAGCCTTTGGAAGATACTTGTCCAAATCATGGCAGACAGAAGCTCTCTTTTGGCAGGTTTGCTTATTTTACTTCCACAATAACTGTAACAACACTGGATGCTCTAGGAGTTTTATTCTTCTGCTTCTAAGACTTAGTCAAGATCATAAAGCAGTCTTAGGGGTGTATGCCTCCCTGATGTGCAGAGGACATAAGGAAGCAGGCTACAAATTTTCCACCGTGTTTTGTATATCTGAAGGTCTACCATCAGATCTACTCTTGACATAGTCACTGTACAAGCAATCCTGTAGTTAAAAAGGAAAAAAATGGAAAAAGGAAAATGATAAAAGAAGAAGAATGCCATCACCAGAGCTAAGAACCTTGTTAAATGTTTTCCATATCATGTGCAATTTTTCATAGTTTCAGGGTTCCTTTTAGGGGCTGTTGGGTTATTGAGTCAGCCTTACATTCCAGATGTGTGAAGCACCTCTGCTAGTTACCAGCTGTGTGACTTGGCGTCTGTATCAGAACCTCTCTGCATCTCGGCTCCCTCGTCTGTGAAATGAGAATAATAGCCAAGCTTAGCGGCACACATTTGTTTTCCCAACGACTCAGGAACCTGGGGCAGGAGAATCAATTGAGCCCAGAGTTTGAAAGCAGCAAGGGAGAGAGAAAGAAAGAGAGAGAGAGAGAGAAAGAAGCAAAGAAAGAAAAAAAGAAAGAAAAAAGAGAGGGAGAAGAAAGAAGGAAAAAGGAAGGAAGGAAAAAGAGAAAGAAAGAGAAAGAAAGAAAGAAAGAAAGAAAGAAAGAAAGAAAGAAAGAAAGAAAGAAAGAAAGAAAGCAAAAAAGCAAGCAGTACCTACTTCACAGGGTTGTAGAGATTAAATGATGTCAGAAAAGGATGCTTGCTGAGCTCTTCTCAGTTATCTTCTAAAATGTTGCCATAGAACATAACATGCTCACTTGTCTATATGAAAGTCGTCATTCCAATCAATAACTTCCTAATGTGAAATTATTCAGAAAAATAAAGGAGGGCTGGGGAGATGCTCAGCGGCTTAAACGCCTGCCTGGCAAGCATGAGGTCCTGAGTTCCTTTCCTAGTAGTACCAAATAAACAAACAAATAAATAAATAAATGGGAAAAGGTAGGCAATGCTGTAACAGGGATGATATAAAGAAATCTTAGTAAAAACCACAAATACAATTTTAAAATATGAAAAAAATAATGTCATAGAGGTAAAGTACCTGGCACATGGTGAGCATCCAAACATGCCAGGTGTGATAAGGAATGGCAGCTGCCTAAGAAGGGTTGACGACAGTCTTGCAGGTCAAACCCCAAGATTTGGTATGTTTGACACAGCCACCCTTCTTCCAAACAACTCTGACCAAGCATTGCCCCAGCACTTGGGCATTAATTCTGGAAATGCAGGTAAGAAAGTGGCACAGAGAGGCCAGGTCTGGGCCCAGCAGGATGTCCACAGGAGCAACCCCTGAGCAGCAGAGTGCAGCGGGTGGGAGGGGACAAGCCAGGTCAAGGTCACTAACCCTGGGGAATCATTAAAGAGAGAAGCAGGGGAGTTTGCTCACCCCTTGTCACCTGGGCCTAGCAGCTATGATTATTCACATTTGAGTGGCTTGAAGGGAGAGAAGCATGGGGATAGATAAGATGAGCCTAGGAACAACTCACTGGCTGAGTCCGGATGGATAATTAAGGGTCCAGTGTGTAGCACCCAGCAGAAGAGAGTAAATGCATATGAGAGCACAGCGGGCCACAGGGCTGGCTGCTCAGAGAGCATTTACAGCTTATGGGGAGCTGGCTGGGGAGAAAGCACCCTGAGCAGTTCTCACCTAGAAGGCAAACTCGCCCCTCCCTCACTTCTGGAGCTGGCCAGCCATATGAAGGGGGCACATGTGGAACTTACCACCTGCCACACAGGCAGCCATAGTAGAGGCTCTTGGGAATGTTCTCCATCTCCAGATAATGTCCCCTCATATATCTCTGCCCCTCCAGGAAGGGGACAGAACTGTGTTGGTGGAGCCTGGTAGACCTGGCTCTTTGAGCAAGATGGGGTTTGTAAAGAAGTATGTGGGCTGTGGCCATGTCATTGCTGTCAATTTTCAGCCCACCTTCTGGACTAGTGACACCATGACAGCTAATAAAGAGTTGTTGCTGAAATGCCTCACAGTATGTTTAAGAGCAAAAAAGCAAGAAAAATAAATGACACTGTATGCATTGTGGGGTGGGGCAGTAGGAGTTGATTTTTCAACTCAAGAAGGCAAAAAGGGAGGAAGACAAACAAACTCTGCAGCTCATTTTAAGTGAGCAAAATTGGGTTCCAATAACAGCATGCAATAATTTTTTCATTCAAATTCAAACAGCTCCCAATACAGAAGTAGACTGACATGACATGTGACACAGGAATAATGGAGCTAGACTGGACCCCTGGAGCAGCTGATAAGCTAATGGGGTGAGGGGCTTCTAATTTCATTCTGAAAGTTATAGGATTAACGGGGGGGGGGGCTTTCGTTGATATCATTGTTGTTTTTGGTATTGGAAATTGAACTTAGGACCTCACTCATGCTTGCCAGGCAGGTGCTGCACTGCTGAGCTGGACCCCGAGCCTTGAAAGTTAGACTGTCAAAATACTCCAGAGAAAAGGGAAAAATCAGAGGGAAGCTGAAATGGTATTGGCAAAAAATGAGCATTGCTGAAACTGGGTGACAAGTAGCTGGGGCCATTTTCCTGGTCTTTCTAGTTTCTTCTGTGTTCAGAAATTTACCTGGTAATTTGGAGGCGGAGGAAGGATAAGTTTGCTTGTTTGTTTGTTTATGCCTGTGAGCTATATCCCCAGCCCTGGATAGGAAAAGCTATATCTATATTTTACTGTAGCATATTTTGACCTTGTCAGTGAGACAATCTGGAGTATCCTAGAAAGATCTAGAGGGAAATAAAAAAGTAATTAGAAATTGGAAAGCAAGGCTTGGATGTTGCTCAGCAGTACAGCCTTGGCCTAGGTTGTGTGTAGCCCCGCACTCAGTCCCCAGCACCACAGATCAAGGAGACTCTGAGATGGGATCACAGTGAACAGAGCAGGTTGCGGGGAGACAGGGCAAGGCCTGAGGGCTCAGGGCTATGAGCAAAAACCAGAAAAGCCACTGGACCAGATGAGACACATTCATTCTTTCCACAGTGTTTACTGAGTACCTTGGCCTGAGCCCTGGAACAGAGCATGGAGCAAACCAAAGGTATCGCTGCTAACGGGGCACTGATGTCCTAGGAAGGGGCCAGGTGGGCAGCCGAGCAGGTCTTGAAAGTTTCCCTGCAGCCTCTCTGCCCTAGGTGGGGGGCTTCCCTTCCCTACATCAGTCAGTCCTGCTGCTGCTGCTGCTGCTTCTTGTCACTCCTTGATTTTTTCTTTCCAGGAGCTTGTGAGTGGGCCATGGAGTTAGGCAACACAAGAGAGGGGAGGAACAGAGTGCCAGTCACCAAGGTCGTCTTTCCTCTGCTGAAAATCCAAGATCTTCCTCTCATCAGTTTTAGAGAGGTCTGTTAACATCAATGCACTTCGCCTGGCCTGAAAGAACTGACTGAGCCCTGACAGGTTTACTACATGGCGCAGAATGGCAGCTGGTGACATCACCAATATAGCCTGGGAGAAGGCCAATGAGTTTGCAATTTTAAGTCAGTGTCCAACTTCTGGTGGAGTCACAGGCCAGATCATTGCTGCAGAAAGCTTCCAAGCCCTCCTCTCCTCTGCAGCTTTACCTCCACTGCGTGAGTGCTCCCAGACTTGAGGAGGGGGGCTGCCTATGCCCTCCAGGGTACATGCACCTGGCCACCTGCCACTTCCTGTGCCCACCAGACTGCCCTCTATGCCTCTATGAGGAGGCTCTCCACACTGTGCTCTGCCTTTGTGCCCTGCTGGGGCTTCTCTCTTCAGGGACACTGTGACTGAGTGGACACATGAGCAGCTCCCCAAGAAGGCAGCCCTGGGAGGTGCCTGGTCCTCACTGCATAGAGGTGCAGCCTGAATGCTCAGAATAGGTCTTGATGGCCCATTGTTGAAAAACTGCAGTGAAACTCCTTGGTAAGCACCTAATGATATCTTCCAGGGCAGAAGTCCTGCTGTTATTCTTAGCTCTCAGAGCTGACACCTACAAACATCTGTACAGACAGTTGCTGAGCAGAAGAGAGACAAGCAGAAGCCACGTTACCTGGAAGGACACAATGGCATGATACTTGGGGACACTGGGCTGGGGAGCAGCAGAGCGCAGGACAGAGAGAACATCAACTCCAAGTTCTGCTCTGCACAGGACATAGTCATGAACAAATCTCACAGTGAGTGGGTTGGAAGTCCACAACCCATTGTACTTGTGTGCCCATGCCAGTGTGAACAAACCCTGAGGGAGACTCCTGCCCTCTCTCCAGGGGTCCTCTGAAGGCCACCCTCTTTGCCACTGCGCTGGGCAGATGCATGTGTTCTGTAAACTGCGGTCCTGTGCCCCATTCCCAGTGGAGGTAGCTGCTATCCTGGGTTCTGTGAGCACTGCAGTAGCAGGCCTCAGGCCTCATGCTGCTGGTCAGGGTTGCCCTGGCAAACATCTAGAGCCTTCCTCTCTCTGTAGCCACGCCTGCTCTCAGGCAAGCTGCAGCGGTACATCAGCTCTTATCTGCTGAGTCCTCTGCGGCCACCAGGCCACTTGTTCCTCCAGGCAAATGCTGGAGAGACCTTCTGCTTCACTCCTACATTCAACCCCATCGTGTAATAAAGTGTCACTAATACTCTGTACTCAGGGAGCATCTTGGATCAGAGGAATGTGATGCACTCAATGAACAGCAGCACACAACACCCTTGGGGAGGAAGGAAGCGCTGGTCTTACAATTGCAGGTGTACAGCCTGAGGCCCTGAGCCCGAAGAGATGGGGGCATGCCCTGGGGCTGGGGCAGAAAGTGAGCTGCTCCCGGGAGGTCTTCCCAAGCTGCTTCTTTGTGTATCTGTTGTAGCTATTTCTTTTCTTTCTTTTCTTTTTTTTTTGGGGGAGGGGGCACAGAAAGGTTCCTCGTGGACACAGATGTCCCTGGGGCCCAGGCATGTTTGGAACTTGGCTTTATAACTCACGTAGCAGTCTTGAAAGAAATGCAGAAATGCTGCCCGTGCTGTGGCTGGCATCCTCCTCCCCCCATGGTACTCAGTGCTGGAGAGAGATTTTCCACCCAAATCCACACCTCAGCTGAATGCAGCAAGGAGGGCGGGATGGCAGGCTTGCTATGGAAGGCAGCATGGCTGCCCTAGGGTGGCGTGTCTCTTGCGACACTGAAAAGCCAAGCAGAAGCTCCACTTCATGTCCACAGCCAGTCCTTGGCAGAGAGACAAGGCTATGGGCTGAGAGGGTCCTGGGCAGGAGGCCTCAAGGATTCATTGGACATAAGCAGAAGCTGATTTCTCAGAAAGATCCAATTACAGCATGTGTTTGGCCCTCAAAGCCAGCTGCTCTCTTTATTTTGTCAGCACTGACGCTTAACACTCCTTGCAGAAGAGGCCTTGGCAAAGGCAGAAGCAGAGGAGGCCGTGCTCACTACTACGGAGTGTGCCCCCGACGTAGAATAGTGCAGTGGCCAGGCATCCGGGCTCTGGCTTTCCCAAACTCCAATATCTATCCCACGTATATCCCATCCTGCAACTCATACTTGACACTACTTTGTGAAGAGGTGATTTCCACCATGTCCTCTCCCCTGAAACCCAGTGTGTGTGTGTGTGTGTGTGTGTGTGTGTGTGTGTGTGTGTGTATGTGTGTGTGTGTATCCTGGAATTTCCCCTACCACTACACTGTGGTAGGAGTGATGGGGTGTGACTTCTAAAACTTAGGCATAGAAAGCAGTGCCACTTCTATCCTGGCATCTTGGATTCCTGCTGCCTCTAAAGGAATCCCGCTGCCCTGTCCTGTCTTGTCCTGTCCTGAGTGGCCTAGGAGGAGGGAAACTGTAGCTTCCTTCCTTCTGCTTCTCAGGCTTCAGTGGGCCCACCCAGGAGTGTCTGTGCCGCCTGATCAGCTCATCGGATAACTGCAGCCCCAGTGACTCCCCGGGAGAGTCCACCCAGCAAGAACCACCAGGTCACAGTCCTCCTGGATTCCTTGTCGGCAGAGCCAGAGATCATTATGTTTTAAACATTATTGAGGTGATGACATTACATAAGTAAAACACTACTGTAGGCAGAAGGGTGCTGTCGGAGTCCAGCAGCACACCATGGAGAGAATGACGCAAGATGGGACCAGGACCACTGCTACGGAAATGCCCATTGCAGCAGTAATGATGCTTACTTCAGAGAAGCATATTCCATGAGGTACCAGATGTAAAGTGCCTAGCAGTGTGTGATGCAGAGAAGACACTCAATCAGGGCCACCACTAAGCAGTTTGGGGATCTTTTTAGTGACTCTGATGGGAGAAGCCCACATGCCTTGGGATTTCTGCTTTGCCACATATAGCTTCCATTCTCAAAGTCATTGCACAGCACAAAATGTCTACTTGTACCAATCCTGCCAATCTGAGTTCTGGCAACTTGGAAGAAGAATAGGACAAATGAGAACATTCTCTGCCTGTTCGAGGACACTAGAAGTTGCACATACCAGCTCTATTTGCATCCTATTGATCAAAATTAAGTCACGTGGTCACACTAATCTGTAAGGGAGACTAGGAAATGTATTCTGTGTAATCAAGGGCATAGTTAAAAACTGGGAGTTCTGTTACCAAGAAGAGGGAAATTGATATAGGAGAAATAGCAAGCATTCTGCTGCAGATGCCATGCCTCCTGCGGTATAGCCCCTGTGACAGAAAGGCCCTGTTCCCAGGGGAAATCCAGGTAGGTGTCTGGATAAGACTCCGCTGCTCAGAGTTTCTGTCCCACATCTCTAAGCTCTTTGGCCATTTTTTCCATTCTGGTTACTGTTGTTCCAACCAGATTTCAGGAATTGAGCATGTCTCCCATCCACCCACATACAAGCCCCAGCTTAGCACCTTCTCCCCAGCTAGCGTGTCTCTGTTGAGCTCTGCCACCAGACACTGAGGGGCCACACAGTACCTATGTTAAGGCTTCCATAGGAAGGCTCCTCCAAGACTCATGCATTGAAGGCCAGGTCCTCCAGCAGTGTTGAGAGGTGAGACCTAGACAGCTGAGTAGGGCGTGAAGGGGCCTTTCATCAGTGGATTAATCCATGGAGTTCAGAAGCAAATTAACTGTTGAAGGGAGGCTGTTGGAGTTAGTAAGTCACTGCGAGGAAGGGGTGTTCACAAGGTATATCCTGTCCCTGACCCCCTTCTCCTGGACACTGCCCCCCCTTTCTGCTTCTTGGCTGCTATGAGTTTGGTGCTTTTCCTCTGTCTCACCCTTTCACCATGATGCTTTGCCTCACTGTAGCCCAGAAACAATGGAGTCAGTGTGCCATGGACTGAAATCCCTGGAACCCTGACCTTTGAAACCAAATAAAATCATGAAAACAAATAAACCTTTCTTTTGTTAAGTCATCTCAGGTAATATGTCCAAGTGATATAATACCTGACTAACACAGCCTATAAGTGTGCAACCAGAGGTGAGCAGGAGGGCCTGCCTGCAGTACAAACCTTTGACTAATGGAAGGTGGAAGTAGATGGGAAAACTCCTCCCATCTCCTCCCTACAAAAATCTGTCTGAAGGTGTAGTCATTCCTACAGCATCACAAAAGACACTCCTGCAAAGGTGAAGAGTCCGCTGAGTGTAACCCTGGTGGCCAGCTCAGTTAGGTGCTCTTTTAAGGACTCTTCGCTCTTCCCCATCTCTTTCCACCACTCCTTTGCCTGTGTCCTTGGAATGGCATCCTCCAGTATAGTAGCACTCCATATGCTTTGGCCTCTGGCTCTGCTTTCCAGGGAATCCAGCAGAGACAAGGCCAATGCCAGCATGTCTGTGCTCCCTGCCCCCATTCTCCATTGCCTAGAAGCCAGCAAGGCCTCAGTACTTCTGGCTTAGGAAGGGTAAGAAACCAGTGCAGAGCCTAAGTCAGTTTCCTGGCAGGTCAAATGGAGCCCTACTTGGTCTAAGGCTTTCTAATCCTTTTATCCCAGTAAAAATCAGCCTCTGATATTTAACAATTTATTTAGCAAGAATTTAACGAAGTTTCAGATAGTTTCGGGTGAAAGACAATAGCATTGAAAATTTTTTAAGTAACAGTTTCCAGTGTTTTCCTAAACAAAATCCATTCCCAAAGTTCTTTTTTCATAGACTGAATGGAGCACAAGAGGAAACATAAGGATAACATCCAGTCCATTTTCCCAGAAATTTCACTCAAATTTCCTTGCTCTGCCCTTGGAAGTCTGAACTTTGCTATGCTTCATTTGGGCTCTCTGGTCATCTATGTCACCTGTGAAACAGGAGTGTGGCATAGGGCTGACACTTAGCATCATGAGCTAATTTCCAGTGCAGCTTCTGTTCACAAAGAGGCAGACCCCTCTTGAAAGAAAGAAGGATCATAAAATTGAGAAATAGTACACTCTTGTTCCTTCCTTACATTCTTATTCATCAACCTATTTATGGTTTTAAAGCATTTGAAGGACACTTGGTAAAAGAATATGAATTTAATAACCAAACAGGGTCACTTTATAGGGATTATACTAGATAGATCATTTGCTTCATAAAAAAAATGTATCCCAACCTAATGGGATCTGAGGGACCAATCCCTAGTATCTCTATGACACCCTGGGATGAGGCCACACTGTTCAGCTCAAAGGCTGCCATAGTTTGGATCTGAAATATTACTCACAGATTCCACACATGTTAAAGACTTGGTCCCTAGGGTGGCACTGTTCATGGCTGAAACTAAGAGGTGGGGCCTAGGGGGAGAAAGTTAGGTCATTGCCATGAGCTCAAAGGGAATTCTAGGATTCTGGTCTTGTCTCTGTCTCTGTTTCTCTCTCTCTCTCTCTCTCTCTCTC
>NW_004524614.1:7096595-7099753 GCF_000260255.1 Octodon degus | reverse complement strand
ATTTTAGGAACTTTAAAGTCTTTAATGTTATTATAAGAATTTTCTTGATAAGTTCTCCAAACGCACTGACAAAATTGAAACACCAATAGGAATTTGTGAAATCTGGGCTGGAGATCATAGAACTTTATTTTTCAAAAGTATCAGTATGTGTCAGCCTTTCATTATCTTTCTGATTTTTAAAACTAATATTGCAATAAAACTAAATTCTTTGTTTCTCAAAATTGGATTCCCTAATTTAAAATAAATCTAATTTCCATAGCTTATGGATTCATTCTAGGTCATTATATTAAATTGGTCAACATAGCATTAATTTAACAGGCCATTTCCCATAAAAACAATGTATTTGGTTGCAGTTTTTTGACTTAAGCTGCACTAAAATCTGAGGAAATGGTGAAATGTCGAAATGTTTGAAGAAAGCATTAGCTTTACTTCTTCCTTCTTCCAGCCCCGGGATCTCTGCTTTCCTCTGAATTACTCCCATCATTTACTGATTTCATGTCTATCGAAGGGAGCATAATTATTCTCAGAAATGATGAGCACCCATGTTTATGACTCTTGTAAACATTTGGATACTATGACTCTGAGGTTGCAGATCTTGCTGTCGACCCCACAGTGGCCAGCCACTGCATTCAGAGCATATATTGTCAACAAAAAGTTTCATCATAGCTGCCAACTGAGGGTGTGCCTCATGCGCTGGTGAGAATAGAATTCATTTGAGGCTCTGTGGGTTGAGAAATAGTAGCAGAATAAAGCAACATCATCAAGGTTAATAGGTGACATTCTGTTGCAGCTTTAGAAGTTATTCTTAGGGAAAAAAATCTCTCTCCCACCCTTGGCTCCTTTTGCTGGTGTTTTCCTGAACCTGAGAAATTTATTTGGTCTTTAGAACACCCACCTGCAAAACAGAATCTTGCAATTCAGCCAAATATTCTGCTGAACCAGCCACTGAGAACAAGCACTGGGGTCTATGGCAACCACAGGCATGTGTGTCTGTGTGTGCGTGTGTATGTGTGTGTGTCTTGCATTGTGTCTATGTATGTTTGTATGTGTATGTACATATCTCTGTGTCTGTTATGCGTATCTGTATGTGACACGTATGTATGTATATGTGTCTCTGTCCATATATGAGTGTGCACATGTGTATATATGTGGTGTGTATTTTGAGTGTGCCCTATATGCATGTGTCTATGTGTGACATTTATATATGAGTGTCTGGTATGTGTGTGGCACATGTGTGCATGCATGCCAGGGCATTTCCTCTCCTCTAACCTCCTGTAGCGCCATCAGTCATTGCTGTCCACACTTCCTAAAATAAATCCACATCCCCACCGCAGTGTAAGAATCTAGAACAAAAAATAATCAAGGTCACTCCCTCTGTAAGGTCAGAGTCCAAAGGAAGGAATTAGGTCTAATTTAAAACCAGAATTTCATTCTTTCAGTATGAGGGAAAGTGACCTTTATTAAATATCATGCCACAGTCCTCAGTGTGTGACTCATCTATAATATTATTTTCCTTCATTAGGGGGAAAAAATACTCTAATTGATGCCAGAGATTCAGAAGTTTCAGAGAGGCAGGTCTTCATTAGTCAAGTACAGTTTCCACTCCACGTAAGGTTGGAGAGGGTTTCAGCTCCTTCTGTTGCAGAACCAGGGCCTGTACTAGACCAGAACAGGGTGGTGCAGTGCTGTTAGTCATCTAGAGAACCAGAAGAGGGCTTGGGAAACCAAAGCCAGATCCCCGAGCCCTGGCTTCCTTATCTGGGCCACATGGGCATCACTCTGGGGCTCTGGGGCTCCACCAGCTCATAGATTTGATGACTCTGTAAAGCTCAACAGTATTAGGTCAATACTAGGAAGTCCCCACAGGAAGGCTGAATTCATAGGCAACTTGCAGGCTTTGTTTGGTGACATAGCTGAGAAAGATGACAGAAAACCAGAGAGGAAAGAGGTCAGTCTATCCACTTCAGTGACATAAATATATGTATTTTTTAATGAAACATGGGTAAGCCTCAGGCAGAATTGCATAGTATCAGAATTTTTCCAGCTCCTGCACAATCCTTTTCTATTATCAATACCACTAGGGGATTTAAAATCAGTGACATTGGAATAGATATATTTGAAGATCAGGGTTTAAAAGGTATAGGAGTCTAAAGGTTATTTTAGATCGTGAATGTAAGGTTCTTCGCACCAGGGTTGCAGGCAGGAGCTGATGGCAGGCAGAAATGGATGTGCCCAGCAAGGGCTTCAGATCTCAGCCTGATTGCCTCACTCCTGGTGCTGTGAAGCCCTTCATTTCTGGGTTTCTCTTTGCTTAATGGACTGGCACCCCAATGACCCCAGAAATCCAGTTGAAACACTCTTCACCAGGGAGAAGTGGCAGGGAGCTGTGTCTGGTAGACTGGTAGACAGTTGCCCTGCTTCACCCCAGGCTGCCGTGGGCATGGAGTGCCTGCTGACCTCCTCTCTTGGTGTGTTTATATTTGAATTACTGAGACATCAGGCAAACCCTCCCAGCCTTCTCAGTTACGTAGCCAGAAGCATGTGGCTACAGGGGCCCATGTTCTCAGAGGGAATGGGATACAGTGTCTCCTGTCGTCAGCCAGGAATTCCACCTAGCCTATTGGTACCCAGGATGTGAGGGACTTATGTCCTGATTCAGCCATAATTCAGAGAATTGTGTCCCAACTGGATCTCCTCTGAGAAAAAAAAAAGGAGAGGAACAGAAAAGACTTGGCATTGCCAGGCACTGGGCACTTTAAGCAGAGGGTGTCTCTTGTCAAAGAGGGAACAGGAACTGACCTGTGGGGCAGCCAGTCTGGGCTGGTAAATCTAGCTGGAGAGGAATAAGAGAGAATCCCCAGCAGGGGTTGCTGGACCTCTCTGGGCGCAGCCTTTGAAGGCATGTAACGTCCTTAGCCCCAGGCTGGGTTCCAGACTGTTCTGACTCAGGTGCTGTTGTTGGGAGGTGTAGATTAGAGGAGTGGCTAGCAGGGGAGAAATCCTGAATCACTCTTGGGCACTTAGCTGGCCACGTGGCACCATTATCACATACTTAGTGAGCTGGTGCCAGTGCCCTGAGCCATTTCCTGATACAAAATAAATATTTGTGTTTGGAGGGCAAAGTGAAGCTGCACAATGCTTGGTTGAGCTTTTTCGTG
>NW_004524614.1:7022780-7095555 GCF_000260255.1 Octodon degus | reverse complement strand
CTTAGGCACACTCTGTGTCATCGATCACTTTCCTCTTTGGCCCCATAATCTTCTTGATCAGAAAATTTGGGACACTACCGTGGTACATGACGTTACAGTACAAGTTCTCATATGTTCTGAGTCTTAATTGACCTCTAAGGATCAGTTTCTTGATCTGTAAAAATGATGTTCAAAGTTTGACCCACTGAATTTTTGAGTTTGACTATGGAGTAAGCTGAAGGCATTTAGGAGTTTGTAGAAAGTGCTTGTAGTTCTAAATGCAGTCTGGGATTTGAGTCCTCGTAGCTCAGGGAGGGAGTGGGGAATAGATGCCTTGTGCTCCCACTGCAAGCCAGAGTTTAGGTTCTGGAAAGAGTGCCGCCAGCCCACAGAGTCACCTTAACATTTCACAGGCCTCTCACAGGGTTCATAAAGTCACACTCCTTGGTCTATTAGAAAAACAACAGCAGTCATCCTGTACCAAGCGAATCTAAGGGAGCAAAAGAAGGAGTCTAACAGGAGTAGGGGAAGGGAGAATTGCTGGGATTGCCATTGTCCAAGAAGCATATCGCCTAGCACTCACTCTCAGCCCTAAGAGATCACATTTCCTCTGTCTTTTGGCAACATCTGCTAGTCTCGAATTTAATCAGCAGTTTCTTTCCATCTTGGCAATAGAACCCCTGGGCTCGGCTCTAGGAGTCGTGTAAGTCCTGCAGTTCAGAGAGAGAATTGAGTCAGCAGAAGGGCACTGACTCAGCACTCCCAGGTTGGCCACAGTGGAATTGATTCTCTGGACCTGACTTCAGTCAGCCTCCCTGGTCCTGACTTCAGCCTCGTCCTACTGAAAGGCACTGCCCAGTAAGAAACCTCATGCATATGATTATAAACAAAGGCTTTTTAAGTGCTAGAGAACACAAAATAGGGATCTATAGCTTTCTTATCAGCAGTCACCCTGTGCTTATTATTATGACATCAGCCTAGCTGTCCATGATCTGTGCACAGAAATACAACGGAAGACAAGATGCACACCCCCAGGCCCGCCCTCTCCAGGCAGATCGGATCGAGCTCAAGGGTCGGCAGGGGCTGCCCAGAAACTAAAAATGGAGATTTTATGTAGTCATCAAGCCCCACTACTCATCATTACTTTGTGTTTTTATTATTTAACATCTTATGTAGCAAATCACCTGAACAAATGCTATGCTATTATGAGAATAAAAAGGGAAACCGGAATGTGTCTAAAATGCTGAGTCATCACGGAAGGTTGGAAAGCCTGATTTAAGAAAACAGGGTTAAGCGCTGCACTCTGGGCATTAACACTGGGATATTCTGGAGATCGGTTCTCCTCAAATTATAGCTCTTGGCTTTAGAAATAAAAGGCTGAAAGGGTATGTGGTAGAAATGGTAAAGTCTCTAATGAGCTACCAGGGTTCCCCACCCTGGCTCTACGCGAAAAACACTTGGGGAATAAAAATGAGTCATGACTCAGACCCACCCCTTGCAGGAAGGTTTCCTGAGGGTGGGGCTCAGGCTTCAATAGTTTTAAAGGCTCCCCAGATGATTTTGATGCACAGGGAAAGCTAAGAATGCTCAGAACATAGAAAGCACTATTTTCCTCACAAAGAAGGATGTCAGGATGTATTCTGAGCTCTTGACAATTACCCTCTGAAAGACCTACTATTTTTAGCCCCATTTTACAGATAAGGGCATCTGTACTCAGGGAAATGCAGTAACTTGCCCAAGGTCAACGAACTGAAATCTAACCTGTGACACACATACGTCAAGGCAGCAATGGAAATACTGAGGTATATAAAATACAGACTGACTCTTAGGTTGTTACCTCCATGTAGAGGCACAAATGACTAAATATCTAAAACACAACTGCTAAAGAGGTACGCAGTGTGAAGAGTCATGGGAGAGGGACAATGAAGAAAGGCTATGCGGGTGGGTCTTGGAGAATGAGCCTGGAGTATCCTAGGCAGTGAGAGCCACGGGCTGTGGTTAAAGGCGGAGGTGGAGGTCCCAGGGAGAAAGCACCACATGCAGAAATACAGAACAGAACTTCAAAGAGCACAGTCAATTAAAAGTTAAAATGCTCACAAACATGCACATGCACAGACACACACACACACTTTCAAAGGGAGTTTCCATAAATCATGAAATGTTAAAGAGACTTTGAGGCACTGGGGCATTCCCTGAGGTATCTGAAGCAATTGTGCCCACTGGTGTCACAGTGTACCTGGAGGAGCCATGTCAGCCTGGGTGCCCTTAGGAGATTCTCCAGAGAGCACCAAAGCAGGCCTAGGGGCTTTCAGTGGACCCAAGAAGAAAGCAAGGTGCCCCAACACATTTGAGAAGATATTTTATGTTGAGTGCTGATGTTTGCTCTCACACTGAGCTGCTGTGTGTCCTCCCACAAGGCCTGCCTTTGATCCCAGAGTCTTGTGCACGCTAAGCACAGGACCTGAACTGCATCCCAACTCTGATTTCCCATCTCAATGAAGGAGTTAAGAGATTTGTCCTCCCACCCCATCTGTTCCTTCTCAGATTTGGTCAGAGATGTTGTCTCTTTAATGGAGTATTAATGTTAATGTTAATATTCCTCAAGTACTGCCTTTCTCTTTTCACTTTGAATTGAGTAAAAGCCTCTTTCCCCGCTCCCCAGGTGCGACAGGCTGGCTTGCCTCTCATGGCAAGACTCTTTTTGCAGTGTTTTTCCTCTGTTGGGGGTCACTAGGGCACCTTACCACCTAAGCCCTCCTGTTCTGATTTTAGGCCAGATCTTACAAGGACAAGGTACCATGGTTGTTCATGATTTAGGGTTCATTCTGAATGTTGCAATTGTTAATTTATCCATTTTCTTTCCTGGTCAAGCTAAGTTACAGCAAATTAAATATATTAGTCGCTCGCTAAGTATTTCTTGGTTTGATATGCCTCTATCAGAGCCCTGTAATCACAGAAACACTCAAACATGAGCCACAAAGACCAAATTATGTGTCAACAGCTTTGTTGTAATCTCCTATCATCTACTTCCTGTTTGTTGCTTAAGACTTGATCAACCTGTATCTGCTCCTTCTCAGGGCAATTACAGTCATTTAGATCCTTGCTAGATGACTATTTTGATAATCAGAGGAAAGAGTTGCTCCTCTCAGCCTTTGGGGACAAATTTAGGGCCATTGCTTGCCCAGGTTATATTCTGTTCCAAGGAGCTGGGAAGGAGCTAGAAGGAGGCCAAAGGGAAAGACCCGATAGAGTGTACATGTACACAGAAGGGGTCTCAGTGCTAGAAAGTTGGTAGTGAGGGAAGTGTCACTGAAGATAACGTATCCCTTGAAGTTACCTGAACCTAATATAATGTCCTAAAAGGGGCAGTTTCAGGGTCACTTTGAAGCCCATTGTTGGATCTCTTACTGGAAGCCACGGCTGAATATAGGGAAATAGTCAAGTAGAGGGACTAGAAGCAGGAAGGGAAACATGGGGCTCCAAGGAGAAAGGCTCAGGATGAGGGGAGAAGAGAGGGAGAGAGGGAGAAATAAACTCGAGGTTCACTGCGACTCAGAAGAGAATAGCTCTAAAGGCCACATTAGATGGGCTGAAGTCCCACCATACACCCTTACAAAACTCTCTCACTTCTGCCCAAGAGAGATTTCGGTCCACCAGGGATGGGATCTCTGCATCCCCTGAGGCTTCCAGGTCCTCAGCATTAGGCAAGTTGCAGAGGACCCCCAAGGAGTGGCTTGACTATGAAGAAAGCAATAATGCGACTCCAAGAGGGTCTCTCTCCCAGCTCCGCACCCCTGGGCTCCTGGAGCCTCTTTCCCAAGAGCTGAAAATAATTACAACAAGGGAGGAGGCTGCAGTATTTGTAATCTTACTGCTGATCATTAGCCTTTCTAGCAAGTGACTTCAGTATTCTCTAACTAATAATGAAAATTATGAATGGCTATTTCTTTCCAGAAATAAACGTAATTTCACAAGCAGTATGTCCAGTGACATTTTGTTTGTGGGTTCCATGACTTTTCTAAAAGAGTCAGTCAAGTGCACCACACTGGGGGAGCCATTTAAAGCAGATCCTGTTGAACATTCCCCATGAAAAGGGACCGAGAGTTCCACTGCACAAAGATTTGTCTTGAGAAGCTACGCCTTCACTGATGCTTGTCTGAATGACTCACTATTCTCTCCATGTGAATGAGATTTCTTGTTGTCATGGTTACAGTTAACAGTAATTCAATTCAACATAATGACATCTATATACATCAATGGTGACATCAGATGTGACCCCTTTGTGTCTGCAAGGAAGCTCTGATGCATGTCTTTGGGAGTTCTACTAGGACACTGTGAAGCCCTGAGCAGCTCTGAAACCCCCATGTTCATTTTCTTCATAGTTACTGAAATCCACTATGTGGCTGGTACTATACTGAACCCAGAGATGTAGCAATAAATAACTCAGTGTCTGCTTTTAGGAGCTCAGAATCAGAATTAGGAAACTAAGACGAACTCATCTACCACCACCGAGTAATGGCATCACGAACAGAAAGACACTGCCAAGGCCAGCTCCAAAAGGATACACTGTTCAAACAAGCAAGCCTGGCTTGTCGCAGTTACAGAAAATGGAATGCATTCCTCTCCTATTGGCATCATAATAAATTACTACATTAGTGACTTTACATAAATTTATGCATTATAGTTCTGCCACAGGTCTCCATGGGCTAACATCAAGGTGTTGGCAGGCCTGCGATCTTTTTTGGAAGCTCTAAGGAAATGTCCATTTCCTTGCGCTTCCCGGGTTCTAGCGGTTCATTGGCTTATTGTGCCCTCCTCCACCTTCACACTCGGCGACACTCAGTCTCTCTGACCCATTCTTCCATTGTCACATTGTGCACAGACCATAGCTGCTAAAGATTCTTTCTTTTAAGAGCCCGTATGATCAGACTGATCCCATCCAGATAAGCCAGGCTAATCTTATGGACCCAAGGCCCTGAGTTTAATTACATCTTTAGGGTAATGTATTCATAGGCTCTAGGAGTTAATATAGACATCGCTGAGTCACTATTCTTACCACACTAAGGAAAGACTTGTCACCGTAAATACCCTGTGTGTCTTTTTTTCCATTGTTTTTGCATGTTGCCTTTTTGTTTTTGTTTTTCGATGTATTGTCTTGGAGATATCAAAGATATATTTATTGTCTGCTTGATATCACAAGAAACCTATTTTTATACAGTGGTGGGGATTCCTCAGCAAAGTTGATATGGGCAGAGAATATATTCTCCCGGTGGAATGTGGAGTGTGGGAGCGCCAACTCAGTTTTGCATTTGTACTTCAGAGAAATAATAAATATCGATTGCAAACGCAAAGCTCAGTCAGACATTTTTGGCACGACTGATTGGTCCTGTGTCACCTACGCTGTGAGCAGGGCCAGTGTAGCGGGAAGATTAAGGGAGGCCATTTCTCTGGGAGGTTTATTAGACTTTTTCAAAGGCAGATTGTTCAATAAATGTTTGCAGAAGGAATCAAATAAAGTGAATGACTGCTGTCCATATGACTCCTGCTCAGCTACCTGCCATGGCTCCCTATTATCCACTGGATAAAATGCTGCTGTCCTAAATATAGTCCTCATTTTTTTTTTTATCAGTCCATATCCTCTGTCTCCAAGTTCTCTCTTTTTCAAAGCTAGACTCGTCTGCTAGGACTGCTCTCACAAAGGAGCACCGACCACATAGAGAAACAACTGAAATTTATTTTCTGAAGACTCAGAGCTGGAAATCAAGGTTCTGGCAGGGCTGTTTCCTGTGATTTTTTTCCCCCGAGGCCCTTCCCATGGTTTATAGGTGGCTGTCTACTCTATATCTTCACACAGGCATCACTCCGTTTGTCTATGTCCAGATTGCCTCCTCCCAGGAGGATCCTGCTCACACTGGATTAGGGCCTACTGGCTTGATCTTATTTTCACTTTAAGGCTCTAAGTACAGCCATACTTCAGGGTGTGGGGGGGGTAGTATTTCAACTTATGAACTTAAGGGGAACCAAATTTAGCCCAAAACAAATGCTTGTTTCTCTTCTTTCTTTAGAAAATTTTCTCTAATTCTACCTTCTTTCCTTACGACCTTTTTGTTATTTTTCTTTCTTGTTCTTTTTCTCTTTCTCTTTGTCTCTCTTTCACACACACCCAGACACACAGACACACACACACACACGTGCATGTGCACATACACATACCCTAAAAGTTATTTCTCTCCTCTGAAGAGTTATAGCTCTATTTGTATTTCTCTTGTGGTACTTATCACTTTTTATCTTGCAGTATATATGTGGAACATCCCTAATTCAAAATATTCAGCCAGTAAATTTTATGCAAATATTAAAAAATCAGAAAAACTCTAAAATGTGAAACACTTCTGCTTCCAAGAAGGTGGGATAAAGAATTCTCAACCTTATATCATCTTGTATTAATTTTTTTTTTTTTTGTGGGACCGGGGATTGAACTCAGGCCCTTGTGCTTGCCAGGGAAGCACTTATTCCACTGAGCCATCTCCCCGGCCCCTCATCTTGTATTAATTTAACCTTGTTTTATATGATCTTGTCTTGTATTATTATAGGTATTGTATGTGTTATTTCCTCAAGTAAAACGGGAGCTCCTCTGGGGATATTACTAATCTCTGTCATTTTCATTCTGTCTCTCACACACGCACCCAGAGACTGATACAGTGCCTTTAGCATAGTATACTAAGTAAATGCCCAATGTGTGAATGAATGAAAATGAGTGAATGAAGATGAAACAGATAACTATGAAATGGTCACTAGAGTACTATCTGGAGTCAGTTTGCCTGGGTTTTACTTTGACTGTATGACCTTGAAAAGCTTATATAACCTTCCTGTACCACAGTTTCCTCATCTATTAATAGAGTATAATAATGCATATACTTCATAGGCCTTTGTGTGACTTAAAATAAATAGTTCCAAGCACATAGTAAGCACACAGTGAATGCTGGCTATTATTAACACCAATGGTTTCAGATGTTTTAAAAGTGTCACCCCTTCTGCCACTCACTTCTATCCCTTAATGGGATCATTATATATTCACTGCAAACATGAAAAGTTCTTCAAGAACGTGACACTTCCACCCAAGGTTCTGTAATTAGTGCTGCGTACAATTCTCCTTTATGTGCTTCTGGACATTGTGCAGTGGGGTGGGGGAAGCAAGGAAAACTTGTTCGCATGGTGGTTGAGCCTGTGTGAAATGTGACAGCCAGGTCCCTAATTATTCTTAGAAATGTCAGAACTCACTGGACACAATTAGGCTTGACAGTTCAAGGGCTAATTAACTCCAAACCCTGATTCTTGGGTTACCTCATTTGCAATTCATGGTCATTTATTTTAAGTCTTTTTTAAAATTCTTTTTCTAATTTGATAGCAGGTGAGAAGGCTGTGAAGCAGATCTGGGCAGAGAAGAGGGCCCCATGGGGCTGCAGTTGGGGAGCAGGTGGCCAGGGCTGTCCCCATCATCCCACCCAGGGCCTGGTGGGACAGTAGGTGGGGCAGTCACAGTATGTGTGAGACACACCTGAAGAAAGTGGCCCTAACCCATAAAGGGTCTGACGCTTCCTCTTCAGAGAAGGCCACCTCCCCCATTTCCTTGACTGTTTCCAAAAAGAGACTTTTCTCTGAGCTCCCTAACCTCGTGAAGTGCAAAACAAAAACATTCTAAGCAAAAGGAACCAGATGCAAAAGGACATATATTGTGGAATTCCACTTCTGTGAAAGCTCAAGATAGGAGTTTAGCAGTTGGTTACCAGGGGCCGAGGGCAGGGAGTAGAAAGTCACTGTCCGAGTGAAGTGATGAAAGGGTTTTAGAGATAGTGGTGATGGAACCACAATGCCCAAGTGCCACTAGTACCTCTAGTTGTGTACTTAAAGGGGTCAGTGACACTTTTTATGCTGCATAGATTTTAGCATGGGTTTTTTAAGTGCTGAAGGGTACTATGACTTTAGTGGGTCCCTCCAAAATTCAGATGCTGCCATAGGATAGAAGGAAGAGATGGGTCTTTAAGAGATGATAAGGGTTTGAGAGCTCTTCTTTCCTTTGTGGGTGGGATGAAAACTCTGGTGAGGAGGCATCATGGAGCGTTCTGCTTGCTTGCACACTGCCTTCAGGGTGGGAAGACTCGTGGGAGGCAGCACTCCAGACTGGAGGTGGACAGCAGCCCTCGTTAGACCCACTGGCACCTTAGTCTTGATCCTCCCACCCTCCACAAGTGGAAGAAATAAATTTCTATTCTTCATAAATTACTCAGTTTCAGGCATTCTGTTTTAGCAACACAAATAGGCAAAAGAAAATATTGCTGTCCTCACTCCTTAGCATCACACGTAGGACAGTCTGGGCTGAGCCCTGGGACTGCAGCAGTTGCAGCACTTGAAGGGCAGCAGATAGAATACCGTGTTGGCCACCATAGCTTTCCATGTGCTGGCCCCTCCGCTTGGAACGTTCTCTCCCCCCCATTACCTGCTGAACCCCAACGCCAGTGTTCCCTTCTCTGATCCCCTTCTTCTCTCACAGAAAAGCCTGCTGCTTCTTTTGTCTTTTTGTCCTTCACACCCATACCGCATCTACCGTATTCTATGTGATTTACTTTGCTGTTATAAATACTAAGGTGTAATACACTTGGGAAAGTTCACTTTTTAGTGTGCATTTCTGCAAGTGGTGACAAATATAGCCAGCACAGAGGACACTGGCAGTGGTTTCCTTATTTCCCAAAGCCTCCATACATCTCTACTGTCAATCCCTGTCCCCTCCTCGTCAGTCATTGTTCTTTTTTCATCTCTAGTTTGTCTTTCACCAAAGTGGCATATAAATGAAATTATGAAGAATGTATCCTAGTCCATGGCAATTAATTTTTCCTTATATATCTGCCTCTTTTCCTATACTTGAGCTTCTTATATCAGAGATTTGTCTGACTCCTCGTCTTTCCCAGCACAGCATAATACGTGGTCCATGGTGGTTCCCTGCAGCTGTTTGCACAATGAAAGAACAAAGCACAGTATTAGAACATGTTTCTAACTGAAACAACCCCGCCAAGTTTCCCTGAGCTTACAGTGAAGTGGAAGGTTCACAGAAAAAGCAAGATGAGGAGCAAGACAGTCCTGACCAGACAAGGCAGAGAGGTGACATTTCCCTAACCTCTCCTTCCAGGTGACTGACAGGAAGCTGAATGTAGTGAGCCATGCGGCACGTGGCTCCTGCTTCTTCTTGCATCAATAGTCACCTCTGGGGCAGCTCCAGGAGGTTACATCCATGGGCAGTGCCCCAGCACACTTCCTGTTGCTGAGCACCTGTGAGACTCAGAATGAGCCATGTGGAGCAGCCCAGCACCCCTCACTGTTTTCACCATGGACACATGCCTGGGAGGGAGTGGAGGAGCAGAGAGATGGGGTGCTGTGAGGAGGAGCTCCCCAGAACCACCTTCACCTACGATCCTCCTGCAACTTCTCCCATCTGCACCTCCCCCCACACACCACACACTCAGTCACACAGAGGATCCTTCACTTGCTCTAATACCAACCTGAATTCAAGAAAACATGCTTTGCCACAAGGCCGGTCATGTTACTATTTTGTGCTATGAGTTTCTGTTTTAGTCCTCCTGGAGGACCCCAGGGAAGTCCTCACGCCCACAGTGCAGTCCTCTAGTTATGGTCTCAGTAGGAGCAAAACTCCCACATGCTTGTTACTGCTTTTTTCTTCCATGCTTTATTAAAACTTTAATTAGTCCCACAATGGGAGCTCCTTGAAGGCCAGGGGCATCACCAGGCCCTCAAACTGTGTGTGAGCACTATCTATTATTAAAGAAAAATCATAACAGAGTAAGGGCCATGCAGTAAACACTACATAAATATCTCTTAAATAAACACATTCAATAATTCATGATCAGCAAGTACAAACTATCTCTCTCAGCCTTTGTGATCACTGCCTCTCTGTCATACCCTCTGACAGAGCCAAGAAGAAACCACCACTCTTAAAGATACTAGTAGCTCTTTCAACCAAAGAGGGCTGAAGCCTGCACTTAGACATTTGGAGAATATGGCAGGGATGCCGACTATTTCTTATTACTGAAAAATTCAGAATTAGCTTTAAAATTTCTTTGTTAATTTGGTTTTCACAGAGGTGAAAATTAAAATAACAATCACTATAGCAGCAACAATTTCTATCACGGGTCAAAACACCAAGAATGTATTTCAAGCTCTCCATGTTGAAAGTGACATTTCTTTTAAATTTTATTCTTTGTGTCTTTAACCCAGCAGGTGTATTTATTTTCTCTTAACTCTCAGCCCTGTTTAGCTTACAGAAATAAACTAGATGGATAGCTCTAGAATCTTGAGGGTGTTCTAGCCCTGCTGTTCAGAGGGGACGTGTTCATATACAGCTAGTGGAATGGAGTCTTTTTCTCCTGTCCTTGTCCCTGAATCACAGCATTTATAGATGCAGTCCACATGATGTACTGTACACACTAGATTTAGTGTATTTATTCCCACAAGCTTCTGTTAGGCCCAAGAAACACAGTGCCGTAGGTGGTAGACAGAGACAAGAAAGAAATAGGTGACAGGTGCCACCTGAGACCCACACCCAGAGCCTCTCCAGAGGTAGCACACAATAAGACACAGTCTGCCACAAAGGACCCTCCAGACCAAACACCACTCACTGACCTGAGATTGCTACCAACAGTACCACAAGGATAAGAAAAGCACCCAGGCTTCAGAGCTGGAATATTAAGCCCACCCTAGGTGGTGGGCTGTGAGATATTTAACAAGTGCCTTGACTTCTCTGAGCATTTGGTGGGCGGAGGAAGGGTTCTGGGATAGGCAGCTAACAGTGAAAGCATTCAGTGAGATAGCGTATTTAAGCTCTCACAGAGCACGTAGAAGGTATGATTCCTTTCCCTCCCCTCTCCACCTCCAAGAATGCCAAAGCACATTGTTATTGGGGTGGCACCATTGGTAGACAACAGAGCAAGCATCTTTACTCAAGACAGGAAGCAGGAGAGTCTGGCATGTGGAATGCTGCAGGCCTCTATGCTGAACTTTGGAGATGACCTAGGGCAATGGATGTACTGACAGAGTTCACTAAGGCAGAAAGGAGAGGAGGCATTCAGTGTAAACCTAGTGTCCCACATATAGCTAGCCCCAGACCTATGTTCTAATGCAGGTCCCCAAAGCCAGGACCCATACCATGCCCTCATTTAGGCCAAAGTTCCAGTCTCTTCCTCATTAGTTCTGTACCAGCCAGACATGGGCTATGATCTCTCTCCTTGCTCTTTTCTGAGAACTTAGTCCTCATATTCTCCCAGCCAGACACCCCAGGGCTCACTGAGAGTACTCTCTCGGTGGACAGAAAAAAAGGGGCTAATAGGACACATGAGTGGAAATCTGTGGCTGTGGTCACTCGCCAGGCCTTGAGACTGAACTTGAAAAGCCATCTGTGCCCATCTCCATCAGGCTGTGTTGCACACAGGGACTGGCCTTCGCAGGCACCTCCTTCACGCTGCAGGAGAGAAGCAGCCATCTGATGACAGGGCAGCCTGTTGGAAGGTGAGGCTCCGAGGAGGGACACCGTGGGGATGAGGGTGACTGCGAGTTCAGGATCACAGCGGCTCCCGCTCTGCGCAGGGACCTTTCCTAATGCTGGGCCACGTGAACATTTGTGCTCTGCTCCCGCTCTGTCTTTGCTTTGTGCTTTTGGTAGCCTAACTTTTGAATGCTGGGCCAACTGTTTAAATGTATTTAAATGTACATTTCCGGCAAGACTCCATGGGGGTATTTATGCATTGAACATAAAATAGGAACCACATGATGGGGCTCAGAAAACCCCCCGAGGACCAGGGTGTCTCTGGCATCTCAACTGTAGACCCCTAAAGAGTGTGCTGTTATGATGTCACTTTGATTAACCCAAATGCTAGACTTCACCAGAAAATATAGTGTATTTCTGCATGAAAAATATACATAAATAAAGCACTGTAAGCCTAAAAAAGAAATTTGATCATGATAAACCAAATAAATACATGATTGATTATTCCTCTACATAATTCAATCATGCATATCCTGTGGTAGGGAAGCATTTGGACCAGGTTGCAAATATTTTTCCTCATTTAACAATTCTGATAGACTCAGAGGTAGTGCCAATAAGATATTAATTTCCCCTAGGAAATTTTCTTCTCGTTGTGCATATCGAGCTTGAAGCCTTTCAAAATATGCAGATTCTCAGAATTTATGGTTTTCACCTGAAGCCATTGTTTTTTTGCTTTACGCTAACAGTTCACAGTGTTTATCACAGTAGCTTGAGCAAATTGCCCTCTGCTATCCACACACTGTGTCCTCAGTCATTTGGCATAAGATAGGTTGTGACAGCCCAGCTGCCTGCTACCACACCTCTGGAAGGGAGAAATGGCAGCTCCCAGGGCCCTTGCTGTCCACAGCCCAGATGTGTGGATGTGAGAGGCCAACTTTATGAGTGAGTAGGAAACCTGGACTATTCAGTCTCATCCAGTACTGCCCAAAAGAAGACTTTCCCTTTTAGGGTTAAGTTGAAAGGATAACTGTTATTCTCAAGATAAATAGGGAAGCTAACTACTCAGTATCCTCCATCACCTCCTGGGCACACTTATGTCAGAAAGATAACGTGAGCTAGTTAATGAGGAGTCAGAGATTTTGTCTCCCTTCTGCACATCAATTAGAAATCAGTGAAGCATATTTAAATATTCCAGAAATGGAGAACTCCTGATATAAAAGTAGACTAGGTCAATGTAAGCCTCTAGAGTCCTGTAGCTATCCATCTAGTACAAGGTCAGACTGTAGGATTGATGTAAATCTATTTCACTTGGACTGCCTTGGGAATTCACCTCCTATTTCTCATACAATCTGATTTGGGTTGTGCCACTGCCCAGGAAAGCTGGTGTGTGTGTGTGTGTGTGTGTGTGTGTGTGTGTGTGTGTAGCTTGTTGGGAGCGGCGGTCAATTTCAAGGGGAGACTAAGGCTTAGGTTTCAATATGCATTGAAGATAGAGCCATAGCTCTTCAAAATGAGGGCAGATAAGGGAATTAGCTAATATGCAATTTGCTTGGATTCCATAATTGATACCTTTAAACATTTATTTATTTAGTTAGTTAGTTGTTTGGTACACAGCTCAGACTCACAGTTATCCTCCTGTCTCAGCCTCCCCAGCACTGGGATTACAGGTGTGCGCCACCACACCAGTTTTGGTGGCTGGTGCCACATGCCTGTGGCTCTGGAGCCAGCACAGCATGTGGTACTGGTGGTCAAACCCCAGGTCTTTGCCAGGCAGGCACTTAGACCACTGAGCTATCTCCCCAGCCCACTTTGCTTTGTTTTCCATAGGGATTTTTTTTCACAGTGCTGACATCCTCACTGCAGGGTCAGCTTAAAGACATGGAGAGACACCAAGGGGCAATGGGAAACACTGGCTAGGTTGCAGGGCTCGACCCAGCCCTCTGACCCATGCTGGGTGGCTTAGGGGAAATTCATCAATGATTTGGCCTCTTCACAGAGGCCTGATGCTTTATGCTTCTAGGTGATTGTTATACCTTATATCCAGATGTCACCCCAAAGCCTTATCCACCCATAGGTGGGGCTTTTGGTAGGTCACCGGATCATGGGTATGTGATACTGGATTAGTCCACACCTGGGTATGATGCTAGGAGGTGAGCCTGGAGGGAAGTGGTGACTCTCTGTGGGCATGATCTGGAAGGGTGTGCATAAATCCCTCCTGCCGCGGTTACCTGGTGCTTCTTACCCAACTTTTACAGACTATAGACTAAAACCTCTATCAACTGCGAACAAAAATCTACCGTTACTCCCTTAAGTTTTCGACATGGAATAACGCATCTCAGGCATGAGGAAGTGGTGAAACAGTGATCATCATATGTTTAAGCATCAGCTTGGCAGATAAACTTTGTCTAAGTGTTCACTGGCAAATTTTAGAAACTAATTATTGAATTGTTTCTGTGCTAGAAAGATATGCTCAAGTTTTAATCTCACGTGCCTCTAAATGCAACCTTATATGGAAATAGCATCCTTTCAGAAGTCGAGTTAAAACGAGGTATGCTTGATTAGAGTGGACGGTAATTCAATGGCTGAGGCCTTCATAAGAAGAGAGAAGTTTAGACACAATGTGTTAGATTTCTGTTGCTATGACAAAATACTTAAAGAAACCAACTTAGAAGATGAAAGATGTATTTTGACTCACAGTTTTGGATCATGGTTAGCTGGCTCCGATTCAGGAACATCATGGCAAAAGAGTGTAGGAGAGGAAAGCAGCCAGCTGACAGTGGCTGGAAGCAGAGATAGAGTGGAAGAGCCACAGGGAAAGGAGCAGGGGCTGGGCCCTGGGCTGGGAAGGTGAGCGCCCCGTGATCCACTCCCTTTAGGTATGCTGCTCACCTCCTATTTCTATCACTTGCCAATAATGCTATCAAATTATGATTGAATCAATGGATTAAACTGTTGAAGTTAGAACCCTCATAATCTAATCATTTCCCCCAAATCTGCCATCTGGCAATTAAACCATGAGTTCTGAGGGAACAATTCAAACCCAACCCAAAAAGATACAGGCAGAGAGCCACAAGACAAAAGAGGCCTAGGAAGTAGAGATTCAAATGATACGTCCACAAGCCAAAGAGCACTAGGGATTGGTAAGCAACTGTCAGAAGCTAAGAGAGACGCATGGGGTAACTTTTCCCTCAGAGGCTTAAAAAATGTCCAAATTTGCCACCCTCATCAGTGGGAAACCTTGTTTCAGAAAGAATTACATTTACATCCTAGGCATCTAGCATCCATACCTATGAGATAATACATTTCTGAGGTGAAAAATCATCCTGTCTGTAATACTTTGTTATGGAAGCCCCAGAAAAACTAATATAAGAACTATCTCTCACACAGGGCAATGTCATTGGAAGAAGATTCATTAGATCCTTTACATGACAGGGGAACATTTTTTGGTCTCAATGGCAACTCTACTTTGATGAGACTATTGGTTTTTTGTTTGTTTGTTTTGTTTCTTTTCTTTTTCGTATGTATTTGGTACAGGGTCTCACTACACAGCTCACACTCAGTGATCCTCCTGTTTTCAGTCTCCCCAGCACTGGGATTGAAGGTGTGCATCACCACTCCCAGTCCTGGTGGCTGGCTAAGCTCACCCGGGGATAGGACTAGTGCAGCACATGGTGCCGGGGATCAAACCCCAGTCACTGCGCTTGCCTAAGCAGGCACTTAGTCTGCTGGTCTATCTTGCCGGCCCTGTTTTGTTTTGTTTTGTTTTGTGAGACAGGGTCTCACTACGCAGTTCAGGCTGGCCTTGAGTTCACTTTGTCACTCAGTGCCCAGACTGGTCTTGAACTCACAACAATCTTCCTGCCTCAGCATCACTTCCTGCTGGGATCACAGGTGTATGCTACCACATCTAGCTGAGACAATTACTCTTATGGTTCTTTACTGTGAATTATTGGAATGTGTATTCATTTTATGTTCTGAAAAGGATATAGATATAGATATAGATATGTTTTTATCCACTAAGCTATATTTCATTTTTCAAAAGATATGTTTTAGTATTAGGAAATACTTTGCTCATCACAAAAAGGTGACCATGTTTGCATTTTTAATAGTGTACTTAGCAGTGATGATACAATGCTATCATCTGCTGTAAAGGTGCTCACCACTCCCAGCTCATGCTTGTGCCATCAGTACTGCCTGCTTGCTGGTAATTCATGGAAGAATCAACTGCCCGCTGACAGTGCTGAGAGGCACCAGTATATTTACAGGCCGTTTGAGGAGTTGTGACCATCTACATGGAGAAGGCCACATTAAGACACACTCAGCACCCATGGAAAGTACACAGCTGTTGATGAGCTAGAGGACACCCTGCCTTGGAGCATGATGCCCCAAAGAAGTAGATACCTAATGAGGATTTGGTGATAGCAGAAGTGAAGACTCATCACACTTGTCAACCAATTTGTTATGAAGTTATTTGGGCCTCAGAATTGATTATTGTTTTGGACTAAATTTTCTGACTTTGGAATTTTTTCAACTGATTGGTCTAATTTTCAGTTCTGTTGCCATGAGCTCATTGGGACTTCCTTGGAGCTATGCATAATTCTGTGTGGCCCCCCAAAATTTTCTACCCTGCCATCATTTGTTTTTGCTTGTGTATTCCAGGCTGCTGTTGATCTAAATAAGAAGACCAAAAAGGAGCTTTAAAAAGTGATACTAAAAGAGTTTGTCTTCTTACTGTGAATGTATATAATATTCCTTTAAATGGAAAGGATATAAAATCTGCTTACACTTTCTTAAATCCACTTTTTAAAATGAGAAAATTGAGATCTCTTCCTAAAATCATCTTTTGAACTAGGAAGAAAGAATGTCTGGCACTTTCACAGCTGTGAATTTTCTGTGCCCCCAAATTAACAAAAGGGTAAATTGCTCATTGGGGGTCAGTTGGCCAGGCAGAATGAAACAAATAGCTTCTAAAGTGAAAAACAACCATCCTTGTCTATAGAGGTGTTTTGCTGAAGAAATAAATATGTATATACTATACACATAATATATATATATATATATATATATATATATAGAGAGAGAGAGAGAGAGAGAGAGAGAGAGAATATAGAATCTGAATGGAAACACAAATTGACCAGACGTCAGTGTCAACAAGGTTATTATCGCTAGCAGCAAATACCCAGTAGTAATATTTACCATACTAGGGATGGAACTCAGGGCCTTATGCTTGCTAGGCAAATACTCTTAACAATTATACCTCCAACCTTATAAGCATTGTTATTAGGGTGACAAAGAATATAAATAACTTCTCTCTTCTTTCTACTCTTCTGTACTATCCAGAGCAATATGTAGTTCTATGATAATGGCAAATCATAATTAATTGTTAAAATGATCCCAAGAGCAAATCTGATGCTATGAAACATGTCCACAGACATTTGGGGAACAAACATGCCAACAGAACCTGCTGTTACTCTGTTACCAAGGATGAGGAGTGGCCCAATTTGGATGAAATATGCTCACACCAACGCCAAAAGACAAGCTACCAGCAGCAGGATTTCCAGGTGAAGTCCCAAAAGGCTGGTGGCCCAAGACCAGCCTTCTCAAGCCTGAACTATCATGATGTCCAAGCTGGCACCATTTTTGTGCATCAAGCTCATTTTGTCTTTAATCCCAGCTTGCTTTGATGTGTTCAGATGAAACGCTGAAAGTTTTTAGAGCAGAGAGAGCAATGAAGAGTCTGGCTCTTCAATCTGTCCATCTGGAGAGACACACTTTGAATCCAGAGAACTTCTGGCATTGTCACAGTTGAGAACTTCATGTGCCCTGGAATCAACAAGAGAGAGTAAAATATTTGGTCTGGCAGAATGAAAAAGATTGACTTCAAATGGAAAAAGAAATAGACTTTCTTTGCTGTAAGAACTGTGAACTGCAATGGATAAACTTATAAAGCAAAGACATTAACTCTGAGAATAATAAACCTAGTGCTAAGGGGGATTGGCATCCATCTGTTCATTCATGTATTTGCCACTCACTCACTCATGCAACCACTCAATAACTCCAGTTGAGGGCCTGTACAAGCACAAGTCCTCACAAAGGCAGTGATTCTCGAAGTTTGGATCCAAGATAACAATGAAGTCACCTTCAAAGAATTTGCTGGAAATTCAGATTCTCAGGCACAACCCCAGAACTCCTGAACCGACCTCTCCCAATATGTGTTTCAACAAGCTCTCTAGGTGACTTCCATAGATGCTCAAGTTTAAGAACCATTTCTCTGATGCATGGGTGTGTTATGTGAAGTGGGGTGGGAATATTGGCAAGTACTTCAACTAACAAGGACCATGATATGTGGAAGGAGCCCATTGCTCTAAGGCAGCAGAGTTCAAAGCAACCTTTGATCCCTAGATGGGCTTTCCCAGAGGCTGTTTCTTCTCACTGACTGCCTGATTTTGTGGCAGCTGCCCAGTCTACTCTTGTGAGCTCCAGTAATATTACTCGCTTAGGATGCCAGACAATATGCTGTTGTCACCATCAAGCACGGTACTGATTTGAAGTAATTTTTTGCGATTGGTTTCTAGAATGAAGCATAAAATGACGCAAGTGAAACAAGACCTCTCCTTTTCTTGCTGCTGCTCTCCAATCAGGACATCTCCATTTGTGCTCTTATGGTGTGCTAGAGTCCAGTCCTCATGGCACAATCAGTGCAAGTTGGCCAACTTCTGGGAGCCCTTAATGGTTATAAAAGAAGTTATCAGATAACTAAACCCACACGATGTGCTTAGAACACTTCCTACTCACAGTGACATCGTCTTATTTTCACTGTCCTCTTTCATTTTTTTTCCTCACTGAACCAACCTTACCAAAGAAAACATAATTCTGGAAACCAATGCTCCTATCACATTGGATAGACCTGGACACAGCTATGTGGGAAACCAAGCTGCCTGTGACGTGAGCTGCCTCTAGGAACTGAAGAGTGAAAAGAACTTGCTCTGCTGCTGAATATGTCGTGTCTCCTATGCTCTTCTGCTTCCTTAGAAAGGAATGTCCAGAGGGGAGTGGCCGAGAGGTTAGCCACAGCTATGCAGGCAACAGCTGGTTGCTTCCATCATTGCCTCCAAAAGACCTAATTTTGGATCCTGTCTGGAGAGCTGTTTTCTGGATAGAAGACATGAAAACAGTCTAAACGAGTTTGTTTTCTGTTGCCCATGTAGTAAATAGCCTCAGAGGTTTTACCTGAGGGTATTTATGTTTCTAATTACTGGTGCATATCTTTATTTAAATTCTACCTCTGGAGGATTTAATACTGACACACAGTACAAGTGGGATGGAGGAAAGGAGAAAAAATGAAGTTAAAAAAATACACACACACACACACACACACACACACACACATGCACATGCACAAGATAGCTAAGATAATAATACTACTAAGTTATATTAATTCATTGAAAGGAACACTGCTTATATGGTAAGTACTATGTTATAGGGCTTCTAATGTCTCATTTCACAGCTGTGGAAACTGAAGCTAAGAGAGGTTAAGTAGTTTGTTCAGGGTTCTGGAGTGAGTGACTCAAAAGATTGGGATTTGAATTCAGGTCAGTGTACTGTCACCATGTTGTGGTATCTCTGATATACCTAGGAAGAAGGGACACAACCGTGGTGATCCAAGTAGCTACAGAGCCAGGGATTCTGTCCTTTATAAATGTACTTGGACAAGGGCTCACATAAAGCATGTAGAACAAGAACTGCATCACAGATTGCTTATCAGCCAAAAGCTGGCAAAACTGACGGATGGAAAATTTACCACCAAACAATAGATTCCAGAGCAGCAAGTCAATTTTATCTCACTGACTCAAATGGTGCCTGGCACTCTGTGTTGAGGAACAGTCTGAGGCCATGAGCTTTGGTCAGACTTCCATATCCACAAGCTCTACATCTGCAGATTCATCAAACTATAGATCCCAAGTGCTCAGGGAAAAAATTGATCTGCATTAAACACATACAGATCACTTTTACTGTTGTACTGTAACAATCCTGTATAATAGCAAGTATTTGCGGGCCGGCCAAATAGCTCAGCGGATTAAAGCACCTTCAAGCAGGCGCAGGGGCCAGAGGTTTGATCCCTGGGCCTGCTGTTCCAGCCCTGCTCCAGGGGCACACTGAGACAGTGATTGAGACTGGGTGTGGTGGCATGTGCCTGTAATCCCAGCTCTTGGGAAGCTGTAAGAAGGCGGATCATTACGAGTCTGATCTAGTAGTGAGACACTGAACATCCTCTAGACCCTTCCCCCCCCCACAAAAAATATATATATATGAATACAGACACAGACATTCAAATCATCAGATTAAAAACTAGATAAAGTGCTTAAGGACTTTAGGGGTCAGGGAGATGGCTCAGTGGAATAAGTGCTTCCCTGGCAAGCACAAGGGCCTGAGTTCAATCCCTGGTTCCACCAATAAATAAATAAATAAATAAATATTTAAAAATAAACAAGTATTTGTATAGCATTTATGTTTCATTAATTAGTAGTAGTAATCTAAAGATGATTTGAAGTGCATGGGAAGCTATATGCTGGTTACATGCAAAAGATTATCATTTTTTATGAGGGATTTGAACACATTGATCTTGCTATCAGGGTGAGGCTCAATACCAAAAGATGACTGTACCCTGATGAGTGAGGAGCATTTGGCCCGAAAGCAACTATAACAACCATCCTAGATGCTTCCTATTTTTGATGACCTTGTTGGGTACCAGGAGTATTAAAATTTAGGCTCAGCCCTTGAATTTAGATCATATCATAATGACTACAAGAAATTAAGCGCATGAATATGGGCTCAGTAAAATGCGGTGCTGCCTCATCAGTTGTGGTAAATGGGAGACTGATGCAACAGCACAGCAGATCCAGCTAGAATGGGTCACAGGCATGCCTCATTTCTAGGAAACCTACTCCTGGCAAACCTGCATTCATAGAACCATACTCTATAATATTCTCAACCTTACAGAAGGATTTTTGGGGGGCTTTTAAGTAGGAATATCACTTTGCACCCCTGCATTCATATCCATTGCATGCAAAGGATTGTTCACTATTCCCTCCATGATGGGACATAAGGCAGATAAAATATTGGTGAAGTAGTATGTGAATATTAACATTAAAATTTTCTTACTATAAAGGACACATTTCACAAGCCCTCTTGGAATATTCCCTCTCACTTTAAGCATATTTATTCCATTGCTCTTATCACTTTCTAAAGCAGTTCTGGAAGTTCTCTTTCATAAGTATTTTTTTGTGGCTGCCTCAATGTCTCAAAGTAACTCCATGTGTTTACATCAATTTCCATCAAATAAAAACATTGCTTGTGTCTTCACTCACCTTATTCACTGGATCTGGCACCATGAGACGGTGGCTTTGCCTCCAAATCAAAGTGACTATGAAAGGTAAACATCCTTCATCAGTTCAAGACATCAAGGCAGCCATAACAATACAACTAAAGGGGCTGGGGAGATGGCTCAGTAGAATAAGCACTTGCCTGGCAAGTGCAAGGGCCTGAGTTCAATCCCTGGTTCTGCCAAAAAAAAAAAAAAATACAGCTAAAGACACTCACGAAGGAGGACTTCCAGAAGGCTTCAGAAAGCAGCAAACATGCTAGGATAAGTGTGTTTGAAGTGAGCAAGAACATTTTAAGAAGCATTGATGGCAATGTATCTTTTTTAATTTACTTTTTTATTAATGGGTGTTTTCTATACATAATGATCATATTCATCAGAGGGAATTTGTACCTGTACAGAATATTTCTTAATTCTTTTTTCTCACTCCTTCCCCATTTACAAAAGTTTTGTTTCTGTCTTTTTCACTCCATTCTCCTTCTTTATGTGTCCTTTACTGCAAAACATTGAAATCATCACCATATCTTGTGATCATATCTTATGTTGTTAAAATGTGCATATTATCCAAAGCAATTTACAGGCTCAGTAAAATCTTCATCAAAATTCCAATGATGCTTTTTCACTAAAGTAAAAAATCTTGAAATTCATATGGGGCCACAGATGATCTCAAACAATCAAAGCAATCTTGAAGAAAAAAATAAAAGCTAGAGAATCACACTATTATACTTCAAAATGCATTATAAAGCTGTAATAGTCAAAACTGCATGGTTATGTTCATAAAAGTACAAATTGTAGACCAATAAAAGCAAAAGCAATGAAATAAATTTATTCATTTATGTGCAATTGATTTTTGACAAAGGTACCAAGAACCACGATGGGGAAAAAGACAGTCTCCTCAATAAATTATTCTGGGATAACTGATATCAACACACAGAAGAGTGAAGTTGGCCATTTATTCTCATATCTTGCATAAAAATAAACTCAAAAATGGATTAAAGACTTAAATGTAAGACCTGAAGCTCTTACACTAACAGAAGGAAATGAAAGGGGAAAGAAGGCTCCGTGGCATTATTCCAGGAAAAGGCATTTTGAAGACAAACCCACATGCTCAGGCAACAATAAACAAAATAAAGGAATAAGGTGTGACATAAGAAAAAAATATTGCAAAACCCATATTTGATAAAAGGTTAATATCTGAAGTATATAAGTAGCTCAACTTAATAGTCAGAAAATAAATAACCATATTTTTAAATGAGTGAAGGATTGAAATAGACATTTTTCAGAAGAAAATATACAGATACTCAGCAGATTTATGAGAAAGGCTCAAATCTCTGATCATCAGAGAAACGCAGATTAAAACAACTGTGAGATATTACTTGGAACCTGTCAGAATGATCATTATAAAAAACATAAAAGATAGCAAGTTCTGCAGAGGGTGTGGAGACAGGAAATCCTTGCTCACTATTGGTGGGAGTGTGTCCTAGTACAGACATAACAGAAAACAGCCTGGAGGTTCCTCAAAAAATTACAAATAGAACTACCATACCATCTGCCAATCCCACTTCTGGGCATACATCCAAAAGATATGAAATCAGTGTGCAAAGGGTTGTATGCATTCCCATGTTTATTACAGCAATAACCAAGATATAGACTCAACCTAAGTGTCTATTAACAGACTAGCAGGTGAAGGAAGTGTATCTACAAGTACAGAGTGGAGCACTCATCAGCCACTAAAAACAGAAAATCCTAGGTTAAGGGAAATGAACCAGGCACAGAGGATAAATGTGTTGTGATATCAACTACATGTAGAATTTTAAAAAGTTGACATTATTGCTTAGTAGAATGATGGTTACCAGGGTCTGGGGGTTCAGGGTGGGGGCAAAGGACACAAAACCTTAGTTAGATAAGAGTAAACAATTTGAAATATCTTTTTTGGGTATTTTTTTAGGGAAGGGTCTACAAGGTGTTCAGGGTCTCACTACTAGATCAGACTCGTAGTGACTCTCCTGCTTACAGCCTCCCAAGAGCAGGGATTACAGGTACACGCCCTCATGCCCAGTCTCAATTGCTATCTCAGTGCGCCCCAGATGCGGGACGGGCATGGCAGGCCTGGGGATCAAACCCCCAGCCCCTGGGCCTGTTTGCAAGCGCTTTAATCCACTGAGCTATTTGGCCGGCCCTCCAAAAGATGCATTCTGCAACATGAAGACTACACAATACAATCATGTATTATGTTCTTAAATACTGCCAAAATTAGATTTCTGTATGCTCTCATTAAAAGGTAAGTGTGTGAGGTAATATGCATGCTAGCTAACTTGAGGTTGCCATTCCACAATATGTATGTTTTTCAAAGCTGTATGTTGCACACCATAAATGTAAGTAGTTTTTGTCAGTTATAACTAAAAAGGAAGCTTAACTGTTGCGAAACATTTTTCATTGAAGAAAGATCAGCAACATGCATTTATAAAACTGATGCTGGAGTACTAGACTGAGGAAGTTTGCAAAGCAATTTACAGACTCAATAAAATCTTCATCAAAATTCCAATGATGCTTTTCCAATGTATTGAAATCTGATATACATCACTTCTCAAGAACATGTCTATCAAAGGAAATCCCAGCTAGCTAGTGGTACTCTCGAGAAGAAAGACAAGTGGATAATAAAAGAGCTTTATACCAAATCTTTACTCAACTCAATGGGGCTGATTTTGCTGTGTGCCTTTAGGGGGCTAGGATGGTACTGCATGCTCAGTGTGACCTGATCTTCAGAGAGGCTTGGCACATGGTGGGACAGACCTGTCACTGATTCAAATCATCATCCCAGATGCCTTCAAGCTAAGGAAAATCCAGTGTTGGCTAAATAAAGCATCTCCCATGACTACTAGGAGCTCTCTGGCTCACATGTGATTATAGCCTCAGGTTGGCTCTCAACACCAGACTGGAATTTGAAGCCATCTATATAAGCACGCTGGAATCAAGAAGAGTTGTGAGTAATTTTGCTCAAGATGCTATGAAAAAATGCTCAATTTTCTGTTTCTAGTTGTTAAATTTTTTCAAGTATTAAAACTACAAGAATCACAGTATACTGACTAAATCAGTAACTTCATAGTGAGAACATTATGTGTATTCAAAATAATTTGAGGTGCAGCTTATATTAAATAAGCCTTTCAAGTACACCTGCAATGTACTTTACCATCAGGGGATGAGGTGACCAAATGCACAAGAGTTGAGTTTCAAAGCAGGCAGGATTAATTAGATATCTCACTTTCTGATATTTACTTTCAGAGGCATTTCTCCTGGAGGTAATTGTCATGCTTTGTAATGTGCCGGATGTACCCAGCAGGCCATGGAAGGAATCCTTGGAACCAGCTCTGTTATGGCTTGGCTATGGTCTGTGCCCCAAGGCTCATGTGGTGGGGTGTGGTCCCCAGGGTGGCAGTTTTCACAGGCGAAGCACTTTGGGGAAGTGCTCGGATCATGAGAGCTCTGATTTCATCAGTGGACTAATCCATCGGTGGGTTCACAGCTCAGTGGGCTTATTAGGACGTGAGGCCTGATTGGATAAAGCAGGCCACTGGAGTGTAGCTTTACACAGCATATTTTCTCCCCAGCCCTCTCCTTTCTGGCTCATTCCCTCTCTGCTTTCTGGCTGCCATGAGGTGAGCAACTCTGCTCTGCCATGCCTGTTCCACCAGGATGTTCCTGCATCACCACTGGCCTAAGGCAATGGAACCAGGTGACCATGGACTAACAGCTCTGACACTGTGGGTCAAATAAATCTTCCTCCTTATGTTGAATGCATGTTTTGTGCATGCATTCTACCACAGTGATGGAAAACTAACACAAGCCCCATGTGTGGCCAGTAAATTCTCATAGAAGGCGCAGATGCAGTGCTCTGGGGTGGGTATAGAAAGCTGAGAGCAACATCTGTAACTGCATAGTGCTGTAGCTATCTATAACTTCTATGCTCATACAGAACAATAAACTGACTAGAGGCGCCACATACTTACTGAAATTAACTCCTAGTCTATCCAGTTGCACAAGATATTAAGAAGCATTAGGTTTACCAATTTCTATCTGATCCACCAAAGTTCTTCTTTGTCCTCTTCCCTAACCATTCCTCTCATATCTCTACCCAAAAGCAGCAAGAGTCTCTCCCTATAGTAGTTACTTTCATATGATACAAGGTAATAAGTGCATTTCACACTATAACCAACTTCGCAATTCACATACATGATATTAAAACAAAACACTTGAAAAACAATAATGATCCTCATTCTGCATAATGCCCTCTGGTCTGTTTTATTGTATTTTACTTTGAGTTGGGGGATGCCAGAAGTCAGTTTGAAATATCAGAACCCACTAGAATATGCTGTGATGATGGAAATATTCCATAACAACACTGACCACGATAGCAGCCACTGCCCCATGTGACTATTAAACACCTGAAATGTGATGGCATGACCTAAAGAACTGAAAATTAAATGTTATTCTAAATTAAGCTTAACTAGCCACATTTAAATGCAAATATCCATGAGCATAAGCTAGTGACTATCACACCGAACTGCTTAGCTTTGGAAAACTGGGACTATTTAGCAAAGCCAGAGCTGGGAGTATAGCTCAATGTGGTAGAGTGCCCTGGGCTTGCCCCCAGCACTGGAGAAAAACTCCACAGAACTTCGTAAAGTTAAATCTACTTTACCACAGGATTCAGTCATTCCATTCTTAAGAATATATCCAGAGAAAATAAGTGAATACATCCACCAAAAGTCATATAAAACAATAATATAAAACTGTAAATATGGCAGGAACAGTGGCACATACCAGTATTCCCAGATACTTGGGAAGATCGAAGGAGGAGAATTACTTGGGTCCAATAATTCAAAACCAACCTGAGCAATATGATGAGAGAGAGAGGCTAGCACATAGACATAATGTTTGAGCAGAAGAAGCCAGACAAAAAAGATGCATATCACACGATTCTATATTTACAGTGGTCAAGAACAGGCAAGATTAATCTGTGGTGATAGAAGTCAAAACCATTGTATGACTAGGAGTGGGTGAATAAAGTGGTCAGTGACATGAAGAAATCTGGATGCTGGAGATGTTGCCATCTTTATTTGGGTGTTGACTACATGGGTATATATGTCAATATGGAAAAACACCTCTGTGCTATATATTTCTGATTTATTTACTTTACTTTGTACAACATATAGTAGGGAGAAAACAAACTTGTTTTCTATTTTACTCTGAACACAACATGAAACACCTCACTTCCTATACCAAATTGAGATGAAGGCAGGTGCTCACACACCAATCTATTTCCAGCAAACACTAGTGTCCCGTAATTCAGCTCAATTCTCCCACTGTTTTCTCAGGAGTTGGAATCACGTCCCCCAGGTTGATGGCTCAATCCCACAAGAGTACTCCCACTTCATATGTCAATCAGTAGGTCCAGGCCGGGACCTGTGCTTCTAAGGGATTGATGATCAGTCTAGGGTGGCTCATAGACTCAGGTTAACTCTGTATTTACACTTAACCATTTAGCCAAAGGAATATTACAAAGGATACTGAAGAACAGCTAGCTGGAGCATGTGGAGGCAGGGACAGGGCATGTGGGAATGGCCCAAGTCTCTCTTCTGGCATATCATCATCTGTGTCCTCAGTTATCCTGAAGCTTTCTTACCCTACCATTTTGGGGTTTTATGGAGGCAATATTACATAGATGAGCCCCCACACTGAGGGTGTGCAGAAGCCCCCAGCTTCCTATCCCTTGAATAGTGTACAAATGACACTTACCACTTCAGAATTGCCAAGTGTGTTAGGAGCTATGCACCATGAAGCAGGGCAAAAAACAAGCACATGCCTCTTACCATAAACTGTGATACCACAATGTTACTTCACTATAAAAACAAATTTTAAGCAGGTTCTTAGTCCCTAAGCTGGATAGGGACCCAGTTTAAAGGACCCCATATATGCTGTACACATACACTCAGCATCCCTCCTAATCACATGATTCACTCATGGATAAGAAGGAAGAGCAGAGAGTATTAAAACATATTTTCTGATTCTTTCTTGGATTTCTTTACATTTTCTCCCTGGCTCTTGTTGCTCCTGAATTCTGTTTTGGTTTTGGTTTTCTGCCTTTGGGTAGAAGAGCTAATGTAATGTATAAAAAATTGTGTCAATTCAGCCATCACCCTCAGGCCTTTCCCTCTATTTTATGTGGTTCTCTCTGTTCTGCTTTGCGTGGTCGCAGCATGATGTGGTGAAAACCTAGGCAATCAGTGCAGCTGGCCCTTTATTTCACCTTCTCTTCCCCCTGCTCTCTGGAAGGCACTGCTTCCACGTATGTGGCCATTTAACTCAGCCAGGCTCCCTACAGGCTCAGAGCGACCCGGGGTAGCACGTGCTGTCCTCGCCAGCGGTCCAGAGGGCAGTGGGTCCGCACCACCACATTCGCCTACCAGCTGACGTTCTGGTTTGCATGGTCCACTTGCTGACTAAGGATGAAAAATACCAGATAATCTAGCACCGCAAGTGGCATCCCAGCCACCTAAAGGAAACCGGTAAGGCCGTGAAAACACTGAAATGAGAAGTGCCAGAAGAGAAGGCAACTACCCACAAGTACTCCAGGGACCACTGAGAACAGAAGCAAGGAGGTAGGAACTAGATAATCCTTTTGGATCCGGAATATTTGACCTGTATTTAAAAATCAGGATTTGTTAGGCACAATTCATCTTTAAGAGAGCTAATTTAGTAAAATTCAGAAAATACTATCAGAGCAATGCTGGGCTCATCCCATTGGGAAAAGATAGATACTAAAATGATTCATTTGGAAAGTTCATTATAAAAGCTTTATTCATGTCTGATTGAGAGAAATTTAACCTTTAAAACAGAAACATCATAAAGATCAAGAAGTTGAAAGATGCATTGTTGGCAGGCATGGTGGCTTATGTCTGTAATCCTACCACTCAGGAGACTGACGTAGGAGGATTGCTGTGAGTTTGAGGCCAGTCTGGGCTAAAAGTGAGTTCAAGGCCATCCTGAACTGCATAGGGAAACCTAGTCTGAAAAAAAAAGGGGGGTGATGTATTATTAGTAGTGATGCTAGTGAACTCTCAAAAGAAAAAAAATAACTAAGGGGAAAAGGCACGGGCACAGGGCCTGAGGAAATCAAGGTGAACATCAGATGGGTGAGGGCCACGGCTGCACGCACATACTGAAATACAAGACGTGAGCTTCTAATGACTTAATGCCTACCATGTGTATATTCTTTAACTCACTGAGTCTTGCTTAATTCTCAGGATAACTCGGAGACAGCTGGCATTCCACCCACTTTGCAGAAAAGGAAATTAAGGCATATTCATTGCAGTTCACTGAATGTACCCCCATCCTATGTTGAAATTCTAACTCCCAAGGTGATTGTATTATAGAATGGAGCTCCTGGGAGGCTATAAGGGTAGAGTTCTTATGAAGACATTGGGGCCTTATTAAAAAGTCCCCAAAGAAAGCCCCTCTTCCCTTCATCCATGTGAGGAAACAGCAAAAAGCAATTGACTATGAATCAAAAGAAGGTCCTCATCGGGGGACTGAACTGACATCTTAGTTTTGAACTTTGCAGACTCCAGAATGATGAGAAATAAATCTGTGCTGTTCACAAGCCATTCTGGATATGATACTCTGAGAAAGCAGCCTTAGTGGCCAAGACACTTACAGGAAGACCATGACCCCTGGCCTACCTAATGAAAGGACCTGTACTTGTCTCATTGTGATGCCTATGCTCCTTCCACACTATCAGGAGTGACCTTCCCACCAACAGTCCCCACCCTGGATCATCTACCTGCAAACCTACTTCTCAGGGCCACAGGGGACTGGTGAAGTGAAGCAAGTTCTCTAATACTTGGACAACTGGAGCTGCTATTGTTTTTGATCAAGCATATGTTAAGTCAACAATTTCAGGGCAAAGAGGATTTCTTGGCCCTTGGAAGTTTGCTTTAGTCCCAGGACATCCCAAGGAATGCTGGTTCACTGCAAAGAGGACTGAGAGTCTTGATCAATCTAAATATTCTCTGGAAGATAGTATAAGGCGTCCCCTGTCCTCCTGAAGGGTCTCCCAGGAGGTACAATGAGTTTCTCTCTCAAGATTTCTCTGAACTTCCAAATTGTGTGTCCCCAAAACTAATCCTCCAGGCTTTAAACCTTTCATCAGAATTTACTTTTAAAATAAACTAAGAATCGTTTTCTTCATTCTCCGGGATTCCCCAGACACACACCCTCAGCCCAGCATTGCCAGGAGTTGCATTGATCCAGCATTTGGTGGTTTGGAGTCCAAGTTCAGATTCAACTAATGCTAAGGCCTGCTAGTTGCTAATGTACTCACATATATTACCTCATTTTATTTTTCTAATAAACCTAGAAAGAACTTCATTTGCCTTTTGCAGATGAGAGATAAGAAAGGTGAAGGCATCTGTTCAATATCAGTCTTTGTTTGTGGCAGAACTGGCATTTAAATCCAGGACCTCTACTCATGTGTGTCCAGCTCAATCTATGTCAATCACTTTCCCATAAATGGTGGTCAGCTGAAGGAATCTCACTGTTCATCATCATCCTAACCTTACCAGTCACTGAAAGGCTCATGACAGCATGACAACAGGAAGATACAGTGCACTCATGTTGCTAAGAGTTTAATACACTTACGTAATCACCACCAGAGAGCAACCCTGAGTGTTCATTTTGTGCATGGTCTTTATCTTGAACAACCTCTGTATGCATATCAGCTTCACGACATGCACACAATAGTTGTATCCATAAAGTCCACCCCAGGTCAGCCCTCAACTTTTAGTATGTACAATATTTTTTAGATCAGCTCAACTGAACCTGTAAAATGAAAGAATTACATTCAAAATCACTTCATTTCTGCTGCTAGTCACAAGGTTCCAAGACATGGCATCTTGAATAAGATTCCACTCCTTTAATTTGTAAGATGTTAGGGCCAGCCAGATAGCTCAGCAGACTAAAGCACCTACTTAGGCAGGTGCAGGAATTGGGTTTGATCCCCGGTGAGCTTTGCCAGTCCCACCCTGGATGGCGATTGAGACTGGGTGTGGTAGGGCACGCCTATAATCCCAGCGCTGGGGAGCCTGAAAACAAGAGGATCACTACGAGTCCAATCTGTGTAGTGAGACCCTATAGGCCCAGTAGTAAACATGTAAAATAAACAAATAAATAAATAGTATGATGTTGTACTTTAATGAATTTCTGAAGAAGGACTTAGAAATATATATATTCTGCATCTATCTATCTATCTATCTATCTATCTATCTATCATCTATATGGGTGTATGTGTATGTATTCTTGATTCCTACCTAAGAAAGCTCTGTAAAATAATAAAACTAAAATTATTAAAGTATTAATTTATACCTGATAATCTGAACAACTAATTTGAAGACAATAATATGTAACATAACAGCCATTGTTGAATTCCTATCACCTTGTGTAGTGAAATACTATACCGTTTCTAATTGAAATTATGTTACATTTAAAAATTTTAAAAATTATGTTACATTTTCTTTAAAGAAATAAAAATATAATAACTTTTGTTAAAAAAATATTAACTGAACCCCAGGGTTTTGATCTCAGTTTTCTCTAGAGCATCTGGCAACCAAATAACATGATTTTTTAGTTTTGTTTAAGGAGGTAGGTGATTTGTCTGAGGTAGATGATTGATCAGTTAACCAATTCCAACTGCCCCAGCTGCACCGTTGTCCACGTTGCATGGGTAAGCTTGACTATTCAGGAAACTTGCTGAACTATTACGAATGACTATTTTGCGAACTCTCACTGACCCCAACAGTCCTAAGTTACCACACTCAGCTCAGGAGATAGAATAATTAATGAAGTTTGGGGTAAAGGCAAATATTACTCCCTTCCAAGCAACAAGTGATTGTGTCACAAAACTCAATGGTAAGTATTTTATTCACTATCAAAGGAAGGGAATCCATGATACACATAATGCAGTTTTTACTTAATTATGTTAACCTAATTTATGTTTAATTTATGAGTACTGTATAGTATAAATATAAGAAACACTGTGCACAGCCCCTTAAAGTGCACAATGAGACATTTGATGGGAACTTCTAATAGAGTCATGTACACTAAGCGGATGGTCTACATATGGCAATGACCATTAATTTATGCAGAACAAAGCAAAATTAAATTTAAAAAAATAACTTTAGTGTTTCTTCTTTAAAAGGTAAGCAATGACACTAACGTGCAAAAAGCTAGCAACAGATTTTCATGGTGTTTGCCATTAAACAACACTTGTTTTTCATCACTGGTGCACTTAGGTTCTCACTGGTATTGTTGACAAAGCCTGTTCGTGGTAATATTTGTGACATAAGCAGGACATGAGAAGAGACCAATGAAGATAATGAATTTAAACAAATTAGACATCTGCGATAACTGTAGACCTTAGGAAAATGTTTTCTTTGTCACAAGAAAGGAGGCTTTTAAACAGTGACTAGATTTCATGTAGTGATGAAAATGAACACCAACTGGAGCGAGGCCACTCTACTCAGCTGGGAAGCTTGGTGCTTGGTGGGGCCTCCTGCTGGAGCTAATGAACAGTGTGGCCGGAGTCTGCATGAGCCTTGCGCCATCACCCAGGGCCAAGGCCATGGCAGGGGCAGCTTCAGTCCTTTTAAGCAGACAATGAACAAGGGTGCCTATCGAGGCTTTATATGAACCACATTCAGCAAAGGGATGTGAATTGATTTTGAAGAATTACTTCCATGTGTATGGGGCTCAGCAAAATCAAAAGCATCTAGCTCTGATCCCAGCTCCCTTTTCTTCAATTCAGGCAGGCGGGTAACACCTCAAGATTTCCAGTATTCTTAAAGAGACTCTGGCTTGGAGCTTATTTGTAATTAATATTGTCTCTTCATAATAGTGCTTTAAAAGTTTCAGTGAAGCTTTTGTCTTTTAAGGGTAGAAAAAGGACTTCTCAAAAATTAAAGTGTTTTTTTAAACTTATATGAAGTGAAGGACATATTAAGACAAGAAAGTTCTGATCTCCTTGGCAAATGTTGTAGACTATGTCAATATAAGATTAACCATATGGTGGAGGAGAAAAATTAAGTCTTCCAGATGTTTTATCTGCATAACATGAAAAACTTCTTTGATTGAATTCTTTGCTTTTTATTCACATGTTTGATGTTATAGATATGAGAATATAAGAAAAATGAAAGGTGTGCAGAAATAACTCATAAAAAATGCTTTTTGATGATAATAAAGTTTCCTTTAATATTTTAGAGTTTTCTCCCAAGCAAGATTGAGGGGTTTCACATCTATATAGGTCATATATTAGCATGTTTGGGGACTTTTAATGTTGCTGATCTCAATGTTTAAAAATCAGAGAGAGGAGAGCCACAGACCAAAGTTCAGAGTGTGCTCGTCATGGAAAAGCTTAGCTTTGGTGGCTGTGTTAGAAAAGAAGTAGCTAAATCAAAGCAGAAGTTAATGCAAAAAAACTAAGATTAAGGGAGAAAAATGTCAGAAGAAAATGTACATACCAGAGGCAACAAAAGTAGAAAACAGAAACACAAATCTGGTAGCCTTGTTTTGAAGTTGGGATTTTGAGATCTTGTGGAGGAATATAAATGCCAGGCTGGGGAGCAAGTATTTATTTCACAAGGCACCAAGGAGCAAATCAATATTTATTTTTAATTTTGTTTGTTTGTTTGTTTTTTAGGTGCTAACAACAGAAACCACTTTGCCTCCTTTGTGCTGAGAGGAAAGTTATCAAACACTAGATAGCCTGGAGAATGTTCAGTTTAATAATTAAGTTCCAAAGCTAAGTGACAAAAGCTTCTATCTCAAAAACATGTCCTGCTAATATGCCTATGGACCCAGAGCGTCCCACATCACATTTGATGGAAGAATGGGTCCCTGTACATGGCCACCTCCTCGTGTTATTCCCTGTTGGAGGTGTATCTCTTGTGGGAATCAGTTACCTATGATTCACAGGATTGGAATCATATGTCTGAGTTTTAGCTGCAAGGGCATCTGCCAGTGGAATATTCTTCTTTAGGAGGGCCTGACCCCAAATAAGAGAAAATGTTTTCTAATATTGGGTGGCCATAAAAGACCAATGAGCACTACAAAAATGATCCAACCATAACTACACTTTCAGAAAAGTAGTTTGGCATGATCTGCACAAAAATCACTAAGAAAAAGGTTAGATGTGAAAAGACAAAGTTGAGGTCTATTGCAACTGTCAAAGGAAGCAGTGTTAAAGGCTGACGTTGTAGGAAGGGACCTCCAGAGAAGATTCTGAAATAACTAGAGATAGAAAGGCAACGTTGATGGGGCTGGAGAGATGGCTCAGTGGTCTAAAGCCACCTACTTGAAACAAGCTTGGCAAAGCACAGGGACCGTGGTTCGATCCCCCAGCACCACATGCCAGCCAGCCCCGCCCCCTGGTGGGCTGAGCTGGCCACACACACACACAATAAATAAATGTAATAAATAAAAATAAATAAATAATTAAAAAAAAAAAAAGAAAGAAAGGCAACGTTGAGCCAGGGTTGTTGGTGCTATCAGCAAAAATCAAGAAGGTGAGAGGAGGGGGAGTGTTGAGGCCAGTCAGGGATATCGATGAACAAACTTAGTGCACCACTGGAAAAGAAAAACTGCAGCTCCAAATAAAGGTAGTACCTGGAGACATAGCTATTGGAGTGACTATCAGAGAGACGGTAGATGCAAGACTGAGAAGGTAAGATTCAAAGCTTATGATTTTACTTCTTTTGAAAATTGATTTCTTTACATTATTGTTCCTGGGCCTTAGCTACAATGATTTAAATATTGAAAGAATTTAGCCCAGAGCTTTTCCCCCCCTAGCATAAAGTGGAACAGTTGAAATTTTATTCTTATCTAAATTACACGCCTTTTCTGTTTTGTGGAATTTATCACTTGTCTTAAAATGATTCCCTTATTCTTTATATAACTATGTCTTGGGGGTTTGAAGATTTAATTGTGTCTAGGCGAAGGGGAGTATCATAAATAAGGAAACTCAATCCTTGCTTTTATTGCAGTCATTTTTCACCTGGCCTAAGACAACATTAATGATACAGTCAGTGGGTCAAAAGAGATTACCTCATAAGTTCTTCCACCTCAATCCCAGCAATTCTCTATGTAAAAAGGGAGGGAGGGGCTTGTTCCAGAGTATTTAAGTGCTGTGAAGCCTGTGGTGTGGATCTCCCTATGCTGCACTGCCACTCACCACTGAACTAACGTGACGCCCCAAGGAAGGAATCCCACTGGAAAGAAGATGGGAAGCTTGTTACCCACAAGATCAAACAAAGTTGGAATCCGTATTTTCTTTTAACTCAGGGACGCTTTTGCTCTGAAGGATAAAACTATGTCAGAGCAGCCTGAGCTGCTCAAGGGAAGGAAGTCTGAGCCATCTTCTTCCTTTCTGATCAAGATGGTGAGACTCATGGGGACTGACCATGGCCAAGGAAGATAGCCCAGAAAGATCCCAAGGCCAGCACCACTCAGGACAATGGGAACAATGCCTGAATCCAGGTCATCAGTGTGAGCACATTGTCATAGGTGCCCTCCCTCTTTTGAGAACTCATCTGACATTTCTTCTTAGAAGATACCAGGGAGAGAGAGAGTGATGTGTACACACAGACAGCTATTCTACCATAGAAGCAATTATCTCAAGGTACCATCTTTGTTTTTTGAAAAAAATAAGAGACTCTGCAGTTACCCAACAGGAAAAAAAAAAGGGTACAAGGTTGAGGCCCATAACAACTGGCCTCCCTCCTTCTTTACTGGAAGAGCCAGTGTTCTCCATGCAAAGCAGTACACAGTTGAGTCATCTTCAGAACTTGCAGAGAGCATTAAGAAAAGCAGGGCATTTTCACTTAATGTCCTGGAGCATCATGATGTGCATTATTTTGAACAGTGACTAATATTATTGTCCCTGAGACAGAAAGATCCCTGTACTTAACCCTTAGACAATAGAACTTGGGCAAGACAGGGCAGGAATTAGGGTCTCCTACAGAAGATCAGATGACTCCCATTAGGGCTAAGTTCAGGGCTGGCATCCTGAAATTAGCTGAGATCTGGACACACCTAGACATAAAATCCTTAAATAACAAACTATGCCTAATTTGTTTTTCCAGAAGCTGGTCAGAGATGGTTTGAAATCAGCTTTTCAAGAATGGACATGCAGGCTGGGGAGATGGCTCAGTAGAATAAGCGCTTGTCTGAGAAGCGAAAGGGCCTGAGTTCAATCCCCAGTTCTGCCAAGAAAAAAAAAAAAGAATGGACATGCGCAAAAGAAGCCAGTTTGCCTAATCAATGACCTTTCGCTGTGGCAAGATCAAAATCCACTGTGAAGGACAAGTAAATCTTCTGAAAAGAAACGTGACCTGTCAAGAGGTGTGAGTGTGATACCTATCCCATTTGTACAAAAAATATTCTTTCCATTCACCACCCAGTCAGCAGCTTTTTTCTTCCTTCCCTTTCTCTGAATCCCTGCTATCAACTAACTGTAGAAGTGGACTGAGCTGAGCTTTCCTTTTTTTCTTTTTTCCTAGCTCCTGGTCTTATAGCCTACCAAGCTTATAGTAAAGTATGTTCTTTCACAAAAACTAGTGCCACACTCCTTGCTTCTGTGTGTGAGGGGCTGCAAGTCCTTGTCTCCTACCAGTCTCTGCTCTGCTCAAATTCAAATTTTATGCTTATTTCTATGAGGGAGGCTTCTTACTATCAGGGGTTTTCATAAATAGGTCTGGATGTAGCAATGGATTATTACAGGGAAAAGTAAAGTTTTGCTTGGCTGACTAACTTTTCAAGCCTTATTCTAAGTTTTAGATTTTTCACAACTGTAACTCTCAAAAATAGGGAACATACACAGGGCCAGCTGGAAGGAGTAGGAAAGCCAAGAAATGTTGTGGTCTTGGTCCTCAGGGATGAAGGTAAGCAGGTACCAAGAATCAAAAACCTGGAACAGAACATCATGGAAAAATTGGTTAGTGGTGTTGGGACCAGTAGTGGTCATTTTCCTTCCATACCAGGACATCTTCTCACATAGGCCTTTCTGGGAACCCAGTAGAGTCACAGTGAGGCCACATGTTGGCCCTTGCAGGCACTTGGGACTGAGAGTCACAAAGCTTCTGTGCAGAAATTTCTGATAGAGCAAGCATGTGACAATTGCTGCCGAAACCTGCATAGTCTCCCCGGCAGCAGCAACTAGGGCAGCAGATAGTTTAGGGCCAGGTTTCTGCAGGCACTGAGCTAGCTGCAGCAAGGAGTATCTCTGGCACTGCAAATCACAAATTACTGAACACATCCGAACTATACCTGGATGCACCCTCAGGTGAAAATCAAGCCTACAAAGAGACCAACCAGTGTCAAAAGAAAAGAGATGTCTGAGTTAGCAGGTTGTTCTTGGACTACCTAAGACAAAAACCCAGAGAAAGTCTGGGATACTAGGGCAAGCTCAAGCTTGGTAGACCCCTACTGTGCCTTGCTTTCATTCCAGTGAGAATTACACAAAGTTGTCCTTTACTCAGCAGCTGCTAAGCAAGCATTCCTTCGTGGGTGGTCTAATCCAGTCCCTAGGTAGAGGTGAAAGAATAAGACAAAGGACAGGATGACATGAGCCTCTGACCTTTCACCTTATCATACATTTCAGGGTGGTCTGATTCTCACTAGGCTTTAGAAAAACCCTGGTGGCTCAAACATCTTGGCACTGCCTTTCCCATCTTTCCTTCTTCCTGGGATGGCTGCAAACCTGCACCTCCCACCTGTCTGTCCTTTGACAGGCTGTTGATAACTGCATCTTCGCATCTGGAAAAGCTTAACAGACCAGGCAATATATACCTGTTAAACTTCACTCAACCCAGGGACTAGTTACTCATCCATGCTGTGGAGCCAGGGGTCTGCCAAGGTTAAGAGATTTTTACACACACCTGAAACTCTAGCACTAAGGGAGACTGGAGCAGGAGGGTCACAATTCTGAGTCTTGCCTGGGCAGCTTAGTGAGACCCTGTTTTTAAGTAAGCAAGCAAGCAAGCAAGCAAGTAAGCAAGCAAATATATAAATAAATGGGCTGGGGATCAAGTTCTATGATAGAGCATCTTTGAGTTTAATCCTCATTTAGTACTGAGAAAGACTTGTCCAAACATTGAAGTATCTTCATAAAAAATTACTAGCATCTAGCATAAACTGAGAAATAAAGAGCCTTACTTGGATTTATTATTTCATTCCCTTAACTTCTTAGTGTTATGATATATTATTAGCCCCAGTACACAGATGTACATTCATCATGCCTGTATGCTTGGCATGCGTGTCAACCAGGTAGTCTCACTTCAGAGAGAACCAATTAAAAGCTGAAGTATGGAATGTCATCACTCACATTGGGGTCTACAGGTAAACTGCATCAGAAGCTTGTTAAAGTTCTGATGGTTCCTCCTTGTTGGTCCTAGCAATGTCTTTCTTCCACGGCTAAAAACTGATACTAGTAAAATTTGTGTGAAAGACCAAGTACCAGACCAGTGCTTCTAAAACTCAAATTGCCAGAGATTCTTGTTGAGCTGCAGGTTATCATCCCACATGACATAGTCAAAGGTTCTACATTATTTCAGTGTGTGTGTGTGTGTGTGTGTGTGTGTGTGTGTGTGTGTGTGTGTGTGGTGTTGGTGTTCTGGGCTCTACCAGCATCTTGCCCATGTCAAGCATCAGGTCCTACCACTCAGATATGCCCCTAGTCCAAATTCTGCAGTTTTAACAAGCTTCTGATGCAGTTTACCTGTAGACCCCAATGTGAGTGATGACATTCCATACTTCAGCTTTTAATTGGTTCCTCTACCACAACTCATCCCTGCTGTCACCCTTCAAGTCTGTGCACACTGTTCCTTATCTACTCCAATGGTATCTTTCTCTTCAAAACTATTGCATGGTTGTATCTACTAAGGCAGTGGCCCTCTACCAGCAATAATTCTGTGGGGAGCACTTTCAATAGAAAAACAGCCTCATCTCAACTGCAAAATGTTTTGCAAGTGCATCCTGAGGGTACAGAGTGTCTCATCCATTTCCAGGAGGGATCAATTGATCGTTTCTTTCATCCTTTCAACTTACTCATTACTCAAATGATCCCTATAACAAGACCTTAAAAATACAACTGCAAGATCAGATTTCTCCTGGGAGTCAACCCTTACCCTGAATTTTTTCCCCATCATATGTAGATAGGTCAACTTCATTGCCAATCATTGCATGCTTCTACAAGATTGGCTCTTTTGCCTCCAAGCCATCCCAGTGTTCCTTTCTTGCCATATGGAGATGTTGCTGGTAGGCAAAAGTCTGAGCCCCTCTGGCAAGGATCAAAATTGCCTTTGATCTAACAAGGGTTAGAGTGAAATGGCATATACATTTTTTCTTTTTCTAAGTCATGAACTCAAAGTCATCTAGTTGCTCAGAGTCTTGGTTGAGAAATGAGGTTTCTTTAAGAGGCATCCTTTCTCTTTAAGGATTTTCAAAAACCAGCTCCCTATGTGGTTATGTTTTCCCCTGATTTTTTTTTCTCTACAATTCTGAAGAAAGCCTCACATTGAGTAAAACTAGAAAGGCATGATTCAGTGGTGTCAAATGCTCTCAGGATCCCTCCTTCCAAAGTCTTTGTTAATTGTGCCCAGTATCTATAGTGATAAATTTAAAGACACATGAAGCAGCAGGATCCCAAAGACACTAGACTATTGTGCTATCCCATTAAGTTGGAACAATGAACAGTCTTGAGTCTGTCTCCAGGGCAACCAAAAATGCCAGTCACAGTCAGGTGGGACTTTCGTGATGAATTTTTTAAAATGCTTTCAAATCACATAAAAAATTCTTATTTTAAAGATAAGGAAGTTAACTCTTTAGTATTCTGATGAAATTACAAATTCCTTAAACTGAAAATATATGTTTGATTTCATTGCAAAGATTTTATGTGGGAGCTTTGGGGGGGCATTTTGTTGATTTATTGGTGGGGGGAGCTCATTCCAGGAGAAAAAAAGACTCTAGGAAAAAAGCAAAAACTACATGTAGTTGAATCTTTAAAGTCAATAAACTACAGATTGAAAAAAATTGTTTAAAAATTGTGCTTGAACCAAGCACGCATGGACTCATTTTTCTAGTTACTATTCCATAACAACATGACATAACAATTATTCGTGTATTAGATATCATAAGTCATCTAAACTTATAGGTCTAGGTCTATCACTGATAGTAAGGTGTGTGTAGTAAGTACTGGAGCTTGAGTGTCTTCTGACTTTGGTGTCCTGGTACTGGGGAAGAAATAATCCTGGAAACAATCCCCTTGGATAACAAGGGATAACTGTATTAAGGGAGGAGAGTATTTAAATATCTATTTTGGTATTTAGTATCAACAGATTAGTGTCAACATAGCATAACCTACTGAGACTTTGCATACATGCTCTTAAAACTTCTACCCTCGAGTTATTACTTTATCCTCTGGTTTTTAGGTGTGGACCTTCTAAAAAAACCCAAAGCAATCAAGTAGAAAAATTCAGAGCACCAAAAGATACATCTATAGGCAAAGGCTCCAAGCCCAGTTGAGGGAAACAGCCAGCCCATCTTGCGGGTACTCTGCCTGTAGCTTCTCAGTCTGGCCTGGTCGCTACTTTCCCTGGTTGGTCCACTGTGCTCAGCTTTAATTCACTGCTGTCACTTCTTGTGCATGACCACTGACTTTGACAGCATTTTCACTAGCTGACTCTGTGTACTTCTTTTGACATGATTTGAAGTGTTTGCTTGTCAGGCACATTTATAATGGATAGAAATAAAGATGTCTACTGAATAGCCAAATGGAACCATTGGTGTTACTTAACATTCAAAAAATGTAAAGATCTGGTTACTGGGTCACAGTATCCACATGCAGGTATTCAGCAGTCACCCAGAGTGGAGAACACTGAGAAAACAACCTCTTCTCCCAGAATGATCTACTGGGCAGGATCATTCTGAAGACTCTACTGCTTGCTATCTCAGCCCCAAGGAGCTGGCTTTTTGACCGTAGTATCTTCATCAAATTTCTTCCACTGAAATAGTGTGCGAAGATGGAATCCATGACAGTGGAAGTGACTGTTAGCATTCTTTTGGCAGTTCCAGGCATTGGTCACTATTTAGATGGTCACCTTGCCTCTGCATCAGTGACCGTGTTTCTTTTTGGGACAAGTTACCAGGTTGTGCAAGGGGAATTTTGAACTTGTGATATCGAAAGGTCATTGACGGGACAAACTGGCTTCTGCATTTGTCCATTCTTGAAAAGCTGGTTCAGCCTGTCTAAGAGTAGATTCTGGAAAAACAACTTAAATACTTTGTTATATAAAGAATTTAGGCTTGTATGTGCCCAGGTCTTAACTATTTTCACTAGATACAGCTGAATACCACCTCCACTTCAAGATATTTGGGCAGAGCCAGGCTGTAGTAGTTGGCTGTTTACATGCCTCTTTGTCAAGGTGTCTAGCATTTCACCACTAGAGAATCATTCCTTTGGATTTTACAGATATCTGCTTTATTCTCCATACTGAGAGAGAGTACATGTACTATACTGGTTTGGGAAGAAAGAAAAAGATAGAAAACTTTACAATATGGAGGTGAATAAGGTGTATATGTTATTTGATTTACTAGCCCCATCCTCACCGCCCCCCAAACAACCTCATGGGCAAGAGAGAAGGAGTGAGTTTCATCAGCTCCCTGCTGTATTCCATATATAAGTGAGGAGCAACTTTAAAATATCACCCATCATATTTTTTATTAACCTTTTTGAGAAGCAAATAGCAATGAGACAGTTTCAAAACGAATTAGTAGGACAATTTCAATAATTAGTACCTTGCATATTGTTATCTTCGTAGTGGTTATTCATAGTACAAGATGCAGACATGATATTCATCCCAACACTATTAGTACAAATCTTTTTTCTCATTGAATTAAGAGAAAATACCTGTATATCTATCCTAACTATTTTGTATATACAGATATAAAATGATCCTTCATTTATATCCCTCTTCTTTTGTTCAGTTTTGTCAGAGAAGGGTATTCCATTGCCATTTAAATATTGTAGGTGCGTGAATTCAGCAAAATAATCCAATATACTCCATTTGTCCATAATAGCAGTAGGTTATCTGTAGGACTGGCAATGTCAGAAGTTGTTGTCTTGAGCCCTCTATAGTTCAGCTTATTAATATGGCTTTATTTTTCATACCTCATTATTATACTTTTTTGCTGGATGGTTAAGACCAAGATAAAGCAAGATCTATATAACAAGAAATGTAACTTTTGTATCTGACAAGGTCAGTCAAATCCCCTCAGGATTTAGCCTGGAACCTTGTACCACAGGTTTTAGATCCTTTGTCAGTATCAGTCATGTGAATGAGTCACGGCCATTGCTTGATCAATTTGCTCTCTGTGAAAATCTGAGAGAACGTTTTCTCTCTATGTGACTCTCCTTAGGTACACTCTACATTGTTGATCACTTTCTTCTGTGGCCCCATAAGTTCCATGATCAGAAAATTTGGGACATCACTGAGTTACAGGATGTTACAGTACAGGTTCTCCTATGTCCTGAGTCCTCACTGACCTTGAAAGGCTAGGGCCAAAATGTTGGCTGTCCTTGTAGCCCTTCTTTTTCTCTAATTCTTGTTTTGCAAACTTTAGTTGTTAACTCTCCAGAAGAGAAGCTTATTAACATTACCCTACAACATAGACAGTTGAGTTTAATCTCACTATTGTCTGAATATCAAACATCTTAGAAATATCATGGAATAGGTATTTTCCATCAAGTATTTATATGGCAAACTTAATTCCTACAGAATGTGAAGGAAAAAAAGAAAAAAATTTAAAATATTTTTAAAAAATTGGAAAACAATTATATATTTTTACACAGAAATTTAGAAATCTAACCATATACAGTATTGTAGCTGGACAGTCCTATGACTTTTTTTCTTATATCTTGTTTTCATTTATTACCGTTTTTTTTAGACAAACACTTACTTGAGAGACAGTATAGCAGTAATTGGTATGACATGACAAGCAGTATGTATTTAGAAGACCAGAATGACAGGCATTCCAAGCATGGCCCTAGTATATTACACATTGCTATTCAGTGCAGTTGCTTACTTCACAAGTATCAGCATATATAGTTAGTCAGGGTGAGAATCCTACCAATTAACTGCTAGTTTCAAAAATCTGCTGAAGATTCTCAGGATCATTGCCTTAACCATCTTGTGCTTATAAATGTATGGTTTTGCCCCTGTTATGTTTCCTAGCTTTTCTTCTTGCCCTCTCTTCATTGTTTAATCCTTAAGTTCTCACTTTCCTTTTAATTGTGTTATATCTTTCTATTTTTATTTCTTGTTTTGAGTTCTTACACTAGGGATACTATATGATATTTACATATGTGGGTCTGCTTTATTTCACTTATGAGTATATATTCAAGTGGCATCCACTTAAATATAAAGGCCTAGAGTTTACCATTCTTTATAGTTGAGTAATACTCCATTGTATAAAAATACCACATCTTTTTCATCCATTCCTCAGGTGACACATCACCCATCATATTACCATCATCATGTCAGGCCCATAGGTGTATACCACATACCCCACAGCTGAATTGTAGGTACTCAGTTTTAAGTGTAGTTTTAAGAACATTTTAACACATATGAATCTGAATTTAATACATTCAAATCACTTTGAAGTATGTACACCCTTCAAGAATTAAAATTAATTTTTGAGCTAGGAGTGTATGCATGAGTTAGTTCCATATATTATAACATTTTTAAGGTGAATTTTTCATGCTTTTTTGGCTCATGAACCAGAGGTCATTTGTTCCACTATCTCAAACAAGACACCTACTTCTTTCTCTGCCTTTTCTTTCTTCCCCTTCTTCTTCTTCTCTTCCCCTCCCCTTCTTCCTTTTGGAAATGGTGTCTTACACTTCCCAAACCAACCTCAAATTCTTGCTCTCCAATGTTCCTCCCAGTTCAGGCTCCAGTTTAGCTGAACCACACCCACATAACTTCATTTTATATACTTCTTCCAGTGCAAATTGTTTTAGCCATAGCTTTTACATACTGACTGAAGGAGTATGCAGCATCTGCAGAGGATACATAGTTGAAGAACACTCCTTGGTACTGCAGAGCGGTGTGAGGCTGTGCAATCCCAAATGGATCTACCTGCATCATCTAGGGGACTCCTGGATCTTGCCATCTCTGATTTTTATTCTCAAAGCCTCATTTGTTAGTCCCAGCCCATCTGTTAGACTCCACCTTGTGTGCCAGCTAGAGGGTCCCCTCTAAAACTCAGGTTGAAATGAAGCAATGACACCATTAAGTGGTGATTTGGTCACGCGGGCTCTACCTTCCTGAATGGATTAATGTTATTACCACAGAGCAGGTCAGTTACATCAGCAGTGAGCTCTGGATAAGTGGGTAAATTCAGTCCTCACTTCTCTCTCCTTCTGTTTTTCTTGTGCATGTATGTATATGCAGTCACAATACGATGAAGCATTAAAGCCCACACAATGTGTTTAGACTGCCCAACCAGCAGAATAATGAGCCAAATGAATACATTTTTGTTCTTTATCAGCTACTCAGCCTCGGGTCTTCTGTTATAACAGCAGAAAACAGGCTAAGATGGTGCTTAACTAAGGAAACCCTAAAAATAGTGCCCTGCAAGAAGGTAGAACTTCATTGCTCTCTTACATAAAGCAGCAGAAAAAGCAAAGACACCCATCTTGTGGAATCCAGGCTCTTTCTGCCCTGTTGTTTCACCAGTCTTCATGCATCAGGTCCTCATCTAAGAGCTGCATTCTGAGTGATAGGAAGAAGTAAAAGAACGTTCTCTCACAGCCTAGAAGAATTCCTCTTGCTCTCACAAAGCCAAACTTTGTCTCATGGCTGCATCTATCTGCAAAAGAGATTGGGACTCTTTTCATCTCTTTCCCTTCAGGCTTCCAATACAAAAGTAAAGTCTAAAATAGGTATCAGGCTCTTTAGGGTCCTCCTTTACAAGATGACAAGAAAAAGAAGGAACAACAGTCATGCCAAAAAGGGCCGTGGTCATGTGCAGCCTATTCGCTGCACGAACTGCACCTGGTGTGTACCGAAGGATAAGGCCATTAAGAAATTTGTCATTTGGAACATAGTGGAGGCCACCACCATCAGGGACATTTCCAAAGCAAGAATCTTTGACAGTTATGTGCTTCCCAGGCTGTATGAGAAGCTGCATTACTGTGTGAGTTGTGCCATTCACGGCAAAGTGGTCAGAAATCGATCTCATGAAACCTGTAAGGACCAAACTCCTCTACCCCGATTTAGACCTTCTGGCACTGCCCCACGACCTCCACCAAAGCCCTTGTAACAGGAGCTAGGTCTTAATGGACTGGAGAAAACTCTCTTGAGAAAGAAATAATAAATTAAGTGCTATACTTTATACAGCATGTTGAGTATACCTGCCAGAGGTGTGTTGGATTAATTCAACCTATCTAAGTTTAAGTTTGTACTCTGAAAATGAATAAAGAGGAACACACTGGAAGGGGTTTCAGGAGCATAAAATATTAATTAAAATAAAATAAAATAGATATCAGGACAGACATCCAACAATCTTCCACCTGCCATATGTGGGGTCCAAGGCACAGGCATCACCTTCAGATGCAAAGTTATAATCCATGCCCTCTGATAATGGAAACATTAAAAGCTGATAATCTTGAATGATTTTATTCAAATAACCAACATTTTTCTGTAGTGTCTATTGCAAAGTGCTAATCTCATCTTTTGAATGTTTTCCTTTTACTGTGAAGTTGGAGTAAAATTTATATCAGTAGGCATAACTATTATAAACAATCAACTATATGAAGACTAAACCCTTGCCAAGGCAGTAACAAAGCCATAAAGTATTAAAAGCTATGGAATTAGAATATCTAGGTTTTTATACATGTAAAGAAACATTAAATTGGTCTCATTGACCATGGTATTTTAAGTTTTCAATTATCTTGCTAATTGCAAAATCTTAGACTAGGACTTGGAAATAGGGAAATAAATTAATGTTACCACAAGAACTTTCATCTTTTAGAACATAACTTTCAAATAACTCTGTCTTTACTTTTTATGCATAAAGGGAAGAAAGATAGAAGAATATAAAATACCAGTGTGCATGAATGCACAGTGACAAAGTCTGTGGAGGTTTTGACGTTGATTCCCCATAGATAAGAAAGGGCCTGTGCGGACCTCATCGGCTGTGAATATTCAACTGGGGATAATTAAATCACCATCAAGTTTGCAGAGCAAAGAGAAGACACACATTTTTCATGAGAGAAATGATTCTGTGTTCTGCCCCTAAAGGTCCTAAATACACAGCAAGAACCTCTTTGTAAATCACGACTTACTGAAGTTAGTTTTTGTAGCCAATATTTCACTTGCTGTCTCCCGGACGACTAATGTCAGACCCTGCTCTGAAACAAACCTCCTTTCCCATCCACAGATACATCTGAGTTCCCAGAGGATGTCTGGGTGCTCACCCAAAAGCCAGGTCAGCTTCTAGAGGCGGTTACCATGCTTCCTCCCTCAGCTCCATGACACTTTGGTCCCCACCCCTGCACTGCCACATGTGCCCTGGCTCTCTGTGGCACCTTGACAGCTCCACTGTTCACTCAAGACTCCCACTGTCATGTCTCATGACACAAATCATATGCTTCTGGCCAGCACTGGCTACAAAATCAGTAGAAATGCTCAAACCTAATCGAGCTCCCAACTTTGATGGGAGCAGGTACCCTGGAGTAGATATTCATGTCTCTCAGTGCCTCCTCTTTTCTGTCAAAACTACAATCCACAATTTTAGTTATGCACATGGCTACCTCATTTAGAGAACACAATTCACATTTTCTCCTGTAGTTAAATGTGAGAGTATATATCTAAGTGTCTTGAGCAAGATACAAGTGGAAAGGAAAGCAAAGGGTTAGGCTTGTTGCCCCACTTCCTCCTGTTTGTTTGTGAGTATGCAAATTCAATAGCTGTAGGTTTAGCTCCTTTCTTGAGTCATGAAATGACCTGGGAAATAGAAATGGTATATGAACTAAAGAAAAAGAAAGGAAGAGAAGGAAGAGGCAGATGAGAGCTCTCTTGACACTACAGAATAAATCTAGCTCAGAACTAACTGCATATGGATTTATAGGACAGAAAAGAAATCATCTTCCTTCTTATTTAAGCTATTGTTACTTACACACTAGTTACAGCTAATATGCTAAGGATATAAGGCTAGTTGCGTCCAAACAGTGACTATGTGAATAGATTTTTCTATTGCCTATTAGTCCTCCTCCCATAACCCAGTGCCCTCTGATGTCCTTTGCCTGACTCTGTGTTGATGCCTTCAATTCAGCTCTTGCACACTACAGATTTGCTTTTTTCTATTTTGTGTTTTGTTTTGGTTTGGGTGCTGAAGACTGAAACCAGAGCCCTGCACATGCTAAGATATGCCTGGTCCCCTGCAATGTTTCAATCATCTACTTGTATCCAGCTTTACTCATTTTAATGTCTCACTCCCTTGAGATCTGACAGGAGACTGACTAGGTGATGGGGTAATAAAATGTATACTAGGTTATTCATGGAAAATAATGTATGTTCTTATTCCAATATGGTGTTCTAACAGGGGCTTGGTGACTAGACCCAAGGAACAACTAACACAGGCCTTGCTGGCAGGCAATTATGGTGGGGATTGTCAGGCAGGCAAGCTTTTTGACATTTGACGTAAGAAATACAGCTCAGCAGACTGTCAGGCAGCTCCAAGTTTACATATATAGCATGTCAGATTCAATTAGAACTTCTAGATGCTTATTTCTCAAGTTTCTCCTTGCAGTGCTTACTCGTGCAAAACTATGCCAGGGTTGTTCAAAATAGGATGTGTGGAGCTCCGTAAGAGGAAGTATGGGAGGTTGCAGATGGAAAACTTTTCAGGTTTGAGAAGTTACTTTTTTTTTTCTTCTACTACAATAGAAATTAGGAACAGTGTTTGAAAAAGAGCCATTATGCCCAACACAACAATGTGTGTTGGGGAGTCTTAGAATTCCTCATGATCTTATCTTTATTGCTGGTCCTCATCCACTCCAAAGGAGCTTCTTGTTTAAGTACAAACAGGTCTTCATAAGGAAATGCTACTTCCAGACAAGCCCTTGACTCCAATCTAAGAAAGCTCTGACTCCCAAAACTCCTGTTTGGAAATTGTGGGCTACCATGGATTGACACCGTATCATGTTCCTTCTTCAAATCATCAAAGCCAAATCTAAATTGGAGGGAGAGTGAGAGTTTATCATTTACTTCAGTAACTTATCTTAATGGGCTCTTTTCTAACAGTAGTTTCACAGTTAGCTACCAGGGAAGTGTATAACAAGGCAACACTGCATACCACCTGCATTATCAAATACTGCTTACATAAACATCCCCCTCTTCTTAGCCTCCATCAGCATGACTTCCAGTTGAAACTGGAAACAAAATGATAATTTGAGCCTGTGTCCCTGACCCCAAAGAAGCAGTTTATGAAAGACATGTAATTGTAAACCAACTTCCTTAAAGATAGCAGTCCCCTGGAATGCAGGACTCGCTCTGGAAACCTGGGAAGTACATAATCTAGTGCTAAGCATTTTGTATTCTCTTTCACTGTTCCTTATCTTACCAGCCTCTTCTTTTTTCTTCTCTTTCATCCTATTAGTATTTACAAAGTGCACCTCTGTCAGAAAGTACATTAAAAAATAAACTATCAAGATAGTTACCCACAATTTAAATATATACATTATATATATATATATATGCCTCAGCCTCCCTTTGTCTAGTCTAGAGAAAAAATTTCTCATCCTTCCCCACATTCTCTCCAGAGTCCTCAAAGAAAATAAGGCCCTTTTTCCCTTTTTTCTTCTGCCTGTTTCTTTGCTGCGCCATTCACCTGAAAAATATATAGATGTTATATATATCACATCTATAGGTTTTTCATATATATGTGATATATATCACATATATCTATTTCCTTGTATAAATTTATATATCTTATATATGATATGTAATGTATCTTTAGCTGCTTTCACTGTAAGAAATGTCCCCTAAGTTCAAACTCAGCCTAGGCAACTCATTGACCTAATGAGACCCAGTTTTAAAATAAATAAATAAATAAATACTGGAAAAGAGAAAGGAAGAATGCATCGTACTATGTACTTGTTGTTTTAAGTCCTTATCTCTTGAAGTCAGCAGGCCAAAATGATCTCTTCTTGAGATCAGAGTCCTGGAACAGACTTGAGAGCTGGAAGCACATTAGGGACTATCAGCCTGCTCTTGAGCCTTGGTGGGAAGGAGAAGGCATCTTGTGCCGTGACTGTCGCAATGGCCCGGCAGTCTTGTGAGGGACAAGACAGAATAGATGAAGCAACAGCAGAACAATGTTAATTGAAGATAATCAGCAGTGATGTCATGCTGTGAAGCAGTCCTTGCTTTACAGTCATGGCCTACATGCCTAAAAATAGATGTCAGGTGAGCAAGGAAGTAGGTGGGCAGAGAAATGCAGGAGCAAGAGTTGGCCCACGGGGGGATATGCGTCAGGCCACCCCCAGGTAGAGTTGGCAAAACTGCTTTAGCTAGTTGCTTAGGTCAAGTTTAATCCCATAACAGATCTTTTGTGAATTTTTAGCTTTGAGATATTCATCACTTGTTAAAGGAACTTTGAGGTGGGACTCTTCCTACTTCTTTAGGCACTCAGATATCACCATAGGAATGACCCTTGGCCTCCTGCCTTTCCCATCAGGAAAAAATCTTGGGATATTCACCCCCAAAACCCTTTAAACTGCATGGAAAGAGAGGTACTTCCCCTATAAAGCTGTTAGAAGGAAGTAAGTGAAAATGGAATGGGGTTTTAATCTTACTTCCAAGCTATATTGTGCATAATAATGTCTAATTGTAATCTTTTCTGTAAAATGAGTAATAATTTAGATGCACTAAAGTCAATATTTAATTAGCCATGAGTCCAAAATAATTTGTTCCTTTGCTAATGCGAAATTCCTACCATTAGGAAGGAAAATTCAGTGTAAAATGAATAATGTTTTGATTGTAATTCTAGATGTAAATATGATTTAAATCACTGGGTTCATTAATTCAGGCTCTGTGTTAAACAAGATGGAGAGGAAATGCCTAGCAGACGAGCTGGCCATATAGATTATAAGGGGTCAGAAAATATCAACTTATTATTTTTAACAAAACTGTACAATTAAGCGATAATTTGCAGTGAAATTTATTGAGCATTCTAATTTTTTCTTTAACTTCCTCATTCTACGTTGTTTCTACTTGGGTGAATTTAAAACACACAATAGGAAATATTTGAAAATGTTGTTTTTAAATTCTACTGGACCCTCCCCACAGCATTCCCTATCTCAGGATCTTGTGTTGACACTAATTTTGTTTTCTGTACATATTATCTCAGCCATAATCTCAGACTTATAACCTGTAATTATCTCACCATGTCAAACAGGTCTTCAGTGATTGACAGTCCCCTCCTCCCCTCCAAAGCATAGATGCTCTGGTGGCTGTGCAGTAGACATCTGTTTGTTTTCCACCCCTCAACTTTTTTTTTTGTTTTGTTTTTGGTACCATGAATCAAACTCAGGAACCTCATGCTTGCCAGGCAGGTGTTGTGCTACTGAGCTATATCCCCAGCCTGTCATTCACCTTGAAAAAAAAAAAAAAAAAACTGCTGCCAATCCCTTGGATCTCTGTAATATTTACAACAGCATGTATCTTTGAGATTTTCTTTTACAAGTGATTAGCATCTTTGGATGTTTTCAGTACTTTTCAGGCTTTGCCCCACAGAAAGGCTTTTGGGAAATGTAGGTAAGCCAAATCATTTTAAGTGCAATAGAGCTTACAAGCAAATCCTGTAGTTACTACTTTGTAGGTAAATGATTCTCTTACAAAGGCAATAATTGCTTCCTAATGCACAGTGTTTGTGAATCTAGAATTTAATCCACCAGGTTTGCTTAAAGCAGGTATTTGCTAATCTGAGTGTTGGTCTTTGGACTGAATTTTAATTTGAAGAATAAAAGAAGCAAAGGAAGATTACCCTTCTTACATTCTTGTTTTGGCAAGTTTGATGATTGCTAGGTAAAGACTAATGTTCTACTGCAAATGAAAGGGAACCTAAGGGGCCTGGGGTGGCTTGAGCCAGTCAGAGCAAAATAGTCAGGCTAGTAGCACAGCCGCTGTCTGAATACCTTTGATTTTTCTCTTCACATTTTTAAGATTCTTTGGGAGATTATACCCTACAAAAAAGAAAAAAAAGAAACCCAACAATATTCTACATTTCTTAAAAAGAAAGGCTAAATTTGCATCAGATTCTCTTCCAAATAACGGCAATAAAGATAGATGGATCTAGCACAAAGGCATTCATAGGCAGAGCAAGCAAATGTCTAAATTGATGTAGCAACTCAAAACCAGTAAGATCAAAAAGGAAACAATTAGCTGAAAAGGCATGTTTTTCCTAACCTGAAGAATATAAAACTAAAATCAAGGCCCATTTCCTTTGAGATAGGCTGGACTGCCCTTTAAATTCATCCCCTGTGCTCCTAGTTTACATGCTTCTGTCTCATGCTGCTGCCATCTGATCCTCCAGGGCGGAAAAGAACCTGAATTTGTCCCTGCCAGACCTTCAAAGTGAACTAAACAAACATGGTCCTTTGTCTCAGAGCTCTTCCTCCTTTCCAAAATGCTGATACAGTGGCTACAGAACAGAGGAAATGGGATGGTGGGAGTGGGGTCAGGTTGTGCAGAAAAAGAATTTTTCTTCCTGCGACCAAGACAGAATGCATTTAAAGTCATCTCCCTAGGGATAAAAGATCTGTTCAATCGATGGCTGAGACCCTACATGCTTTAACAGTTTCTTTCGGGGACTCTATACTCACTGCAAGAATGAAGAGGAAGAGCTGCACCACCTTCCTGCTCTGGCCCTCTTGCTGTCTAAATCTGTCTTGAGACATTTAGCTGAATATGCTTTAAGGTGAGGCATTTTCCTAAAGGAAACCTCCAATTCGGACTGCTTATCTTAATCAACCTCTTTGAACTCTTCTTTTGGGTTTTCTAAATCCTCAGTACACCTGACTGCTGGAAGTTGAGCAAGAGGGCATTTCAAGAGATCAATCAAAGATAATAGGAAGCTTCTGAACCCTTCTAGTTTAAAAGAATGCTGTTTTCAGAAATCATGAACAAGAGTACTATTATGAGCATTTAATTATTTCTATGAATACATTACAAATTCCATCACTAGAATGTAATAACTCAAACCTACTTATAATGAAGTTTAAATGAATTTCATTCCATGAAAATGAGACCAAAAAAATCAGATAGGCAAACAATGGTATTTTCCCCTATTGGTTCCTCATAATTGTTACTCCATCAAAACAGAAGAGGAATGTTGTTTCTGACACATAAGATATGATTTAAACATAATTTTCATCATAAATCCAAGACCCTAATTATGTAATATTGTAGGGCAACTCCAAAAACTTCGAAGACATTATGAAACCTTTTTATAAAGAAAAACTGAATAAAGCTTAATACAGGATTTGAAAAATTACATCTATGACTTGAAAGATTTTTGGTGGCAAAAGCATGCATAATTTTATAAACATATTTATTCTACTATTCACATACTCAAAATATAAATATTTGCCAGGAGCCAAAGGCATGTGGCCATAACAATTTCAGATTGAGCTTTAAATATCAAAAGCAAGAAAAGAAATGAACATTTCAAATACATTCATCTCCGACTATTTAAGTATTGTGCCATTTGTGGACCTTTTCCTTTTCTTTCTGATTGTTTTTGCATTTTGGTGAATTGTGTCTTAGGAATTTATTTCCTAACACAGTTGGTTTTGTAATAAAGAGGATGTGAAATTCTTATCCAAATATCTATTTCAACTTGGATAAAAATGTTAAACAGAGCCAGGGAGAGAGTGATTTAAATAAATGTATGTATTGTGATGTAGATTTATGATGGTACATTATACATCACATTTAATGAGATATTTACAAAAAGTTGTGATGTGGCAAAGCATTTTTGGTAGTGAAAAAGGCAAGAATCTTGAATTTTATATACCATATGAGTTCAAATACTTAAAAGAAACTGAAAACAAAAATGGTGAGTGGGATAGTGGTAGCATGGGATAGTGGTTCAGGGTAGAATTCGTTGTTCTGGTTTTATGTCCTTTCAGACCTTTTCTAACAAGAATATGTTACTTTGTATATGCAATTTGTATCCAAGTTTAAAAAGACAAATTCCTCTCTATGCCTTTCTGGACTTGGTGTTTCTTGTTTAATCCTTTTATTTTTGCAAAGGTTAGAGATAAATACCCTTCAGTTATTGCAGTAAAGAGTTCTAGGACTATTGCAGTTATAATCCAGTTTCACAGAGTGTGAATCAAAAGGCTAACTTGGGAAGATTTTTGTCTAAAAGTGCCGCATCATGCACCCAGTAATGCTATTTCAGTCAGTGCCAGACTGCATGTATGATGGTGGCCCCATGAGGTTATATCACCTAGTGACATTGTGGCTGTCTCAGTTTGTGTAAGTCTGCTCTGTGATGTTCACACAATGATGAAGTTGTCCAATGGTGCATTTCTCAGAACCTATCCAGTCCTTAAGCAATACATGACTATGTGTAGTACATTATACCTATGTTGAATAACTATCAGCAATTATTTAGGACAAAGAAAAAATACTGTTTTTTATTCCACCAGGTTAAAGCAGATGGCTTATAGCAGTGGTGACAAACCTATGGTATGCATGCTGTGGCGGGCTGTCTGTATCAGTGAAAACTCTAAAAGCTTTTCTTCTCCGTGACTACAGATCCTAGTGAACAACAGTGTGAAGGTAAATACAGACAGAAAACTCATGATAGTTCTACAAGAGGCTCAACTGTTATTTCCAAAGAAGCTGAACTTCAGAAGAGACCTTCTTTTTGGGAGTCAAAGATGTTTAATTAGGAGCTCTGGCAGGGCTGGGACTAGCATGGAGAGCCCAGAAGAAACCCTGCTCTGTATTCAGGGGGAATAGCATGGCCTGGAGAGGAACTCAAGAATACAGAGTCTGCAGAGTCAAACTGGAACCAGGTGGCAGAAGAGCTCTGACTCATGAGGCCAGCTGCAGCCATTTACTCTTTGGGATCCAAATCACCTGAACCAAACAAGGCTGGTTTATAACCACCTACCTGTGGACAGATTGCATCTTGTCAATTACCATTAGGGAAAAGTTATTTTCATCACTACATTCATAAAGATGGGCAGCTCTGTATGCTGCTCTCATGGAGATCACCTTGCAGGGAGATTTTGGCACAGGATAGAAGAAAGAATTTCAAGCTCTTCCAGAAATAATGGCAAAGTCCCAGAGCTCTGTGCTGGTGCACATGCCCTTTAATGGCCCTGTTGAAGGTAGCTATGCTAATTAAATTGGCATTCCTTATCAGCACTGCAGTAGCTCCTTGGAAACATTCATATTTCAATAGCAAGCTTCTCTCTGTGATATCCTCTCCATCTTTTATATAATTCTGTCCCTTATATGACCTCCTGCCACGGCTACTGTAGGGAGGTAATTTGGCAGGTCCCGAATCCAACTACCTGTCCTCCCTCACAGATAGTCCAGGTCATCACCTTGTCTTTTTTTTTTTTTTTTTTTTGCGGAACCAGGGATTGAACTCAGGCCCTGTGCTTGCCAGGCAAGCACTTATTCCACTGAGCCATCTCCCTGGCCCCATCATCATGTCTTTTAAAAAAAATTTTAATCAACAAGTAAACATTGAATACATGCAAGGTTTTAATGTGATTTGACAAAGGTATGAGGTATATAACAATTATCACAGTCTAATTAATTAGCACATGCAACACCATCCATGTTGTATCTAAGATCTTCATAACTTGCTCATCTTACAATCGAGTTCATGCTCTTTCACTAACAGCTCCCCACCTCCCCACCTGTCCCCAACCCATGTCAATCACCATTTTGTTCTTTATTCCTGTTAATTCGTGAATTTTTAAAGCTAGATTATGATATTAAAAAGCTCTAGGTAATCTTGCTTCTTCAAGCTCATTCTTCAAAGAGCGACAAGAGCAGCTAAATTGTAAGTTCTATGTTGATACTATAATACTGCCTGCCTGCTAGAGTTCCAGGGTTTGGAGCATCCTCTCAATGCCAATTAATGAAGACTTCATCTCTAGGTGTTGGAAACTTTAAGAGAGAGGCCCTAGTGGGAGCTTGGTCATTGGAGCTGTGTCCAGGGAGAGAACTATGTGGTCCTGGTCTATGATTCCTCTTCTTCTTCACTTACTTTCCAATCCTGAGCTGAGTAGTTTTGCTCCACTATGCACTGCTTATATTTATGTAGGTAATGTGAATTTAGAACCACAAATCCAAAGCAGTAGATCATGGGCTGAAACTTTGGAAGCTGCAAGTTAAAAGAAACCTTTCCTCTTTATATAGTGACTAACTTAAGTATTTGTTATAGTGACGGTTGAGTAATCCATGCTTAAACCCTGCATGATTTTCCCATTGTGAACACCAGTCCCAAATATTTGTCAGGCCTCCAAGGATCTGCATGACCTAATCAACTCTAATCTCTCTGAGGTCATCCCATTCATATAGGGAAATGAAGCTCCCAACCTGAAAGGTACCTGGGACGAGTTTCTATTCTCTAAAAGTGAAGAATGAATTTTAGGAACAAACAGAGGTTAAGAGCAGAATATTTACTGGGGAAAGAAAGCTTCAGTCTGAGAGAAGGATAGAAGGGGGGCCTGAGCAGTTTGTTCCCGGGAAGCTGTTTCTTCCAGGGATTTTTATAGTGTAAAACCATGCAGCGAAGTGGGTCTAAGGTGGAGAACATGGGAACTCACTTAGTTGGGCATGAGGTGGGACAATACTATGGTCAGCCAATGAGATTACAAGCACCATTGCTCAAGTAAAATTGATTAAATCATAATCAAATGGGGAAGTAAGTCACGTGGCACACAGGCATGAACACAGAACAGTTTATCCCATAGCCAGCCGATAGCAGTTGGATTAGTGACTCTTCCTGGCTTCCTAAAGGTGATAATCAATCCCAGATGCTTATCTTTAGGGAGGTAAGTGTTTGTTCGATCTTTGGTCTTTAGGTCTGGCCCACAGCAGGAGCATCCATCTCTTTCACAGTTGCAATGTATTTCATCTTCCGTGCTGTCTCCTTGAGAGGCTATCCTTGTCTAACTGCCTATAATACTTCTATCTACTTTAGCTGCCTACAACACCATGCCATTCTATCCTGTACATATCACACTCAGGCTACTCCAATCTTTCACCTGTCTTTCTTGAACCCACAAGCCTGCTCACTTCTCAGTGTCTCCACACTCATTGGTGGCTTTGCTGGTGAAACCTTTCCTTCTACTTTTGCTTTTTTAGTTTGATTGGGTCATAAATATAACTTTTTCAATGAAAGCCTTCAAACACAGCAACTATGTATAGATTTTTTTTTTTTTTTTTCAGAACCGAGAATTGAACTCAGGCCCTTGCGCTTGCCAGGCAAGTGCTTATTCTACCGAGCCATCTCCCTGGCCCCTAGATACTTCTTAAAAGCCTAACATTTTGCTAAGCAAAATGATCAGTGTTTTGTAATCATGTTGTAGTCTAAAAGCCAGCATAGTGAGACAGGAAACCTAGGGTCCTTCCCAGGGAGGAAGACAGCTGATAAGTCCCCAAGAGATCTCTGGAGTGACACCTCCTCAGTAACTTGACCAAAATCCTAGCTTCAGACTTACCCTTTATGTAGCTTAGGTCCTTTCCATCAGTCTTCAACACACAGGTCCTTCAGCAAGGATGCCCTCCTGAGCACTCAGCTCCCTCACCCTGTCTCTTTTCTCCCTCTGTCATTTTACTCAAAGCACTTTGAGCAATATGAAGTGGTCATATTTATTTTAATTATTCATTTATTTGTTTGCTTACTTTTTTTTGTTTGTTTTTTGCTTCTTCATTCTAGAACTCCAGACTCATCATAACAAGGCTTTTATTTCCTTTCTTCATTGCTACAGCCCAGAGGCCCAACCCTCTCTTCACAGGTAGTGCAAGTGTCCGTACTAAAGCAATCAACACCTAGGAGCTTTGTGTAATTTTTTATTAGTTTTCCATAATATGACCCATTTTTCCAAAACATTTTTTATCTCCTGAGCTGCTTGGTAAGGTTTCGACTAATAGATTTGCCCATCATGTTCAAACAAAATCTAAAAACTCTGCTATTTTAATTCCCTATAGCCTTAAAAAATTTATAATTCCCATGAACTCTTTTAAGGTATTGAAAGTATCTCAATGATTTTCTCTCTCCTTTGTAATGTTTTCAGATTTACATAGTCAAGGAACCCACAAGCTAGAAACCTAGTGGATTAGCCCCAAAGGATTTTGCCACTGTAAGAACCTACGATTCTGTGGAGCACTAGAATAAGTCAGCTAATCAAAAAATAAATGTTCTTTTATTTGTTTATGTAGGTAACGTGAATTTAAGACCTACAGCTAGTTGAGCTAGCTGAGCTAACAACAAAGGCTAAACCAAATAAATGTGCAAGCTAAACAAAGTGAAAAGCAAGGAAAACATTTACTTTTAACTACAGACTCTGTAGTGGTGAATTAACTCATAAAAAAAAGTCTTCCAAAAATGGTAGCTTGATCTCCTTAATATGAAAGGTATGTCATATCTGGCAGTCAGCAAAAAAAGAGAAAGGTTTACAAGAATGAAAATAAGCACACTCATGCTGCTATAAATAAGAGGTGAACAGGCAGCCAGCTCCAAGGAATACCAGCACCACCACAGCACAGAGGATCACAAGCGGCTGCTTCGAGAATTGCAGCACACCCCTAACAGTGGAGGTACCGACAATTTATAATTAATAATTTTAATTTTATACTTGGCCTCATAAGAATCATCACTAAGAAGATTTGTTTGTCAACATGTCTGATTTACTGCAGGAACTGAAACAAAAAAGCACATGCCCATACTCAAATATAATTGAAGTTTAATTTCTGAGAACACCTCCAACAATAACAACAAAATCTTCCCCAATGTATTTTTATCACTGGCATTTGGCATATTCCAAAGGAATGGCCTTATTTAGAGTGAGGCAGTCTGTAAATTTAATTACCATGCAGTTGATACCCAGCAGAACCACTACGTGGGAGATGAGGCACACTCAGGCTTCCAACAAAATCATTCCATTTGTTCAATGGGCAGCCTGGAAGGAAATTTGAATTTGCAATTTTCTTTCTTATATGTATTTAGCACAAGGTCTATAGGGTTAACAGGGTCTCACTACCCAGATCAGACTCATAGTGATCCTCCTGTTTACAGCCTCCCAAGCACTGGGATTGCAGGTGCATGTCACCACGCCCAGTCTCAATTGGCATCTCAGCGTGCCCTGGAGGTGGAGCCGGCACAGCACTCCAGGATGAATTTCCAATTTGACAGGCATTTCTTCAGGGCACTTTTATAAAGAAAAGGAGCTTTGGCACACATGTTTGTGTCCTAATGGGAGGGAAATGGCAGGAAAAAGAAGAATGAAAAGTTGCTAGATCTATTCAGTCCTCCCAAGACTTTATAGTGTCAGGAGATGTCAAAACCTGTCATCCTTTTATGCTAATAAATACTAGTGGTATGATTAGGTTTTAAACAAATGGAGATTTGATTTCATTTTACTACTTCATAATGCAGAGCGGACTAGAATCATATTTGTGTGGAAGGGTAGAAGCACTTTCCCAGGAAGATGATAAACCCGGTAGAATTGATGGATACATTGTATCCTTCAAAGACAGTAAATTCAAAAGCCAGCATTTTATTAAGGCAATAACTTTCTTCTGGGTCTTCAACGTCCCTGACTTGTTTTTTCTTTTTATGGAGGAAAAGTGTTATGTGCATGAGTTAAGGAAAAGAAAGCTTGTGTTGGAAGGATTTAACTCACCTTTTTAAGGTTGGGTTAGTACAGATTGGCATATGGTACCATTTCTAACTGTGCTCTGTCTTCTTAATCTTTCTCAGAGTAAAACAGACCTGAATATGAATTCCAGGGACCATGATAAAACTATTTAATTTCTGAGTCTCTTTTCTTTTCCTTTTTTTTTTTGTTTGTTTTTTGCTTTTTTCATGTTTAAATTTGAGCTTTAATTGTAAAAAAGTGTTTTCGGTAAATATATCAACCTCTCTGCAACAACTTCGTTCAGATATATACAGATGATATTCATAGATATTAACTGTACAACAGAACGAGGTCAGGGTGAGAAACATTTAGTCTCAGGATTGCCTCAACTTTTTTCAGGCTTATCCCTTATGTCACCACTGAACGAAGACCCAAACCCCTGTCTGTGGTAGAATCCATGGTAAAACTGAGGAAATATTTTCTGATTTCATCACATGAGGTAAAAACTTGAAACAAAAGTAGATTCTGTTTCTCTTATTGCTATAATTTTTAGGCTGGCTATTACTCAAAATGGGATTTTACGAGATTTAAGGCAACAGAGAAGCTATACTGATCCTAACTTGGAAAAACCAGACCAACAGGTTTTCCAAGGTTACCATGATTTCTTTTTCAGGAAAGATTTATATCCCAGATGTATTACAAAAAAATTAGTCAGCCAGCAGCGGGTAAACAGAGGATATTCAGTTTGTGTCTACTCTGAGCCCCAGAAATCTGGTCCAGGCTGTTCAGAAACTCAGCATCTGGAGCTTGTCCTCCTGGGGCCACGACAGGCACACGCCACACACACATTCTCTAATGCCTCTTTGACACTTTTAAAATTTTATCTTCGAGTGTGGTGGGAAGACTAACTGAATTATGTTAAAAAATTTTTTTAGAAGAAATGGAAATTTATTTTTATATCAATGTAACTATGTGATACATTGAATATGGAGATATTGAAATGGGAGGAAATTTTAGGATTGTAATCCTAGAAGAAATGAGCAATTTTATAATCTGGTAGTGGCTGAGATCCTTACAGGCTTGCCTATGTAAGCATTTTAGAGTAAGGACATTGGACTGTGTGATTTTCACAGTACTCCCCTAGATAAACGCGATGGTCCTAAGAGGGAAAACACAGCAAATACCCAGCCATAGGAAGCCTCTAGGATGGCAATGCTGTTTATTATCATGTCTGCATCTTGTACTATGAATAACCACTAAGAAGATAACAATATGCAATGTATTAATCATTGAAACCGTCCCACTAATTGATTTTGAAACTGTCTCATTGCTTTTTATTTCTCAACAAAATTAATTAAAAAAAGAAATTCCATTTATTGAGTCTCTTTTCTTCATCTATAAAAATGGGCATAGTGATATGACTCTGGGGTTGTTGAAATGATTACATGAAATAGGGTTTGGATGGTGCGTGACACAGGGAAGTCACTCAGAAAGGACCAATGCCACACAGCTTCTCCTTGATGAGCCCTTCTTTTCTGGTCTTTTCTTCATTTTGTCCTTTTCTACTGTCTCCTTAAAACAGCAGGTGTGTTATTGAGTCCAGGAAAGTTTCTGTGGTATTTCTCAGGTTCTTTCCTTCTCCTGTTGCTGTCTCATTAAAGCCCCAAGAAAAAAGAAAAACTGCATGTAAGAAAGTTTCCTCAAACATTCATTTTCATGCCATTGTAAGTGGTGAAATTCCCCTTGAGCAAGGCAACTAAACTGTGCCTTCGTAATATATGAATGCAGAAGTTGAAAAGGAGGGAGGCTGGAGAAGGTCAACCTGTTCTCTCTCTCTCTCTCTCTCTCTCTCTCTCTCTCTCTCTCGCCCTTCCCCCTCCCAAGACATAGCAACTGTTTAGTGCTGCTATCATTTACTTAGCTTACTCTTTCACAGACTTCATGCATGGGTACACCATACATCATTTTTCCTTTTCCATCTGTTAATGTTCCTCCTGCATTTTAGGTGGCACATGTGCTCTGAGATTCCTGAGATTCAGAGAAAAGACAACTTTGTCAAAAGATAACAATAATAGAGATCCCAAACAATAAATGGAAAATGCTACTGGGTTAATTACTAAAATTTTTGAACTAACAAGTAACATATAGTTTTGTGCAAATTGCTGCAGTGTTTTAAAGTAGTCATATACTGAAGTATTTAAAGGAAATTTCTTCCATTAAATTTTCTATGAGTACAAGGTAACTTTTTTTTTTTTCAATTTTGAAGCCAGTTTAGAAACTACGTATGTTTTCATTTTCAGGCTAAATCTGAGTATGGGTTATTGCCATTCTGATTTAAGGTGGCAAAATGTGATTTCACAAAGTAGAATTATAAAATGTGCTACTAGTGCTTTAAAAGAAATTAACAAAATTGTTGTGTTATCATCTCTTCCATGAGATTTGATTTCACTGAGCTAGCTCTGGTTCCACTTCAATGGCACTCGGGTGTGATACCAGGGATGGACAAGAGATGATAGACAAGACAATAAGAAACACACAGAGGAACATTTCATGAAAAATTTCCCCATGAAGACAAAAGAACAAACTCACTAACAAATTCCCATAGAATACAGTAACTATCCGAATTGGCATACTTAGGGCCACAGACAAATTTTGTTTACAAATCAGAAACAATAGCAATTCTTCACTAGCTCTAAGTCTCTAGTTTACCTGAGACAGTCAAGTGTTTCTTACAAAGCAATATTTCCCAAAAGGGGGATATTAAGAAAGTCTTAAGAGATTAAGACTCTTTCAAATAAAGAAATGTCCTCGCTTCATCAGCTTATTAATCAACTTACAACACTTCTAGTCACTAATATTATGAGAACTGATAAGGTTGGAATCTAAGATGTTTCTGCGTAACACTTCTGTTAAGTGAGAAATATCTGAACACATCTGACCTGTAACCTTACTCAGCTGGCTCCTTCTTTTCATTCAAGTCTTTGGACTAGTTTCTTTCTTTGACTATCCCCCTCTGCGCTGCCATACTCTGACCTATGACTTTTCATTTCATTACTTCATTTACTTTCATTCTAGACTTGTGATTACCTAAAGTTGACTTATATATTTATTTCTGTACTTGTTTGGTTTATTAGGTGTCTTTCTTATGAAATACACACCGCAGGGCCGCTGGGCTTCCCGGTCCTACTCTGTGTACTCACCAGATCCTGGCACACAGTATGTAAATGACTACAAAAACAAGGACGCATCTGCAAAAGTGGTATTACTGAAGGAAGATCATTGTTAAACCCAGTTGTCTTTCTCCTTGGTCCTTTGGAGGCTGAGAATATAATTGGTTGTGATTTGGGGGAGGTTGTGCTTTATTTCATGGAGGCTACTGACTTCTGGAGGACTGGTGGGAATTAGCCAGGTGACCAACCGGAAGACACTCTGAGTGGAGAGAACAGCTTCATGCTTCCCTGGAAAAACTTAGCACATTGTCAGATTTGTAAGATTTTTTGGTATAACAAAAGCAGTTGTGGAGGGGTAAAGAGAGATAAAAGAGAGAGGGAGATGAGAGAGACAAAATATGGAGAGAAAGAGACTAAGAGGTTTGGGATATGATTAAAATACTTCTGAGCAATGAAGTAAGAAAATATAGTGGTAAAGACCAATCAATAGAGTTGGAGTTAGTCAAACCTTAGTCTAAGTTTCAATTCCCCTACTTACAAGCTATATGACCCACTATCTGTGCCTTAGTTTCTTCATATATAAAATGGGTACCATACCAAAAGTCATTTCACACATTTATTACAAAGAATAATACTTGCAAAGTTATTCAGCTCTATGCTAGGCACATACAAGTATGCAATGGTTTTTAGCTTTAAGCATTGTTCCAGAGGATGAAATGATTATTTTATGTTTTAGTAAAACCTTGTAAGGTAAGTACAAAGCCAATCTTAACAAATGCAGTTTTTATAATCATAAAAACAATTTTAAATGACTATCAAATTATAATTAATGCTCAGTAAACTGCACAATAATCTGTTTAAGTATATAATTTAACAGCATGTTCTTGAGAAATTTTGACAACCAATGAGGGCAGTCAACTTAAAAATATATATAGTCCTCTCCATCAAACACATCATAATAGTTCCCACATTTTTCTACAACCTAGAGAGTATTGTATCCTGGCCTGGTATTTGTGATCCTAAGATAATCAAACTTCATCAGAAGGTAGGAACCAGGGTGCAGATAGGCAGCATTGGTGGAAGTTGGTCCCAAGAACTTATGAAAAAGGAACTAAAGATGTAGAAATAGGTATATAAACATGGACTATTAATTGAATAAATATTGAAAAGGAAGACTCACTAAGATGAGGATGTTGTAGCTCTGTGATGGGAATAGCCAAAGATGGACAATGGCAAAAGGGAGTACAACAGGGAGGGAAAGAGGACTTGGAGGACGAGCATGTGATGCTTAGATTGTGTATCAGGGCTATGGAGTTCTCATGGGATAACCCAATAGAAAGGTCTAATGAGCATCTCAGAAGGATGGCCTGGTTCCTAGGGAGGAGTCTTCACCTATGATGCACTTCATTATCTCTAGGGAGGCATTAGTGAGACACTAGAGTTGAGGGCATGCGAACTGAGAAAAGAAAACAAGGGGAGGAAATGAAAAAGAGACCAGAATTAGCTACCGGGAGAATATCAATATTTAAGTGTCAGATATGGTATGGAAATGAGTGGAGGAGATGGAGAGGGAGCAAAAACATGTTCAGAAAACCTGCAAAGGGTGATCTTGTAGAAAACAGTGATCACCTTTTAAATGACAGTGACCCTGAGTATTTCTAAACTGTCATACCTATCAGGCACTATGCTAAGTGCTTTATGTACCCTATTTGCTTTGGGCCTCACAATGGCCCTATAAGTTAGATGCTTTATGGTTGAGATACTCATATGTTACCAAGATTAAGTAAGAGTGCCCAGATTGCTGATGACAGGTAGAGCTGGAATCCTGTCTCCAGAACTCATTCGCAGATGAAGGAGTGGCTTGCAGTGTCCAGGAATGAAAACATCAGTCAAGTGTGACAAGACCTGGAAGGTGTCTTTGATATTCAGCAGTTGAGAATCTTAGCTCCAAAGTTGGGTAACAGGATGCTGCATTGAAGTGGACAGGGCCCCCATACATGGCCTTGATACGTGTTCATTGCATGACTCCATGAGTACCATTCACAACCACGATAGTAGGAACCATTCTTAGAATTATATAGTATTGTCTCCACAGTCAGACCTAGCACTTTTTTGTGAGGGCTTAGTGCGATACATGGGATAAATTCCTACATATAGTCATCCTGCAGTACTCATGAAAGGGGCTTCCAGGATCTCGATGGATAGCAAATCTTTAGATGGTCAAATACTTTCTATAAAATGTCATACTGCTCGCTTAGACTCTACACAATCCTATGCACTTTAAATATCTCCACATAACTTATCCTAAAACAAGGTAAATCAGTGTTATACTACATTGTCTAGGGAACAAGGACAAGTAGAAAAAGACTATGTTCAGTACAAATGCAAATGTTTTCTTTTAAAATATTTTTTATCTGCAATTAGTTGAATCCATGAATGTGGAACCTGCAGAAGTAGAACCCACAGATAATATGGGTGACTGAAGTTGGAAGCAGTATGAGGTTCAGAGAAGAAAAAGAGAGAGTAGGAGTTGAAGAACTGAGAAATGAGACAGTCTGATTTAACATGGGAGAAATTTCCACTCAGAAATCAATAGCATTCCTGTACACAAAGAACAAACTCACTGAGAGAGAGATTAGGGACACAGTATCCCTCACAATAGCATCCAAAAAAAAAAAAAAGGAACACTTCGGAATCAATCTAACAAAGGAAGTAAAAGATCTATGCAATGAAAATTATAGCACTATTGGCTGGCCAGATAGCAGGGCTTTCTTAGGCAGAGCCTAGCAGCTGGATTCAATTCCCAATGTGCCGTGCTGGCTCCGCCCCCAGGGTGGGCTGAGATGGTGATTGAGATGGGGCATGGTGCCATATGCCTGTAATCCCAGCTTTTGGGAGTCTGAAAACAGGAGGATCATTACAAGTCCAATCTATATAGTGAGACCCTGTAGACCCTGTATTAAATGCATTTTTTAAAAAAAGAAAGAAAAGGGGCCAGGGAGATGGCTCAGTGGAATAAGCACTTCCCTGGCAAGTGCAAGGGTCTGAGTTCAATCCCCAGTTCCGCCAAAATAAATAAATAAAATAAATAAATAAATAAAATAAATTAAAAAAGAAAGAAAAGGGGCCAGGGAGATGGCTCAGTGGAATAAGCACTTCCCTGGCAAGCGCAAGGGCCTGAGTTCAACCCCTGGTTCCACCAAAAAGAAAGAAAGAAAAGAAAGTTATAGCACTCTGAGAAAAGGGATGGAAGAAGATTTAAAAAAATAGAAAGATATTCCTTGCTCATGGATAGGAAGAACCAACATTGTGAAAATGGCCTTACTCCGCAAATAGTTATACAGATTTAATGCAATTCTGATGAAAATACCATTAACATGCTACATAGATCTAGAGAAAACATTCCTAAAATTTATCTGGAACCAGAAGAGACCTAGAATAGCAAAGGCAATCCTGGCCAACAAAGGCAAGACAGGAGGCATCACGATCCCTGACTTGAAATTACACTCCAGAGCTGCTGTGATAAAAATCAGCATGGTACTGACCAAAAAAAAAAAACAACAAAAAACCAAAAAAACCCCAAAAATAACCAGATCCGAGGCTCAGCGGAAAGATTAGAAGATGCAGTCACAGCTACAAACATATTCAGCCACCTCATCTTTGAAAAAAAGGACCAAACAACTTCACTGGAAGAAAGATAGCCATTTTAATATATGGTACTTCCACATGCCGAAGACTACAACTAGACCCATATGTATTACCATGCACTAAATTAAAGTCAAAATGGATCAAAGATCAGAATATGAAAATATAAACACTAAATCTACTGGAAGAGAAAGTAGAAATCGTGAAGACATAGGAGTAGGCAGAGTTCATGAACAAAAACCAAACTGCCCAGGAAATATTTCAAAGAATCAACAATTTGTCTAATTAAAAAGTTTTTGCACATCAACAGAAATGACCAAGAGTGAAAAGAAAATCCACAAATTGGAAAAATATTTGAGTCCACTGTTCCTCAGACAAAGGACTTCTTGTCTAGAACATGTAAAGAATTTTTAAAAATCAGAACCCAAAATTCAAAGACCCAATCCAAAAATAGGCATCTGAGATAAATATATATTTCTCAAATGCAGAAATGCAAATGGCAAATAAATATATAAAAAAGGTTCAATGTCATTGGTCATCTGAGAAATGCAAACTAAAACGACACTGAGATTCTATCTCACCCCAGAAAGAATGGCTAGCATCAAAACATCAACCAATAACAAATGCTAGCAAGGCTGTGGGGAAAAAGGAACCCTTCTCCATTGATGGTGGGAGTGTAGACTGGTGCGACCAGTGTGGTAGGAGTAAGTGTGGATGCCTACTGGTAACAGGATGGATACAAACTTGTCACATTCCTTATTTGACACCTCTTTTTCCTGTACAGTAAGTAATTATGTGGTCACAGTTTGGAGATTAAATTTCTTAGGCCCAGTTTGTTTCACCCTGGTATCCATGGAGCCAAATTTTCCTACACATGATTCTATGGTCTCTATAAGGAAAGTGGACAGGTTGAGCTGAGTCTGAATAAATAACTGAAAACTCATGCTCTAAGAGTGGCTGGCTCAACAGTGTCCCTGTCTCATGTGGATAGTAGCATCTCATTTCATTAGGATGATTACAACAGTAGCTAATCCAGAGCTTATGATGTGCTAGAAAAATATTCTCATTTTTAAGTTTTAAAGTTATGGTTTGATGCATGTATGCATTTTTCTATTTTTAATTTTATTATTTCCTCCCTTTTTTAGTAGATGAGGTTAATGAATAATTTTCCCCAACTTTCAGGATTTTACTGCAGGGCACACATTCCCACCCAATATGTTATTTCTTTCTCCAATCTATTGAGGTTCATTTCAGGCCTCCTTTTTCTCTGTGGCATTAAGTTAAAGGTTGTCACTGTGATAAATTAATCATGTCTGAGTCCTCTAAAAAAGCTGAGCATGTAATGTGATATGAAGGCTCCTGGTGTGCTAGACTAGATGCCAAGTCAAACAGGGTAATCAGTTCTTTGCGTTATTGCTCCTGCTGTAAAACAGGGAGGCCCTCAGCTCTGTCCTGATGTATGTAGTCAGCACACTGCAAGAGGAGCACAGTAAGTGGGTTATGCAGTATAGGAAACCAGTCACGAAATCCAACCGTGCAGATACCTGCCTCATAAGACCTGACCCGTAGAAATCCAGCAGTGTCAGAGACTATTTCCTGGCTGCAGCCATCATCTGAGTGTGGTGACCAGGCTGACAGAGTGGAAGCCATTGACAGGAAGCTTGAGGCTTCGGAGACATTTCTTGATCCTTTATGCTATTCTGTTAAACATTAAATTTTTTTGAATAGCGTTTTCTTACTTTAGGCATTAAAATTATTTTTTCTTTAAGTAGCTCTATAATTGTGGGTTGATTTCTGTGACCATGAAAACCGTGATGAATAATGATTACGATCTATGATATCAATTTGATAACATATTCTATACTTCTCTGGCCTACTTGTCATGATTTAACATTAAATTATGTAATAGTTCAATGATTACATAATTCTGCCAGGAATCACTGTCTTTTTGGCTCTTGGAACATCTTACGAGACACTCCTCATGCACTTTTGAAAGTTGCGAAGAAAGTGTGGCTGGTTCCCAAGGAACGTTTATTTCCTCATTTGTAAAAAAGAAAATGATGCAGATGATACCATTTCTGAGCTTTTTTCCAGAGCCAGCATTCAGTGATTTGAGGACTGCATTGTGAGGGTAAAAGTGGGATGAGGTCTAGGAGAAAGTTATTGTGGGGCAACAGCAGGAGACAAAACACTAGAACTTTTCTGGTTGTTTATGATTTCCTAGACAGCTAAATCTATACCACTAGTACATAAAGGTGACCTGTGGCCGCAGGATCAGTGATTTAAGGAATAATTACATGATACTGCTCTCTCCTTTCCACACTCCACTGTATCTATGAAGGAAGACACTGACCTGCCCCTGGTGCAGTCCCAGTCTCTTTGTCTCAGGCGGTCCTCCTCTCTTTGTTCAGTCTACTAAACGATACAGAGAGGTAAGGTGAAAATTAAAATACCATGTGATAAGCCCTTCCATGGAATAAGTGTTGGGCACTTGAAAGTGTACAGGAGACCCAGGTATGTAGTATTTTGGCAGCTAAAGGCCAGGTAAATGGGAGTAGGAACACCTGGGTTCAGACTCAAGGTGGAGGGGCACAGGGAGCAGATGGGGCTCAGGTTCAAGGGGCTACTTGGCAGTTGTAGCAGTATAGGGTCAAGAAAGGGCAGGAGACCAGACTGGAACCAAATAACCAAGGGCTTTGTGATTTAGGCTGATCAGTTTTCATTTATTCTGACAGCAATGGGAGCTATTAAAAAGTTTGGAGGTTGAAACCAGATTTGTTTTCACAATAGGATGGAAAAAAGTTTTTGAATGCCAAGAGTACCTCTGTTTGTATGTTTTGGGTCAGTTGTCTTGTTTCATAAGTGTAGTATGATTTATTGATTTATTTCTGGTATGGGTATTGAATCTAGGGTCTTTGCAATAAACTATTTCTTCAGACCATTTTTATTTTTTATTTTGGAACAGGGTCTCACTAAGTTACTAAATTACCCAGACTGGGCTCAAACCTGCAATATTCTTGCCTCTGCTTTCCAGAGTTCTGAGATTACAGATGTGACTCACCATGCCTACAGTATAGTATAATTTTAAACAGTAGCTCTTCAAAGTCACTCCTACACTGGCTGGACCCAAAGAGGAAATAACCAACAAAGAGTTTTAAGTATAGCCTGATTTGTGATTATCTTTATGTTGAGCCCCTGCCCCTGAGCCACAAAGGGTCCTGGGTACTCTTAAGTGAAAATTTCCAAACTGTGTCTGGGGTCCTTGGCACCTGAAGACCAGGGCAAAACCAAGAAGGGATCACCAAGATCAAAGTCATTTTCAAGGCCTAACCTTCTCTTTGGCAGGCAGGTGTATTCCAACGGTCCCCACTCCTTCAGGAATTGTTGCAACCTTTTTCTGCTTCTTGTGGCATTTTCCTTGTTCCCTGATCTTTTGCAAATGACAGTGGATGGCATAATGAGATAATTGGCTGAGGGGGTACCTGATAAAAGGTTACTAGTTTCATAGAGAGTAATGCTTCCCATGTAGTTTAAATTCATGACTTTCCTTTAGAAGATACTTAAAGAATGATGCTAAGATGAGAATCCTTTTAAACTGTTTACGTGGCAGATGGGCAGGAGATATTTTTTGAAGCATTCTTATTGAGATATAATTTCTCAATAGCTGAAAGGCAAAGCAATTAAAGTGTCTGTCCGTGGATATCCATTCAAAGGAATATCATTCAGCCTTAAAAATGTGAAGGATGTTCTGACATGTGCTACAATGTGGATGAACTTTGAAGACATTATGCTAATAAACCAGTTTTGAGAAGACAATATTGTACATATGAGGTGGCTAATATGGCTGAAATATGTAGAAACAGAAAGTCCAGCGGAGGTTGGGGTGGAGGAGGAAGCCATCCTTTAATGAGTACAAAGTTTCAGTTTTGCAGATGAAAAGAGGCATGGATGGACTTTGGCAATTTGCTCCACAATATGGCAAATGTGGTTAATGTCACTGAACTGTACGCCAAAACAGATTCGGATGGTAAATTTTGTTATGTGCATTTAAAAAAAAATCTGCTTAAACTATACAATTCAGTGATTTTTTAAATATATAATTGTGAAAGTATGCCATAATCTAATTTTATTACATTCTTACCCCTTTATAAAAGCCCTTTCTTATACATGATTGATCCTAGAGCCTTGGCACCACGCTATATTTCCAACCCTTTGAAAAATTTTAATTTTGAGACAGGGTGTTGTTAAGCTGCTAAATTGCCCAGGTGTGGCTTGAACTTGCAATCTTCCTGCCTTAGCCTCCCAGAGCGCTGGGATTTCAGGTATTTGCTACCACGCTTTGCTGAGGAAGCTCTTTTTAACAGGCCAAAGATGTCGTGCCTTATTTTTTAGAACTTGGTGCTATCATCTCCTAGAAGAAACCTGAGAGATTTAGTTCAGACTCCTCAGATAAAAAAATTGAGACTCAGGAAGCACAAAGTGTCTCAGAAAATGTCACACCACTAATTTGGGGCAGAGTGAGGTTTTGATTTCCTGTGAAGTTATTTTATTTCCCACAGTAAAAAATGAAAATGTTGTATCATTCACTTCCTTCCATCTGATGCTGACAATAGGGTCTTGGTGGGGAGAAGATGTCGCCCTTCCCTGCTGTGGACAGCTGTGCGCTTTCTCCAGGTTTGCACCCCATCCTCCTCAGGTGAAAAGCAGAAAGTAAAGGGAGGAGAGCAGGAGTATTTTCAACTGCATTCAACAACGTCCTGCATGATTTAACTGCGTCAGAGTTAGAATGAGTTTTACTGAGAATAATGTCTCTTTTCTTGGGGAGTAATCGGAAACACAGCAAGAGGCAGTGACTTCACTTTCAAGTGACATGGCCTCTTACAGAGATGGCAGTGGTATGTGGCAGCAAACAGCAATGTCAGGTGGCAGTAATGTGAAGGCCTTGGGCTGGCAGTGGGGCCATTACATCCCTGGCCATGGGACTGATGGAGAACAGCAGAGGATGAGGGAGTTGGTGCTTTGGTAAGTCTGTCTTATGCTTCTTTCCTTTCTACTTATAAAAGTACTTAGGCTCAACAGAAATCACCTGTGGCTGGGTGATTCAGTGGAAAAAGGTTGGCGTTGGAGAGGGTGGGGGACTAATTTTGTCGATAAGTGCCTTCAAAAACTGTTCCAATAGCCAGGGACGGTAGTGCATGCCCATAGTCCTAGCAACTCAAGAGGCTGAAGCAGAAAGATCCCAAGTTCAAGGCCAGCCTGGACAACTACACAAGACTGTGTTAAAATAAAAACGGCTCAGGATGTAGCTCAATGAGGCCCCCTGGGTTTCATCCCTAATCCTGAAAAATAAGTGTTTCAGTGTTTCTTCTGAATCCATTACTCAAAGCATTTCCAACAGCCCTAATTTCCAAGAGGTCTGGTGGAGAGCTGAGGATTCTGTAGCTGCTAAACATGGAGTAAGAGACCAAGGCTATGGAAAATCAGATCGTCTCTATAGACTCAGAAATCACTAGATACATACTGAGGCCTAATCCTGGATGGTGAGGCTGGGTCTCATTTTTCACCCTTTGGAATCTGGTTATTTGATCTATCTTCCTGAGGATGACACAGGCCCCTAAAAGTGCTTGGAATTCCTATAGCCAGGCCAATCAAGAAGCAGGTACTCTAAATGTCCTCTGGACTTTCATTGGATGAGACAAACCTGTCTAGAAAGACTGCTGTGGGGAATGACACAGGCTCCCAGACAATGAGCACTGTGAGCACAGTGACTGGATCATTCATTTTTAAGCTCCTAGTGCCTAGCAGATGCTTGGCACATTTGTATGCTGAATGAGAGAATGAGTAGTAACATTTCGCATCAGATGACACACTGCTATTTACAAAGTGATTTATTTCGCTTGCATGAATGGATCCTCACAAGTGCCCATACTTTAGCCCTAGAAGACAAGCAAGACTGTTTTATACATGAGGTCACATAGCTGTAGGTTGTAGAGGTGGCTTTCAGACACTGAATCCACTGGTGTTTTTATATAGGTGTTTTACTTAGACTACCATTCCCAAGACTAAGAGAGCTATGATTAAGGATTCAACTGGACATTTGTGGCTTGTATAATCTCTTTCTAAATCTGGGGTAAACATATTTTTCACCTAACTCTCAGCAATGGTAGTATTTTCTACTTTAATTTCCCAATTCAATTACAATATGAGTTAAACAGAATTTAGAGGCTTGATTGGTAAACTGATGAATCCACATGTAGTTTGTAGTAGATATTTCCTGATATAGATTTGGCATGATAACACAATTGTATCTAATGCAATTTTTGCTAAATTTGATTAACTCACTCTCAGCTTTATGGCCCTGGGTCTTCAAGAAACATATGTTCAAAAATTCTTACTGTTTAATGAGATCCTTGTTCCTGTTGAACTTTTATGACCTTATTGGAAATCAATAATTGATTCTGATCTAAATGTAATGTTGAGGAGATCTAGATTAAATCTACAAAATGATTTGAGCTTACAGGATGTGGAGAGTGTGCTGTAATTAAAATGAATGCTTCCGCTTGGAGGCATACCGTGTTTTTAAGTCTGTGTGCATACTGTGCATGAGGGAATTTCTCAATGCGAAATTATTTTCCCCCAACAATTGGCACGATCACAGCACTCTTAGCAGGTCTCACCTAACTCCTGTGCAGCTGCTGAGCTGAAACAGGGAAAGGGAGCTTTCCTTTCTTAGCAACGGTTGCTAGGGGGCGTGGTTTTAAAATTGGGTTTGGACGCCTTCGGTTGCCCCTTCCCCCCACCTTCGTGGACTACACTTCCCGTGATGCTCGAGGGTGGTCTCCGTCGTGACGCACTTGATTCCGCGGAGGGAGGGAGGCCCAGCGCGAAGGCGGGGGCGGTGGCTGCGGGGTGGGGGGGTGTTCTCTCTCCTCGGGTGTCTTACTCGCACTCAGGCAGCCGCCGCCATGTTGGTTTGAGGAGCGATAACAGGAGGCGTCCGCGGCTTGTGGGATTGATAAGTGGAGGAGGAGGAAGAGACAAAGCTCTGAGAGGGAACCATTCCTGTGCTGAGGAGAGGGAGGACCCGGCCGTTTCCGGGAGCAGCCGAAGGCGGCGACGCCGGAGCTCTCCAGGCCCGGGAGGGGCGGGGGAGGCGGAGGCGCGCGGAGGAGATGCGCCCGGACCCTCGCTGCAGCCCGGAGGCGCCGGCGGCCTGAGCCCCAAGGGGCCGTGGCGGTCCCGTCCGTCTCGCAGCCGCGGCCTGACGCTTCGGCTCCCCGAGTTCAATGCCCTTGAGTGCGGGTTTCAGCGGCCCGGCTCTCTGCCCCGGCGGCGCGAGTTGAGCCGTTTTCCGCGCGGCTCCGGGCTGGGTGCGCGGACGGCGCCGGCCACAGCGCGGCCGCCCCTCCAGTGTCGCGCGTCGATGTGTAGCCACATAGTTATCTATGTACATCCACGCCGGGGCATTTTTCTCCTGCTTAATGAGGACTTGACTCGGGAGCGAGTGTGAATCACTGCCGGGGCTGGGAAAGGAGGAAGGCGGATTTAACCCCCTCCCACCCCGCTCCATGTCGGTGTGTCACTCGGCTCGGTCCACCTGGCGCGGCCGGTCCCGGGGCTGCCACTGACTGCTGCTGACGACGACGGCGACGGGGGCTGCCGCCGCCACCCCGAGAGTTTCCTCGCGCTCCGGCCACACGGCTCCTGGGGATTGTTCCTCTTCGCACCAGATCCTCGGCCGGGCGGGCGCTTCGGCTCCGAAATAACTTACTACCCTTGTTTTGGAAAGCACATCAAGAAGGAATTAACATTGTGAAGACTCATTTTTGTGGCTCGAAGACTTCTGCCCTTTTTTTGTTTTCTGCGTAAACATCTGGGTGTATATCCGAACGGCAAGATGTCTAGTAATGTCCCGGCGGATATGGTAAGTGAGCGATAAGTTGTGACATTCTTTGATTTAATTGTGGTTTCTAGTGTTGGGTAATCAGAGGAGACCCCGGCATGAAGGTATGCAGGGGACTCTCGAAAAGCCACTGGGCTGGAAG
>NW_004524614.1:7006561-7012490 GCF_000260255.1 Octodon degus | reverse complement strand
AAAAAAATAAATAGAAAAAAAAAAGATAAACGGTATAGTAAAATTGATGTCACCTGGTCCAGAAAAGTCTAGACACAAGTCACCCAGGTGAGTGAACATGACCACCTGACTCATCTCTGCCAAAAAAAAAAAGTTTTTTCCTTTCCATGTACACTTGCTATGTGACTTGCTTCCCCATTGGATCAACATTACCAAAGCAGCTATACTTGTATAATTTTATTGATTGATCACAGTTTTGTCCCATGTGTACCCACCTTTTGATTTTGCTTTGTAAAACTTCCTTTGAGAACTTGGCTTGTTAGCAATCCAGTTGAGCCTCCTCCTGTGTCAGGAATGCTTTCCCAATAAAGTTTTCCTACTCTTAATTTCATTGTTCCTTAGGATTCAGTCTTTAACTTTTCTTTTTTTTTGAACTGGGGATTGAATTTAGACCCTTGCACTTGCCAGGGAAGCACTTATTCTGCTGAGCTGTCTCCCTAGCCCCCAGTCTTTGATTTTGAGATACATAAATTTGGCGGATCTGGCGTCTAGCAGGTTGGAAGTTATATTTCCCTTATATCATTTAGATATCCTATATAAATTTGTTTCTCCCTTTCTGTCACTTTGGATATTGCTTCTCTGTCCAGTGTCCACTTGTATCAAGTTCTTACCACATGTTAAGTCCTGTAGTTTCTTTTTAGGATCTTAGTGTCCTGAACAAAAAATTGAGCAAGACACAAAGAATTGAAGGTAGAAAAAAGAGGGCCGAAACAGCCAGTAAGAGGCTCACAGTGGCCTGATGTTAAGAGAAAGGGCTCTTTTGTATCAAAAATTCCTCAGATTAAGTAGGGCTTTAGGACCTTTGTTTTTATCAAAAACTCATTTGACTCTTCACCAGATTTAAACTGCCCTGAGAAAGGACTCATTTGGTTTTTTACCAGATGTAAATGATCAGGAACAGTCTCAATTTGGAGGGCTTGTTGTTGTTTTTGGGTGATTGATTGATTGATTGTGGAGCTGGGGATTCATGCTCTTGTACTTGCCAGGCAAGAACTTAATTCTACTGAGCTCTCTCTCCAGCCCTCTGTTTTTGGGTTTTTTGAAGAGATCTTACTCTATAGTTCCAGTTGGCCTTGAACTTACTAGAAAGCCCAGCTTGGCCTCACTCAAGGTGAGCCTCCTTCTTCAGCCTCTTGAGTGCCAGGATTACAGGCATGTGCCAGAATGCCCAGTTTACTGTCTTTTGTTGTGCCCATATACAAATGAAGAGTTTAAAAGTAGCATCTTCTGTTGACTGCTGTAAATAGCACCAGATTCAAATGAAAGATTCACAATCAGACTTTCATGATTAATCCAGTTTTCAGCCAAAAAGCCTGTCATTTTGGGTCCTGTATTTGGTGTGTATCTTGTTTTTAGAAAACATGTCAAGACACGATTTACCCAGTTGTCCAGTTTATCTAAACCCTAATCTTCTACCTCATAATCACTGAAGTCTTAATTTCATTTTTTGTAATGTGAGCCCTAAAGTTTATGTGGATTTAAATTCTCATCTGTTTTCTTGAGTATATTAGTTATTGCTATAAAATTCCTGTGTGATAACTCTTAATGCCTAGATTACCTGTGGAAATTCTTTCATCTGTTTTTTATTATTTGATCCTTTTTTCTTGGATGCCTGGTATTTATTAACATTATAATAAAAAAATTAGAATTTGAGTGGTAGCTATACTTTTTCCAGATAAGATTTGACATTCTGTAACAGGCAGAGAAAGATTGGCTACTCAAATTTATCAGTGATTGATAGAATCTGTGGCTGAATTTAGGATGTTCTAGTAGTCTTGCTCCTAGTGCCTGGCTCTTTTAAGGTCTGAGTTGAAATTTGAGATGTTTGCTGAGTCCTGAATTTCAAATATTGTGAGGATAAATGAAAGCTGTGCTTAACTTATAAGCCTTTTTGTAACACCTTTTTGTTAGGTTTCTTTGAATTTTAGTCTTTGTTGTTTATGATTCAACACTTTCCTGGAGGACAAAAATTAAATAGAATGCTGGTCTCAATTCTTTTTTTATCTGGGATTCTCAGTTCTGGCTATTGTGGTAGTATAGAATTTGAGTTTTGTCTTTACTGCCCAGAGGATTCAGAGAAGCTGTAGGGAGCTGGTTTCTTTTTGGTTGTTTTTTGTTTTTTTAGTAAATACCTAAAGAGGGGAGCCCAGAGGCATTGTCCCAGTGTTTTACTTCTCCAGGTAATCTTGGACCTTGAGTTCTAGTTCTTGGGGTGAAAGAGAGATATTTTATGTCACTTCATTAGTTTTTCAGTGGAAAATGTCTGATATATACTCTCTTTCTGTGCCTTGATTTCATTTTCTGCCTTTTTTTTTTTGCTATAAATTACTAGTTCTCTATCCTTCTTGTAACTAAGACTAGCTAAATGCTTAATTATGTTACTTACTATAGCACCATCAGAAAGGCTATAAAATCAGACATCCCTAGGAATCAACATTGATTCTTTTCTTTTTCTTGTCCCCACGTCCAATCTTTTTCAAAGTCTTATCCGGTATCTGTCTATGTCTCTTCATTTATTTCCATACTATTACAAGCATTGTGTCTGCGCTAGACTATATTGCTTGTCTTGGAGAATTAATCCTACTTCCATTCATCTTCCTCTGTACTACCTTTCCCCAAAATAGTTTGAGTGCTTTCTGTTGAAGAAGAAAGAATAAAATTACCAATCTTTATCATGACCCTTTTGGGGTTATGCATTATCTGGCTCCTGCCAGTCTTAGTTATCTCTTTTGACTTAATCTGCTTCAGTTACACTGAGTTCTTCTTGGTTGCCTAAATGTGCTGAAAGCAATTCCCTACAGTGCACTGAGCCTTAGAACACAACAGACCCTTTTCCTAGGACCCTTATCAGTGTGCTTCTGTGCCCAGTGTGCCAACATAGTGCCTTGTTAGCTTCACAGTCCTTAGAGACACTTTTCTGATCACATCTGAAGTTGATTGCCCTCATTCTCTTGGTTTCTGTTTCAAGGCCTTTATTGACCTCCTCTGTAGCACTATTATACTTGGGAATCCATTAGTTTGTAGACCATAGATAGATTCTAGGAGGATAGGTAGATATAGTTAATAGATTTTTTTTTCCTTTTACTTCTATATCTGGTACTTAGGATATTTCTTTTTGTGAAGTAGATTCTTACAAATGTTTGTGGATGAAAGGAATAAATGTCTAATAGGCACTGTGCCACCATTATCTAATCTCACAAAAAAAATCTTAGAGCAAGCCTATCACATAAGTAGGTACTAGTGTTAACTACATTTTACTATTATATAAATTTTTAATGTTAGGTCTCAAAACAATAGAATTACCATGTTAAATACAGTTTTATGTTCATACCTGTTAGCTCATATGCAGTAATATTGTCTTTTATTTACATAAATTATTTACTTAATCAACAAGTATTTGTTGAGTATCTTCTATATGCTAGGTACTTTTTTAGGCTCTGGTGTGTATAAGGTAATGAAATAGGCAAATCCCTTCCCTTACAAAGTTTGTTTTAAGCTGTAGGAATGCAGACATTAAAAAAGCAAAACATAGAATAATGGTGATAAAAACTGAAAAATAAAGCAGGAAAGGGAATTGAGTAGTGCAGAGAATATGCCTGTGTTGTACCATTTTATATAGTGTGACTAGAGACAGACTTAAACTAAGCAATCAAATGCAAGGGTCTGAAGAGAGACTGGAGCTATCCTGTAGCTGTCTTGGGGAATTGTACTAGGCAGAAGGGACTATTTCCTTATTTGATTTTGTTTCTTTTCAAGCTGTTACTTCTGTCCAGTTCTTTACATTTTTATGTTACTGTGGTTTTTGTTTTCTGACCTGTGTAATGTAAAGTGGTCTTGTCTTCCTCACTAATTTGGGTAGCAAATGTTTTTGGTTGATGGTCCAGAGAAATTCTGTCAATAGTTGGAATTACTTTTCTATAATGTCTCTTAAGTCAGTTTCATCAGCTGTATCTCTAGTTTATTCATCTAGGTCTCCATTCAAACTCCCTTCCCCTTTATGTATCTATTACTATCTACTTTCCCAGATTTGTCTTTTAAAAATAGAGATTGTATTATCTGGCTTTCTACTTAATAATAACTGGTTATCACTTAGGCTAATCCAGAACAAACTCCTTGACATGGTGCCATTTAGGCTCTTGGTAGTGGGCAACGTCACTGTTGACCCCTTGTTTTATTACAATGACCCTTTGCTTATCCGTACACCTTTCTGTTAATGTTTATGCTCCTCTCTTTCATCCTTATGGTGCCTTCCCTTTCTACCTAGAATGTGACTCTCTTCTCCACACTACATTGGCTCTTGAAACTTGTCCTCGATTGAAGCACTAATTAATTGTTAATGTCTTACACATTGGCCGGTCACTGTAAGTGTAACACATGCTGGGAACTCTAAACCAAAAATGACAGTTGAGGCAAAGCGATATCCTGTGAGAAACCTAGAAAAACTACCCAGAGTAAAAGGGTTGCCAGCGGTGTAAAGCATCAACTTCACAAGTTCTGATGTGCTAGAGGTTTCTAGTTAGGAGTCTTAGCATTATTTAGTGTGTCATCACTGTGCTAGGTGAGCAAGGCCACATCTGCAGAGAAAGTAGATGTTAGAAGCTAGATGAGAAGACTGAAATCTTAGCTAACTGATTTGAAATTCAGAATAGTGCTACAAAATCAAATTTGTCACTGAGAAATACAATTAGCTCTCCTCTAGCAATTGTAAATATTTTTATCTGTTTTTCCTATGGGACAGACTGTGTAGGGCAGAGTGGTCTTATCTTTCTGTACCACTGTATCTAGCACATGGACAATACTCAAAGAATGTTGAATGAGCCCTGCAGCTGTCTTCTTTGCACAGTGGTGGAAATCTTCCTGTTCTGGAGACATAATACTTGACACCCGTAACTTAAAGGAGAAAAGTTTTCCTTTTGGTTCACATTTTCAGCCTATGGTCAGCTGGCTCCAAAAAAGAAATGGTGCAGTGGAAGAGTGAGCAGAGGATAGCTACTCACCCTTGGAAGTAGAGTGAAGGGAGAAGCCAGGGAGGAATTTATACCCAACTGTGTCCTGCCCTCAGTGACTCACCTCTAACCATGCCCCACTTCCAGTCAACACATTTAGCTACTGAACTCATTAGTGAATGAGTCCACTGATGGGTGTGTCAACCCTAATTTGCCTGATCCAGTCACTTCTAAAAAGCACTACCTCTATACATAAGGTTTTTGAGAGAACAGTCTAGATTTAAACCTTATTGATTATGTTATGCAGTTAGGTAGTCACCAGCTATCTCTGCCTGTCAAACACTTATAATATGGTTAATGTGACTGAAGAAATTGGAGTAAAACTTAATTTTAATGAAAGTACCTGTGCTTAGTGGCTACTATAGTGAACAGGGCATTTATGTTATTTATGTAATTCCATAGACTAAACAGATCTCTGATGTTTAAAAACTTGTGTTAATAATGATTGTAGATTACTAAACTTTTGGTCTTATTTTTGATTCATCTAGATGTTTTACTTTGTCACTTTTTTCTTTTTCTTTCTTTCTTTTTTTTTTTTTTTTTGCGGAACCGGGGTTTGAACTCACCCTTGCGCTTGCCAGGCAAGAGCTTATTCTACTGAGTTATCTCCCCGGCCCTCGCTTTTCTTTTGACTTTGGATTTTAGTTTACGATGATACGGAAAGACATACATAATCAAGTTTGTAAAATTATCTTTTCAAAAAAGAGCAAGCAGTATAGGAACCTAGGAGTTACTTTAGAGCTTAATTCCAGTAAGAATGTGAAATTTGCTGGGTGTTGTAGCACATATCTGCAATCCCAAACACAAGAGGTAGCAGCAGAAGGAATCTTACAAATTGAGACCAGCCTGAACCTGGAGTAGGGGCGGGTGGGTATGTGGGGAGT
>NW_004524614.1:6998418-7006461 GCF_000260255.1 Octodon degus | reverse complement strand
GTACTGTTTTTAATATGGGCTTTCTCGTTTGCCTGTGTGTACTAAGTCACCGAGGGGGAAGTAGGGAAGTGTGGCAGGGTTTGAAGTGGAGAAAACAGCTCCCTGCTTGCTAGAAGGCTCTCAACACTTGTATTTTAACGCTTCTGAAAACGTCAGTGAGGTGGGCAGAGCTGAGAATGGGCTTCCGTGCGGGATGCAAAGGAAGTCTCGACTGTGACATAGTGCGTAGGCACACAATTGGCATTTTTTTTGAGAGCGGGGATGTCCATCTCTTCAAAAAAAAGTGTGCTAGAATTTGCTTCGAGCTCTTTGAAATGTTTAGCTGAACAAGTACAGCAGAAACATTGAGATCTTTTGGAATTTCCACAACAATGTAAATATGTATATATTTTCCAGGGCTTTTTAGTGAAAAATATTTAGTGGTTATGTGTTACATTTTGAAAAGCTAATGAAACATGTTAATGTACCTGGATCACGGAGTATTAAGAACTTGAAACGAAAAGTAACCTTGCTTATCCACATTTTTCCTTCTGGTTTACAAAGGTTAAGGTTTTGAGGCAGTTGACCAACAGTTATTGTGTAGCCTTACAGTGCGGGGTGGTGGTGGTGGGGTTGCCAGTGTGCAATTACACTTTGCGGTGCTAAGGACAAACATAATGCAGTTTAAAAGGAAGAGGAATGATCCTGTTTATGGAAGAATTGAAATTAATGCAAATATGCTCACATATCAAGTTGACATTTCAGTGTTTTTCTCAGTTAAAAAAAAAAGTAAACGTTGCTAATGATTAAATTTTAAAATGTCAGATATTTTCTACAGGAGGAAGTCTCTCTTATGGATTTTAAAATAAGAGAAATTAAAGGAGCCTACACGACAGATTTTGACCTTGGCTTAAAGGCGCTGTGCTTACTCTTGATTTCCCATTTGATGTACTATTTAAATGCCAAGGAACCACAGTGTTCTGTGTCTGGCATGGTGACAGTAACTTTACACTTCTTCTTCCTGAGTCTTCAAACTCTTGCCTCGACCTCTTAGTTTTTCCTTCCCTCCTGGTGTGCACGCACTGCTGTAATGTCCTAGGTGGTGAGAGTGGCTGGCTGGTTTCCTCTACACTGCTCTTGAACTTGCCTGGAGAGCTCTCCAGACAGAGCTTGGAAATGCTATTTCCCCTGTTTGATGAGTGATTGCTGAGCTTATCGCCCCTGGCAAAGATTTGCTCTCTGTAAAGCCTCCATTTTATATCATAAGGCACAGTGCAAGATGTGTTCACTCTTGTACCGCTTATTCCATTGCAGAAGTTGTAATCAAATAGGTTTGTGTCATTAAAATAGTGCCACTGCTTTCTTTAGGCCTGATGATGAAGAACTGGGATGTACATAATATCAGTCACAAATTGAGGTGATTTGGGGGAATACTGTTTCTGTCAGGCAGAGGGATTGGATACTCCTGTGGGGATCCTGGAGACTGGGAAGTAGGAACAAGCTTTTATTAACAGCTGCAATAATAAAATATAGCAGTTTATCTGTTTTACACTGTATGCTAAGGCCTTGAGGTTTCTGTGGTGCTTGGAGATCCCTTGATTAAAGGTGATATGCAAGGGCAAAGTAGTATTATGTAATAAACATAATGCCCTGATGATATTTCAGAGTGTGTGGTGAGGTACAGCAGAGGTTACAATATTGAGTATTTTTTGTCTCATGTTCAGCTTGTTAGTAGTTAACATTTTTTTCTTTTTGAAAGCTTTTTAAACCTTCATTTACTGTTACTTGCATTGTACTTTTGCTTAAGCAGTGCCTGCTTTTGATACATGCTTAGCATTCCCAACTTTTAGAAATACAAATCTTTGTTAAAGTTGTTGGCTAAATGCTTCATGTTAAACTCTTTATACCAACAATGGCAGTTAATTTGAACAAAAAGAGAACAGTTTACCACTTTAAATTTGAAAATCTGGTCTCACCATTCCTACATCTTTCCGTAACTAATATTTCCCTCTCTGTATAACTCTAAATTGATTTGAATACATACTGTTATACTCTTAAAAATTTGCAAGTATGCATTTTTTTTTTTTTCCCTAGGTCCTGTAAAATGTTAAGCTTTCTGAAGGTTGACAGCTAGTCTGTGCTATTTAGAAACAAATGCGCTCTTTTACATTTTAGTGGTGCTTGTCGGCTAGAGGAAAATCCAATTGAGGAGATGAGGTGGGGCAGTGAAGTTATAACCCCTGTCATGTTTTCATTAGCAGTAATTCTTTCTTGAGCTATAGTAATTGTTAAATCAATTGATGTTTTTGGTAGTCTTACGGCTGTGATTGTGACTCACTTGAAAATTGATTTTTTTTTTAAGCCTTGTTTTTTGTTTTTTTAAAAAGGCACATTTAAATTTTATTTTTAAATATTTAGTAGTTTTGTGTTTATGATAAGGAGTTTAATTTTCTAAATCCAAATTTAGATTATTTTTTAAGGGGGAGTGGCACCTTTAGTGAATGGATTTGCTGTACTTCTAAAAAAATTATTTTCCCTTGGTATTTTTCCAATCACCATTCTATAATATATATGTCCTGTAGGTATAAGTATGTTTACTTGAAATGCTGGTTTTCCTTTTGCTAAGAGTGATTGAGTTTGAAATAGATTTACTAATACCTTAGTGTAGTAATATTTGTTTAAAAAATCTGAAAATATTTGAACAGATCTAGTTAAACATGAAATGAATTTCATGTTTATGTTAATGAAACAGTTAAATGTCCTAAATCTTTCAAAATGATTCATGTAGATATGATTGCAGATATGACAATTTGTAGACTAGGTTTAAATGAAATAATGACAATTCAGGTTTTTCAGTACATTTTATTTGCTTAATACTAGAATATTGTAATTTTTGTTCTTCCATTCATGGAAGAAATATTGGAGCCCTCTTGTGGACAGGAAATTGCTAAAATAAATTTCCTTTCCAAGTGGACTTTTATCACTTTTCCAAGTTACAGTAAAATGCCATGTAAAATATACCAGGAAAAAATGTCATGTTAGAAAAAGATCATGAAGTAGATTTTTAGGGTTGAAATAAATATGCTGAGATTTAGTGCCAAAAAACTTTCCTTGTTACTTATAGTTCCTTTTACTCTTCTTTCTTTTGCTACATTTTATTTTTTTAATTCCAAGTTTAGGTTGGGAGGTTTGTGAAGTTAAAAGGTAAATTAAATGCTGCTTGCATATATGTGTATGATTTTGAACAGTTTAATAATACATCTTTCTCTAAATTGTTTTACTTGAATATGTTGGGTAATGTCATTTTAAATCAGTGAGTTTTTTGAACATAAGAAAGTTGTTTTGAAATACACCAATTTAACAACTTTGGATTACTCTCATATGTTTAAATACAATATGCTGTATATAATTTAACTTACTTTTGGTGACTTGGGGTCATCATTTGAATAATGATGATTCTGGCCAGCCTGCGTGATGAATGTAGCGTTACTTTTCTATACGCTATAATTGTGAAAACCTTCTCACTAAATCTTTGCCATTTTACTAGATTAATAGTTTATAAAGCAAGGTGAGGCAAGTTAATTGAGATGGAGAATAAGTACATTAGAACTTTTTTGTGTGTGTGTCCCAAAAGGAAGGGGTGAGCTTTATATTAATATATGGATTAGATCTGAGGCTTCTCTAGATCTACATTCAAATAGGTGGTTGCAGTGCCTTTGGTTTGCTAAGGAAGGTGAGGAAATTTTCTGTAACCTAGAGACCCAGCCAGTAGCAGCACTGAGTTTCAGTTTTTGCAATTTTCTATTATAGTATACAGTTATTTAAAAAAAAACAAAACAAAACACTGAGGCTAGCATAGTGGCTCATGTCTGGCCTGTAATCCCACCACTCTGGAGGATGAAGCAGGAGGATCACTGAGTTGGCAGCTAGCCTGGGCTACAAAGTGAGTTCAAGGCTAGCTTAAACTACATAATGAAACCCTGTCCCCAAAAAACAAGACAAAAGAACTTAAAAGTGCATCTGTGATACTTAGTACTTAGATGGCAGAAAGAAGTTTATAGTCAGAGTTTAAAGAGTTTCAGAATGCAACCACATATTTATTACAAAAGACAATAGTGCAAAATATTGTAAGAGGCTAAAATTACTAAGCTATATCAGTTGTCTCTTGAGAAGACAAACCCTAAGTTGTCTCTATCAAGATTGGCTTTTTAAATGTTGACAATAAGTACCAACTTTTCAGAAGAGACTAATAATATGGAGAGACAATTTTGAAAGCATGCTTATGTTATTTCCAGTCCTTTGAAATATCTTCCTTTCAAAGAATTCCAGTGGACTTTTGGCCCATGCATTAGCAATATAAAAAGGCAAAATGTTACTGAGTTATCAAAAAATCGACATTGGGAAAGCTAACTTTTAATAACATTTACATAGAGTAGCTGACAAAATCTTTTATATGTTTGGTGGTAGAAAGGTAATATGATTTAGTAGGCTAGAAAATAACATAATCTTCTATGTATCTTTGTAAGCTAGGTTTTTCAGATTGATAGCAAGTATTGAAACAGACTGAACCTTACAAACTGGGGAAGCAAGATTTAAAAAAATAAGGAGGCATGACTAGTAATAATGCTCTCATTTAGTATGTTAATAGTAAAATATTCTCAGTGATTGCAAGAGCAAAAAAATCATTTAAAATCATGAATACTTAAAGTAGATTAAAACATTTTAATCATTTAATTCTGGCTTTAGTGTGTTCTATATGCATATAGTGTATGATTTGTAAATGGACATACACAAATGGAGGTACGTGCTCATGTATTTTATTATTTGGATGCTCACTTAAAATAGTAAAGGACTATTATTTCAGAGCATTTTAATTTATGTTTGGTATTTGTAGTTTCTCTGTCTTCTGACAGAACTTATTGAGCTGTTATTTTCCCCTGTAGTCAGTATAGTTGCTTTCTCTGTTCACAGTTGCAGATTCTAATTTGCTATGGTTCAGAAACCAGTTTCCTAAAATATGCATGTTAGAATGGAGTACATGATGTCTGGAGTGGCTCCAGTAAAGTAAAATGTCCTGCAACATTGTCTTTATTTCACAGACTGAATTGCATTTAGTTTTTGCTTACCAGTATGTCTGTTTTGGGAGCTCAGTTTTTGGCTCTTACCTGTGTTTTGCATATATACTGCTAAATATATTGGGTCTAGGGATTAAACCATGGGCCTTGAGCATGTAAGCATGCTTTTTTGAGAAGCAGTCTCACTGTATTACTCAGACTGGCATTGAACTTGTGGACTGTCTTCTTGCCTTAGCTGTCCAAGATACATAATTTCAGTTGTGAAGGACTGCATAGATGATTTTAAAAAATAAAATTGCGTATATAGCTTCACTTTGAGTTGATGGAGGAGAACTAAGCTTGTTTTGTACTTACTGCTTACTAAACAGATGTTTGGCATTTTACATTGTAGCATTTCACTTCATCCTCACAGTGACCCTGCATAAATTCACTGGATGTATGAATGAAGAAACTGCTAACACCCACCAAAGGACAATTATCTAGAATGCATCTGTATTGAAAGTATTTAAGTTTAGTGGCTTGCACTAAGGAAGAATCTTTGTGGTAGTAACCTTGTAGAGTCTCAGAGGGAAGGAAGGGGAGGAGTTCCCTGTAGGGTTTGAGCTCTGTTGAGTGATTGTAATTAGAGCCCAGGGAAAATAGAGACTCCTGGATTGAATGTTATTGTGCAAGAAGTGGAGTTGGGCTAGTAATAGAGTTTCTCAGCTGTCTTTGTTTAGAAGGCTGGAGAAATGAAGGAGCCTGGGGAAGTCATTGGTGAAAAGCTATAATCATGTTAGTCATTTTGGAATAGTAGTGTGGCCTTGGGTGATGCTTCCTTACCTGCTTGTCTCCTGTTAGCCCTGTCTGTGTCTTTTTGTGACGTCACAGTCTGATAATCAGCAGCTCATTTTTACTTTCTCACAACCTAGGTTTAGAAAGGATAAGGAATTTAATTTGAGACCACAAAGCTAGAGAAAAGTAGTTAGAATAGGAATTTGGGGCTGATTGGTAGAGTGATAAACATCCTGCACCCTACCCCCACCATACCTCAGCAAACATTGCAGATCCCTCAGGCACATTTTCTTAAGTGGAATGCTTCAGGTTCCTTTCTTACACCTTCCTGCAGGCACTCACTGCTGAACCTCTGAGAAGACATGAAACTCATGGTAGATGTTCTTGTGTATACTGTGAAATCTGTGGATTGAAATTATTTTAATGAAACTTGGTTGTCTAAAGCTAAAATCAGACACATTCTAGAACAAATAAATATCCCAAGTAGCGTCTTATATTCTGAATCAACAAATTACATGCAAGTCATCCAATTATATATTCTATATCAGCAAATTATATACAAGTCATCCAATTAGATAAAATTGTGCCATGCCAAAGAAAAAGTTTTTACTCAGCTAGTGGTATTTTCTCTTCTATGAGAACTGATTGACTTACTGATCTTTACATTAGGCTTTAGAAAAGAAAATAATAAAAAAAATCTAATGCCAGGAAATAAAACAGGGCTTACATTTAGGGTAAAATTAAAGGGTGTTTCCTTTAAACTTGTAATTTTGGGTCTTTTTGTGTACATATCTCTTGCATAATAGAATTTTCCTATAAGCACTTCTTGGAATATATATAATATAATTGTAAAGGATTTAAGGCTTTAAGGACATTTTGTTTTTGTCTTTGTATACTGCTTATATATGTATTATCTTTTGATTGATTCAAATCTAGTAGAATTTTTATGATATTTTCTATGGGCAATTTTCTGTTAGTTTTTTTTGTTTTGTTTTGTTTTATGACTAGAATGAGAAGAAAGTGTTGTTTCTAAAGAAAATTGTCAAAGTTTGGGATTATATTTCATTTATGTACCCAAATGAAGATGGCAGTTCATTGTGTCTAGACGAAATGTTTTCATGACATATGTCTAAAGTTCTTTGTAGGGATCTGTTGAGCTCTTGCTGTACCCCAGGAAGGAACAATGGCAAAAATGAAGAAAAGATAGAAAAGAGACAAAAAGCTGGGTCAGATGAACCTCCTCTCTTGAGGGAAAGAGAGGAACTGCCCAAGAACAGTAGGGTACTTATTTATACCCTACAGAGTTTTTTAATTTCAGCCTCTCTACTGAGCCGTCAGTTATCAAGCTGCAGCAGCATGCTTCGAGGCACTCCAGTGTTCTCAGGCTGGCTTCCTCTGGCATGTGTAATTACTCTATAGCTTCAATGGCTTTCAACAGCCCTTTAATATAAAATTACTGTTTTTTCCTTAGAAATATTTTAAATTTAGTTATATATTGTAAATATCAGCTATACAAATAGTCATATTGTCTAAGTACTGTATAGAGCCATATTGTAATTTTGGTCTGATTCTGGTAGATGTGTATGTATTTTAGCACGATCCGTATTCATGAGCATTGTCTTAATCTGGTTTCTGTAACTTAACCACTTATTATGAGTTTGTAAAGTGTCTTGAGTCTGTCAGTGGTTTGCCATCCTTTGCCACTTTGGAAATTTTGTTAGTTCATGTTTTTTGTTATTTCTGTATCTCTTTCCCTCTGGGATTATTGTAGTTGTGTACATGTTAGACCCTTTTATTATAATGATGGCTAAGTTAGGTAGAAATATGAAAGGCAGTCAGACAGGGCTAGGCCCTTGAGGGAGGCACTGCAGAGTATGAAAACACATTATAACAGTGGCTGGAAGCACATCTGCTGAGGACCATGCCTCAAGATAAAATAAAGATGGAATGACCAAACCTACATGCCTCCCCAAAAGATAAACGGGAGACGACCCAGGCCACGGGATCCTGAACAGACCCAGAGCGCAGGCCCGGCGAGTGAGTGAGATGACCTGGGGTCCTCCGGATCCTGAATAGACGCAGAGTGCAGGCCCAGCGAGTGAGTGAGATGACCTGGGGTCCTCCGGATCCTGAATAGACCCAGAGCGCAGGCCCAGCACGGAACTCTGCAGCAGAACTCCCTGCAAAGAGGCTAGAGGCAAGACCCATCCAGCTG
>NW_004524614.1:6988454-6990873 GCF_000260255.1 Octodon degus | reverse complement strand
AAAAAAAAAAAAAAAAAAAAAAAAAGCAGGGCTAGATTGTCCTGACAGCTCTACAAGGAGAAACTGAAGGACAGGTGTTTAGTTATCAACAGAACAGGTAATACAGGGAGGATAATAAAGACCAAAGTTACTGTTTTGTGTGATTAGGGTCTTAAGACAGTAGAAGTATACTGATGTGCCCAGTGTTTTCTATATAATTCCTCTGGTGTTCAATATTGTGTGTTAGATATAGATTTAGTATGTTCATTTTTGTAAGTTTTTATATTTTCATGCCTGAATCAATATTTTCCTTATCGCTTCTAATTGTCGAAATATTTTGCTTTGCCTCTATATATAATCTGGACAAGTTTTAATAGTACTTGCATTTTGCTTTGAAATTGATCCTTTAAGAATCCTACACAGGTGGTATTACAAGTAGTAGGGTTTATGGTTACATAGTAACCAGTTCTGGTACAGGGTTTACTTGTAGACTTTGTTTCTAGTTAAATTCTCCATATCCAAAAAAAGATATTTTTACTTTTACATCTTGTCCTTCAGAGATGCTGTCTGGTTCCCAGCTGGCATAGGAAACAAGCAAATGGCTCTTTTCATCCTCCAACATATACTGTTTTTCTTACTTCTTTGAGAGTGGACATGCAGCCAAGGAAAAAGAAGAAACCGGGAAAACATTTCCCTAAACCATCTTGTTGTCGGTTCACTGATAGGTTGTATATAGTACGGAATACAAATATAAGCTTATTGTGTGTATATATATATATATATATTTTTTTTTTAATTGTGCCAACACTTGAGTTATTTCCCAAAGAAGTGCTTACATACCTAATTTCTCAGAACCACTAGAAACACAGCTAAGATCTCCCTGAAATAGTTCAAGTAGCCATACTAGGTTGGGTAAAGGGGATAGATAGCAGTCCATCCTGAAATTGTAAGACCTTTTCTTGTTTCCCAAATGAACTTACATAACTTGCATGAGATATAATTACCTAGTAAAATATCAAGGCTAACCACAAGTGATGTACCAGAGGTACGTCATGTATTACAGAAAGGGACAGAAAGAGCATTTCTACTCTACTTGAAAACATAGTATGTATGTGGTTGTATGTTATTAATTTCATTAATACTAATTTTAGAAGAGTAATGTTTCTAATTTCACTGTATTTGACTCAGTATTTTAAGAAGTACTTTAATGATTCATTATAGTTAGACTTTACATAAATATATTTAACAAAATATACTTTAAATAATTTAATATTTTTAAAATAAGTTTTTACAAGGAATGGCAATTATTGTTATACAGTATCAGATAAGTGGATGTGATTACCAGTCAGCCATAGGTGAAGTGTAACTTATCTTTCATAGTAAAATGAGTGATGGCTTTCTCTTTTCTCTCTCTCTCTCTCTCTTTTTTTTTTTTTGTGTGTGATCCTTCAGCAAACTTGAGCTGTTAATTTCCTAAAGGGATGCACAAATGGACTTGTTCATTTCGACTTTTGCTGGCCACACTGTTCTGCATTTCTAAAATAAAAATATTTGCATATTATTATTATTATAATTTTGTAACTAGTTAGAGAAGTACTAAGCATATCGTAAACCAAAACATTTTAAAGAAAATAATGTTTACACAATTCTATTTCTTAGATAACCTTTAGACATTTTCTGTGTAATGTATATGTGAATTGTATATAAAATTGAGTCATTATGAAATATTAATTTGAGGAAGGTGTCGTGTTTTTTCCTTTTTTAAATGCAGGCTTTTCTGGGAATTCTGTAGAGTGTAATATGCTATACCAGGGCGTACAGATGCTCTTTGTAATGTTAGTCCAATTCTACTAAACCCAAACCACAATGAAAGTGTAACCTAACCAGATGACCTTATTTCTGTAGAATTAAAGAGTTTATTTATATTGAGGGTTATAGGAGTGCTTATCTTAAGAATTTTTTATCTTATAAAACCATTCACCAGGCATGGTGGTGTATACCTATAACCCTCGCACTCGGGAGGCTGAGGCAGGCAGATTCCCATGAGTTGAGGCCAGCCTGGACTACGTGTGTTCAAGACCAGTTGCACTAGATAACAAGACCCTGTCTCAAAACAAACAAAAGATCTCTCAACTTTTTTTACCTCCAGTAGTTTGCATTGTCATATTTTCAGCTTTGAAAATATATTAGTGGTGAATTTCCTCAGCCTCCCAGTGCAGATACACACTGCTAACTCTATGGTGAGCTCCCAGGACCTGGGCCTTTGACTGATGGAATCTGGCTCTCTGGCATGTAGAGGGCAATTGTGGACTTTCCTGCCTCTGATTCTGCAAGCCTAAGAAATCCCCTGCATAGGGTCTGGGGAGATGGCTCAGTGGAATAAGTGCTTCCTTGGAAAGTGCAAGGGCCTGAGTTCAATCCCTGCTTCTGCCAAAAAAAA
>NW_004524614.1:6951424-6987032 GCF_000260255.1 Octodon degus | reverse complement strand
AAAAAAAAAAAAAAAAAAAGATAATAATTGCTCTTCATTTTTATTGTGAGGATATATACAGTCAGATAGTTCTGAGTGTCAGTAGAACCCTATAATCAAAAGTATAAAGAAAATAAATTTATATGAGTTTTTACTCAAATGTTAAGAGTTTTTGTTGCCATACTAAATTTTTTTCCCTGCAGAATAAATGATATGCAGAGAAAATGTTAAAAATCCGGTGAGATGGCTCAGTAGAATAAGCTCTTCCCTGGGAAACACAAGGGTCTGAGTTCAATCTCTGGTTCCAAAAGGAAAAAAAAAAAAAAACCAAACAAGAGAAAGTGTTAGAAAAACTCAACCAAAAGGTTGAAATTCTTGTTTGGAAAAGATATTTTCATGTTGTTTGTAAACCTTAATATCTTCAAAGCAGAGATAGCTTGTTCTCCTACTTGAGGGTTTTGTTAGCTCTAGCAATTTGCAAGTAACTACCAAAGAGATTGCGTCTGGCTTCTTGCACAGTTTGACTAGTGCCTTGGCAATGTGATTATTGTGAAGTGATGTAGTTCAGTTCAAGTATGTGTATAGCTTTGCTGTGTCACATAGGAAAGCATTTTGTTTTTCTCTGTGATCCATTTATATCATCAAACCAGATACATAGTGTGCAAATAAACTATAACAACTCATCAGATTTTGCAGTGCTTTATAATAGGTCCATGTGGTGCCTAAGTCAGTAAACCTTCTTGTACCAATTGCCCAGCTGAGCACTAGTCTAAGTGCTTTGCACATATTGACTCAATAAAATTTCCCTACAGAGTTATAAGCTAGGTGTTATTGTCTCTATTTCATAGATAAGGAAGCAGAAATGTGGAGATTTTTAAGCAGCTTGCTGCTAACTGATGGCGTCAGGATTCAAACCCAGGTATTCTGGGTCCGGAACCTATCATGACAGTAATAGTGCTACAATTCTCAGAAAGTGTACTGTACTGTTAAATACTATATATGTTGAAAATGAGGAAGTTGGCTTTATATATGCAAGTGGTAAAATTATAGAGCAAAAAAGAAGTACTCATTTAAGAAATAATTGCAAGTAGGGTATAGAATCAACCAAACTGTGTTTAGTATGTTATTAAATTTACTGTATTGTAGTTATAACCTAACTTACTGATTGAGCAGTATTCATAGTTAATTCTTTAGCATAAGGGAACAAAACTAGAGTAGAAAATAACTCATCTAGGAAAAATCTACATATAATTTAAGTGTTTAAAAGTACCATTTTAAATATAGGAATCGTGTGAACTGAAGGATTCTATGCTACTGTAAAAAGACCAAAGACCTCTCACTGGGAATCTGCGAATCTTTGGCACATCTCTTGCAAGGTTATTCACATACCACTATTTCTAAGGATTTCATTAGAAAAGCTTCTTTGCAGAAAAGTAATAAAGTATTGAACAGGGTGTTGGCATTGTATATAAGAGACATTGATATGTTTGTCCAAATATTATAAATCATCCTTTAAAATGTATTTGCAGAACCTTTTATATTTCTGAAGTAGTTGACATTTTATCTTTGCAGTTATCCATAAAAACATTTTGGAATGGTGGCATATATCTATAAACCCACCATTCTGGGAAGCTGAGGCAGAAAGATCACAAGTTTGTGCCCAGCATAGACAATTTAGTGACTTACTGACACCTTGTCTCAAAATAAGATCTAGAGGGCTAGGCTTATAGCTTGGCTTCACTCCCCACTACCACCAAAGAAAAGAAAAGAAAAGAAAGGAAAAGATAAGACAAGACAAGACAAGACAAGATAAGACAAGACAGAAAGAAAGTGGGAATAGAGGATGGTATTGTGGTGAATCTGGTCTTTAAATCTATTCTTTAAAATCTGTTCTTTGAGAGAAATGAATGTTGGTCATTAATTTGGGGGGTAAGGAAGCATTCTTTGATTTTTACTAAATTGTTTCTCATTTGCTAATATGATACTTTTCTAACTATTACTTTTTTCAAAGATGGTCTTCTTGTGGAAGAGTGTATATTTATTTATTTATGCATGCATGCATGCATGCCACAAATTGAACTCAGGCCCTTGTGCTTGCCAGGAAGGCACCGTATATTTTATTTTTGACAAATGTTCATAAACAGGAATTTCTCAGCATCCTAGTGTTTTACTTCATCATTATAAGTAATAATTATCCAGGGTCAGTGATAGAAAGTAATTGATTGCTATATCAGATTTCTGGGTTGGTAGAAGTATTATAACAACTTCCTTAGTTTATGTGTTCACTTAATTTGTATTCACAGGTGACTGTTTTCTTTGAACTTTGTAACTGTGTTTCTGAATTCCAGAACTTCTGGTATGGCTACATCAACAAATTTCTTTATATAGCCTTTCTCTCCTATCATATATCATCTATCTCATACATTGCATAGTTTTCATTTCCTGTCCCAAAATTAAATGACCATCTTTACATGAGATTTAACTCAGATCTCTTAGATTTGGAGTTATCAAGGTAAGATTTTGTAAAATGAAAAAATGTTAAACATATACAGTAGAGAAATGTTAATAATGAAATCCCCATTATCTGTTCTACTTGCTTGTCATGGATTATTTTGATTATTGTTTGTCATGGTATATATTATGTGTACTGCAGTCATGTTTTGAACAACCGTAATGCTCATTGCACTGTAAAAACTAACAATAATTACCTAATATCAAATATATAAAGTGTATAAATTTTTATGCCGTCATTCAGCAATTTGAAATTAAGTCGTTAAAAATTTAATACTTCAGAATATTTAATGTTTACATAGTTTTTGTCTTCTGAACATTGAGAAAGGGAGAAAACATGGGAAATCTATTTTAATCCAGAGGCAAAGTTCTTAGTTCTTCATTTTTCAGCACTAGGGAAGTAAACAGTCTTTTTGTGCTCTCAGAATATACAAACTAATATATATTGGCCACTAGTGTTGTTCACAGATACTTTGTAACATACATGTTATGTGAAGTATTAGAACCTCTTAAACATAGTAACATACTTAAAAAAAACTAGAAAAAGTACATTAAAACTTACAAATAGTTCTCAGACAGAGACATATCCTTCAGTTGCTGGGTTGGTTTCATTTGAGAAATTATTAAACTGCTCTGCCTGCCTTTGTATTGGAACAAAAGGAAGAAAACAAATAGTATTAATACCTCTAGTCAAGTGACCTAAGCAGTTTTTTTTCTTAGTTCTATAACAGATTAGTAATTTTTTAATAATTGATGTTAAGTGTCTCTGAATTCCTGTGGTTTAAAGGCTTTACAGATATTAACTTTCTCTTCCTGAGTGAAAAGGATGCTTATGATAGTATTTTTTTCTCCTCAGTTTAAATTTAGACTTTTAAATCATGAATTAGAAAGCTTGTAAGTGGTAGAATATCTCTGTCTTTCTCTGTCTGTCTCTCTTTCTGTCTCTCTCTCCCCCATCTCTCTATCTCTATCTCCCTTTCTCTCTTTTTCTCTCTCCCTACAACCCCCGTCCCTTCCTGAATGGTGTTCAGGTTCAGTCAGTTAAATGAATTCATTATTGGTGTCATGCAGCTTGTATAGGCTAAAGCCTTTGCATGTAATACGTTCTATGCCAGGGACTTTTGAAACGAGGCCCTAAAATATGAGTTCTGAGTAAGCCACACTGACTTGCTCAACTGGCATCTGTGTTAAATCTAAGAAAATGAACTTTTGCTAACAATTCAGGCTAGAACAAGATTTTTCTGTAACTCAAATTGAGTAAAAGCCAAGAATTGAAAGTATTCACAACATCAAATTGAATCTTGGCCTACAGAGAAAGCATTTCTTTATGTCCATCTCTGTTTACTCAGCTCTCTGCTCTCCCATTTATCAGAGTCCCTGGGGATACTGTTTGGGATTGGACTTTGGGGTTGGAATAGGGATTGAACACATGCACACGTTTGCAAATGCACATATCCATTTATTTGTATGTAAAGATTACATTTAGCAAACGATTTTAGCATCAATCTTAAGCTGATTGAAATTTTTTATGTATGATTATGTTATGCTTTTACAGTTAGATTGCAGATTACACTTTAAAGAATAAAAACCAAAAACAACATAGCAGCTCTGCTCTGAGATAACTTGTATCACCACATCTTGAGTAAGCTATCTTATAAATCAGATAAATTCTGATTTACCCTGTGATCATCAACACATCAGTCTCTGCTCCCTAGAGTTTATGCAAGACCAAGGAAATAATGAAGGTCTCCAAACAGCTAAATATTACACAGATTCTTGTAACCAAATTAATAGATTTTACTCCTATACATTTTCCAGAGTTAAATATGGAGGATATATTTTCTTTTAGACACATTTGCTAGTTCTTTAAATAATTTAAAACTGATTACCTTAGTTCATAACAAAATATTTGTTTTGACAATTGCAGCAGTCATCTTCTATGGTAAATCTATTACTTGGCTCCAGAAGTAGACACCTAAAGCTCTATTATTATATTCGTAATCTTGATAATTTCTTTAATACCACACTACTTTGAAGGAAAAGAAAGGACTCTACACAAAGAAATACAATAGTAACATTAATCTTATTAAATAATGCTAATATATTTGCACTATATTTATAGGATGCTTTGCAGTTAAAATGCTTTTGTTCGTATGTCATTTCTTATGTCATTTCTTAATGAGAGTCTACTGACACTGGGGGAAGATAGTTTAAAAGGGGGGACGACAATATTCTGAAACTTTAGGGGAAAATATAAACTAATAGATGCTCAGGGCATTGTTGTGATAAATATTTGAAGGGTGCTAATTTTACCTATATAAATGTCTAAATATTCAACTTCATAAATTCAGGTAGTCATAAAGAATAAAGTTAATATAAGAATGTATGTATTCAGTTATTCCATTGCAGTGAGGGATTTCCAGATATCTTCAATTGTTGATTTTCTGTTTGGATTAGACTCTCTTCAGTCTCTCAGTGAATGAATTAGTCAGTTGTTGCCTTAGGTGTGAAAACTTGTTTAGTAACTTAAAGGTGTATTTATTTGTTAAGTAATGTGGGAAGCATTACAGAGAATTTCTCAAAAGATATTGTTAGTAGCATTGCCTGAAGTTTTCTTTGTGATTCTGGCCTGTGAAAAACACATTTGGGAATAAAGTGGCATTTAGAAAACCAAAAATATAGTGAGGATTTGGGAGACTTAGTTTAGTTTAGTTATAGGAGATATGCTTTGGCTTCTGGTCATTACATATTTATTTTTTCAGGAAGTTGGGAAAGGATTTCAAACTTGGATAAAGTAGTTTTAGTATGAATATGTTTGATACTTGGTAGATTGGTAGTTTATATCACATAGGTGTTCCAGTAGTGTCTAGTCTGTTGCAGTAGTGCTGTAGTTTTTCCAGTAGATCTGGATTCCTTTTTTTCTTTATTTTTAAAAAGTACAACTTGGTGGGGGGGGAACAGCCATTAGAAATGATGCCAAATTTCATTTAAGGGCCATCGCGATAGCAGTGGACTGCAGTTTGATCCCAAGCACCACATGCCGTGCCATCAGGGTGGGCTGAACTGTCCCCCCCGCCATTTTTTTTTTTTTTTTTTCAGCTGGCCAAATAGTTCAGTGGATTAAAGTGCCTGCAAGCAGGCTCAGGGGGCAGGGGTTAAGTTCCCGGGCATGCCATGCTGGCCCCGCCCCTGGGACACACTGAGATGGCAGTTGAGACTCGGCTTGGAGGCAAGCACCTGTAATCCAGCTCTTGGGAGGCTGTAAACAGATGGATCACTACGAGTCCAATCTAGTAGTGAGACCCTGAACACCCTGTAGAACCTTGGCTAAAATACCAAAAAAAAAAAAAAAAAATTTTTTTTCATTTAAGAAATTAACAGGAATTCAACAATGGCTGTTGTACTACATAATGTTATCTTCAAACTAGTTGTTTGGGTTACCAGATATAAACCTGCAAAACTGGTGGAGAAGTTGTAAGAAACTAAAAAGAAAAAAGAAAAAAAAATTAAGGGGCTGGGGAGATGGCTCAGTGGAATAAGTGCTTCCCTGGCAAAAATTAAGTATTGCTCCTTTCAATAGACAGCAGAAATCTGCAGTACAGTTATCCAAACTATCCTGCGTATATACATGAATATATATTTTTCGTTTTTTTTTTTTTTTTAAGAATTCTTTCTTTTTTTTTTAAAATTACTTATTTGTGTGTGTGTGTGTGTGTGTGTGTGTGTGTCCAGCTCAGCCCACCAGGGGGCGGGGCTGGCTGGCATGTGGTGCTGGGGGATTGAACCGCGGTCACTGTGCTTTGCTAAGCTTGTTCTAAGTAGGTGCTTTAGACCACTGAGCCGTCTCACCAGCCCTTCTTTCTTTTGTCCTTTTCCTCATCCCAGTTTTTCCTTCCCATTGAACAAATTATTTCCCTTTCACAATATCTATTGTACCTTTCAGATTTTATTTAATCTTTCAGGTTCTTACACTTGTGAGACAACACGATGTTTGCACTTGTGGGTCTGATTTATTTCACTTAGCAATACAGTCTCTAGTTGCATCTATTTTCTTTAAAAGCCTCAGATTTATGCTTTTTTCATAGCTGAGTAATACTCCTTTGGGTAAAAATACATCTTTTTTATCCATTCCTTGCTTGATGGGCATTTGGGTTGCTTCCAAGATTTGGCTATGGCAAATTGCACTGCTATAAATATGGGTCCACATTTATCACTGTGATATCATCTTTTCAGTTCTTTTGGAAAAATACCTAAGAAGGGAATAGCTGACTTGAGTGGGACCTCCAACTCTAGCTTTCTGAGGAATCTCTACACTGATTTCCATAGTGGTTATGCCAGATCTGTATTTCTTAACAATCTAACTGGTTTATATTTTCATTAAACTAGCTCTCCTACTGGCCAGTATACCAGAAGAGCATGGAACAGTGGGACCTTGCTCACTTTTGTATCTTAAACATGTAACAGTACTGGAACAAGAATGTATTTCACCTAAATTAATTGTTGAAAGAGTATTAGTTTTTCTTCCCTTTACTCTTACATAAAATTTGACCTGGGATCTCCGAAATAAAATTTCTGACATTTCTTATGTAGTTCGTATATGTATGCTGTAAAGGATCTCTATAAGGATTTTTTTTTTTTTTTAAAAAGCAGGCTTTCATGTTGTTACCATGAACATATTTTCTAAATTTTTGCTTTGGTAGTTGGGTTAATCATCTTTTCCTTGCTTTGACAAAATGTGAAAAGAAAACTTGAACAGGAGATATTTATTTTGGCTCTTTTTTTTGTGGTGGGGGGATTCAGTCCGTGATCATCTGACCCTATTGTTTGTGAGCCTGAGGTGGGGCAGAGCATTATGGTGGAAAGGTGTGGTTCAGCTCATGTCAGTGAGAAAGTAGAGAGGAGAAAGAGCTAGAGAGAAACAAAAGCTGGAAACAAGACATACCTTCAGAGGCACAGTCCTAGTGATCTACTTGCTCCATGGGGTCCCTGTTTCATAATAGTTCGTTCAGCTGTGTACTCCACAGTGGATTCAGTTGTTAATGAGATTAGTGCCCTCATGATGCATTTTCTTCTCTAGGTCCCACCTTTGAACATTGCTTCATAGGAGACGAAGCCCTAAATACAGGATCCCTCTGGGGAACATTTTGTATTTACACCCTAGCAGCAGAATATCAATAGAATACTAATATTCTATTGGTAGCATCTGTAAGCTAGGCAGGCTTAGTTTTAGAGTGAACAGTAAAATAATGTAACTGTAAAAAGCCCTTGTTTATGATATATGAGGTAATTTTAAAAATATTGTATTTATGCACATTGGTCATAAAATAAATGAGATCTATCACAAAGTTTACACAAAATAACATTTCTTACTCTTGTAAAAGCTTCTAAATTGGACTGAAATTACTGTTTTCTCTTAGGATAGACCTAATTACTTAGAATAGGAATTCTCTTAAATAATTGAAGAAGCTTGATTTGCATTATTTCTGTAATTCTGAACATTATTTCTTAATCAGAGTAGTGTCATTAATGTTCACTAATGACATCTTTTTCTTCTTATGATTTTAAATTTAATTCAAAAAGTTGCTCTGATTCTCCTTCCCCAAGCCATGAGGATGAGTGTTGTATGTCGTTTGAAGGTTGATTTTCATTGAAAAGCATGAATTAAACAGAGTGAATTTAAAAGTAGCAATTTGAAGAAGTGAATACAACTTTTAAAATACTACTGAAGTTTACCTTTGTCTTAAGTTATGTTTTGGTGCTAATATAGGCTGTGATTTGTATTGGTAACTTCTATCTTTGTTGCAGAAAAGATTTATGGCTCTGGAAAAAATGGTCTCTTTAAGTGTGTCGTGTTTTTTGCTTTTCTGACTTAAAGTCTGCCAGACATAATACTCAGTCTGCCTAGAACACTATACTGTCAGTTCCACATACTCTCTTTTCCTTCAAATCTCAGAGCAAGTATCTTCTCTTCGGGGCCTTTAGAAAAGTCTTGCTCAAGTACCTTCTCTCCTAGTTCCTCAATATAGAGAGCTTCTCTATACACAGAGGAGTAAAAACTTTTAAATTCCTACACAGATTTTCTTCTATTTGCCTGCCTGCCTGCCTTCCTGTGAGCTCCATATCATCAGAAGCCTGCCTGTGCTTTTACCCAGTGTACCCAAATATGTTCGTGTAGGGGCCACAGAACATCTTTTTCTGAAGGCATGATTAATACCATAGAGAGATACTTGTATTATTTTGAAAAGAAGAAAGAAAACTTTCTGTTGTACATTAAGTAGTGTTAAAAATGTTAAGTCTTTAATTTGGAATTAATCTTTTAAAGTTCATTTTCCATTTGAAAAAGACTGTTCTTCTAATGTGGAGTTTTCCTAATATGGGATTTGATATCTAGACCTAATGTGAACACTGCGTCCCCATTAAGGGGACGTGGATAATAATGTGCCACTTTACAGTTTTACAAAAAGTTTAGAATTTATACAATACATTCATGTTTGTACTTAACTGTCTATAAGTTTGTACTTCAGAATAGTCTTTGGAGCTGTTTGTGGTGGCATATGCCCTGAAATTTCAGCACTTAGAAGGCTGAGGTAGGAATATTGTAAATTAAAGGCCAGCCAGGGCTGTGTAGTAAGACCCTGTCCCAAAACACCAAAACAAAAATTCTTTTTGAGTAGATGTATCAGTGAATCATCTGCAAAGTGAGAAAATGATGGTAATTTGAGTGTCTAACTAATATATATGAATATATATGTATATTTTTTATGAGCAGAATATATTTATTGAGAGAAAGAAAGCTCCTGTCGTGAGAGAGGGACAGGAGGGGGGGCCCGAGCGGGTAGTTCCCACTCGAAAATATTTTGTAAAAGTTTTAGTACGACGTGAATGTCAGTGCAGGTTGAATATCCTGAGCATCTCTTTTCTAAAATGCTTGGATTCAAAAGTATTTCAGATTTGATTCTTCAGTTTTTAGAATACATCTATATGTATTAATTTACATATACATAATGAATCAGCTTGTGGATGAGGACCCAAATCTAAACATGAAGTTCATTAATATGTATCATACAGTTATATTCTTCTCTGTAGCTCAAAGGTAATTTTATGTAGTATTTTTAGTGTATTTATAGTTAGACTGCTCATTGTCATATGAAATCAGGTATGGTGTTTTCCACTTGTGGCATTATGTTAATAGTAAAAGAAAAGAGTTCTGATTTATAAGTGTTTTTTAAGTATTTTAGATTTTCAGGTTGTCCTAAAACACCAAAATAGGTTGTAACGGTGAAACTTAACTCCCCAAACAGATAAGTGGTATATATGTGGTCTCACAGCTATTCTGTGATACAGGTGGTAACAAAACCCAGGCCCGAGAACAAAATGGAAGAATCAAGAGGTGGAGTAGTCATGTATTACAATACATTATATATGTTTTTCATATATTTAGTGTGTGTTTATGTTTGGATAGGTATTCCTTTTTTTTAAGCCATGAATTTTTTAGAAATCATGCAGTACATTGAAAGCAATCTTCAAAGTTGTACTCCCAACTGACAATTCAGTGTTAAGTAAAAATATGGCCAGCAATGGTTCTCAAAGACAAATCTGTTATAACTGAAATTCTGTAATTATTTAAAGTAGTAAAATCATACTTAAACATATTAAAAACACATGACACTGTATGGGTTAACACAGAGCAAATAAACATTTTGTGCACCTTTTCATAAATTTGATATAAAATTCATTTGCTTAGCTACACATTAAATGTATAGTTTTTCCATCTTAAAATAGTAAGTTTTTAGAAGAGAATGTAGTAAACTATCATTGAGAATTTCATCATATATACCTGAATGTCCTGAAAGTATATTATAAAAGCTATTTAATACATATTTATTAATGATGAGTGGTTTTTTCACGTACTTCAAATAATTCATAGACTAGATGATTATTAAATAACAATCCTTTTTAAAAAATTGGAAAATATGTGAGATGAAGTGGCAACTTCCTGTAATCTCATCATTCTGGGTGGCTGAGACAGGAGGGTTGCACATTTGGGCCTAATCTGGGTGAAGTAGATTCCTTCTCATAATTTAAAGGGGAAAATAAAAAGGCTTGGGATATACCTCAGTGAGAAGACCCTGGGTTTAATCTTTAGTAGTGCAAAAGAAAGGAAAGAAAGAAAGCCAGCTGGAAAAGAAGGGAGGGGGGAGAGAAAGCAAGCAGAAAAGGAAAGAAAAGAACAAAAGAGAAGATATATATATATTTACATTTATATACATACTTGAAAATATAGACAGTATCGAAGCAGCCAAGAAGTCACCTATATTATTACCACCAAAGGGCAACTATTGTAAATTTTTTGGTTTATTTCTTGCCTATCCAAATAAGTCATAAAGGTGTCTTAAATCACTTTTTTTTTCTTCTTTGGAATTCCTCAGTTTTTCTGTTCAATCAGGTATGCAAATAAGAGTCCTCAAGGTAGCAGTGATGCTAGGAAGATGACTAGAGACTATGTTTATAGTTGTTAGACTAATTTATACTTAATTGACAGCAATAAAAGCAGTTACTAAGTAAAAAAAAAAAAATTTACTAAATGTAAAAAGCTTTAAAAATTGCCAGACTCAGAAGGATAGACCAGAGATAGACTTGTGATTAAAGCCAATAATGATAGAAAATAGCAAGCAAGGGAATAAGGGTAATGAGAATTGGAAGTGTGAGTAGGTGAATCACAGAATTCAGGAGCGATAAGGGAACTAAAGTGGCAGTCCCCATTCTTGTCCACTTCTTCATTTTATGGGTAAGGGAATTGGGCTCTTAGCAGTGAAATGACTTATCAGAAGTTTTATAGCTGCTTATTGAAAAAGTTGAAAGTTAAGAGAATACGGGGCAACCTGCTTGGGTCCCCCTTCTGTCCCTTTCTTGGACAGAAGCTTTCTTTCCCCTGATAAATATATTCTGCTCTTTAAAAAAGGAAGTTAGAGAATCCAGTGCTTCAGGCTTCAGTTTAATCTTTTATACACGAGGAGCAAAAAGTAAGCCTGACTTTATAGAATTGAATTCTACAGATATTAATATTACATGAAGTTTGTGGTACCTATATTTTTTAAAGTGTATTTGGTCTCTGTAAAAGAATAAAAATACTGTTAACTTTCAGATTCAAATACTGAAATTCAAATTCTGACCACTTCCTCTTTGTTATTATTGCTTCTCCTTTGTGATTTTATTGTTTTAAAATACATTGCACATTAGATTCATTGATATTTATCATTGAAGGATGTAGAATATATTAAATTAGTTTGGAAATACAACCCCAAGTACAAGGAGAAAAAAAGGTAATTATTATTATTTATAAGGCCTAAAAACTGTCCCATTGGCACATAAGCTGATGAATCAAGCATTCCTTATCATCAAAGGCCGTAAAGTGAATTATGGTCATATGGACATATCACTGGGTCAGGAGACTACATGAAGCAAATTTTGGGATAAAGAAAATGCTTGTCAGTGCAATGTCTATTTAAGCCAAAGCATGATTCAATTTTTAAAAAAGGTGTCAGACTGGATGCAGTGAATACATGATACCTTTGCATTGTACCAACCCAACTTCTCTGGAACTCCAGCCCTACTCTTTGCTGGGCAAAGATAAATAATCACAACTTACTTTATACATAGCATAGAAACACCTTCAGAGTTTACAGTTCTTAATGGAGCTTTGTTTTGTTTTATTTATTTTTCTTTAACCATTGTAAATCAGTAGGATTTGGAGAGAGTGGTAAGCCCTGTTTTCTTGCCTGGATTTAAAATCTTTTCATTATTTTCTTTTCTAAAGTAGCCTAACATAAAGGTTAGCAAGTCCATCAGTTTTCATACAAGAGAAAACAACTACCACTAACTGAGTAAAAAATTTTTCTTCTCCATGGCACAGTTTTATCTAATTGTATGACTTCTATGTGATTTGCTGAAATAGAATATAAGATGGTACTGTGTGTGTGTGTGTGTGTGTGTGTGTAACCTGGAATTGAACTCAGGCCCTTGTGCTTGCTAGGGAAGCATTTATTCAACTGAGCCATCTCCCTGGCCTAAGATGCTACTCTTTTAAAGAATAAAATTTTATTTACTTATTTTAATTTTTTGTCTTTTTTTTTTCCTTGGCAGAAGCAGGAATTGAACTCAGGCCCTTGCACTTGCCAGGGAAGCGCTTATTCTACTGAGCTATCTCCCTGGCCCTTAATTTTTTAACTTTTTTTTAACAAAATACAGAATATTAATAAAAAATTAGAAATGGTGCAAAATTTCACTAAACAGCATAAGAAGAATTTGATAGTATTTGCTGTATTGCATAATGATGTCTTCATCTTAGTTGTTTAGATTACCAGATATATATGCATGCAAAAGTGGAAAAAGAAAAAAAAAGTAATAAGAAATTAGAAAGAGGGGAAAAAAAGATACACACACACACACACACACACACACACACACAAAATTAACCGCTCCTTTCCATATACCAACAGAAAGCCACAGTACAATTATCCAAGCCATCCTGCATACATATATAGATATATCTCTCTACCCCATTCCCTTTCCTGTCCTCCTCATCTGCTACCACAGCAATTTATTTGCACCTATGTTTATAGCAGCACAATTTGTCACAGCTAAATCTTGGAAGCAACTCAAATGCCCATCAGCTGAGGAGTAGATAAAGAAGATGTGGTATTTTTATATAATGGAGTATTATTCACTTATAAGAAGGATAAATTTGAGGCTTTTATCAGTAAATGGATACAAATAGAGACTATATTTGTGAGTGAAATAAATCAGACCCACATGTGCAAGCATTGTTTGTCTCTCTAGTGTAAGAACCTAAAAGAGAATAAAATCTGAAGGGTACAATACATATGAGGAAAGGAAGGAATTACTGAGATTCTACTTTGGATTTACACTTATTTTGTTTACTCTATTATGAATTTCTGATAACACTAGAAATCTATATCTAGCTGATACAGTTGGTTAAGAATTCATTTTTTAATCAAGCTTGTACATGATTTTAGATAATTGCATGGAAACGCTACATAATGAATCCTTAGAATTGTGCCTTGCTGTCTCAGCTTCATGAATGTTATGTTTGTTTCAACTGTTTCTATAATTAAAAATGTGGGAATACAAATATTCTAAAAATATCATAGCAATGAAGTTCATACTAGCTCTTTTGGTTACTGTATACTAAAGAATAAAAGGAAAACTGCTTCTTAATGAAAAGTTGTGTATGTAGGATGTGTACAACTGAGAAACGTCACATTTCTCAAAGTGAAGGGAAATTGGTGTTGTAAAGGCTCTTTTCTAAATGGAGATTGCCAAGCATTTTAAATTATCTCTTAATCATTTAGTAGTTTCATTATAGAGTTTTGTTTTTAATAGTTGGTCTAGGTTCATTAAATGGCCCTGCGTGTCTGAATCAGGTGGCAATTTTGATATGTAGTTGCTGGCTTTTTCAAGTTCTGATGCTGAAGTACAAAATTATGTATACCACATGGTACGTATGTGTGTATGTTTATGTGAGGCCACATATGTTGTAAAGTGTTATATCGTATTTTGGGGTGACTGAACACATAAGCTCTCTGCATCATAAACTGTTTATGGATTGAAAATAAATCATGTTTATTGTAGAAATCTGAGGAAAGAAAGAAAATAAGGTAGAAATTTGAAATTAATATCCTATCATCCAGATGATAGCTCTCAATATTTTACATATTCTCTTATTTTTGTTATGCTATAAATAGTTATATTTTACATTTTAAAATTAGTATTATGAAATGATCACTTTCTTGAGATATTAAACATTCTTTGAGAACACAATTACTGATTCATCATAATAAAAATGTATAAAATACTTTGCCCAGTATGTGGAATGTTAGTAAGCACAATAAAATTTCTGTGTTACACATTTCTACATCAAACAAATAGTTTTCTGGCTGTCTGCCAGCATTCTTATTGAGATGAGAAAATCATAAACTAGCCTATTTTATTTCCAAGTCAGATAATTTATTTTTCTCTATGCCTCTCAGTGGTCCCTGGTATGTTCTGAGAAGTAACAGATTAGTCTGTATACATTTTTGAATGTAACAGCTCTGTGGATGTAACACTTGTGTCTTCTTTTCCCCTAAGTTTTTGTCTTTATGGATGTTTTCCTCTTTCCTATCCTTTATTTATGATAATAATAAAACTTTAAAAAAACAGTCATTCAACTCAATTGCTTCTTCACAGAATATACATTTTTAATATAGGTTTATCCTTTCTTTGTAGAATACTCTCCTTTTCTTCTTTCATCTTGGACTTCTCTTCCTTTTATCCTCCCTTTCTTCCTCCCGTCCCTTCCTTCTCTTTTGATGTATTTTTCTGGATTTTTTTTTCCTTTTATCAGTGTTGAAGATTGAATCCAGGGCCTTATATGTGCTAGGCAAACACCTTATCACAGCTACAATCCTCATCCTTACATATTTCTTTTTAAAAGTATTAATTAACTTTTACTACGAAGTGTTTGATATCTGTATCTGTTTATTGGCTCTTTTTTATATATTTAGTACAGGGTCTACAGGATCTCACTGTGTAGATCGGATTCATACTGATCCTCCTGTTTTCAGCCTCCCAAGCCCTGGGATTACAGGATCCACCTCCATGCCCAGTCTCAGTTGCTGTCTCAGCACACCCAGGGGGCAGGACCAGGGCCAGTACAGCATGTGGATCTGGGGACCAAATCCTGGTCTCTGCATCTGCCTAAGCAGGTGCTTTAATCTACTGAGCTATCTGGCAGGCCCTTGGCTTTTTGAAGATTTAAACATTATGAGTGTGTGTGTGTGTGTGTGTGTGTGTGTGTGTGTGAGTGCATGTATACACTGAGAATAGAAAAATTGGCCTTACGCATGCTAGGGAAAGTTAATCAGCTATACTCTCAGCCTTCATAATTTAATTTTTAATAAAAAATTTTGTTTGGCATTGCTCCTTTTAGAACAAAATGAATATGATAGAATCCTAAATTTTCCATTTATGAAAAATAATTTTTGAAAAAGATGTGTTTTTTACATATAACTCTATAATAAATTAGTGTGTAACTCCATGATGGATAAGTCATTAAATTTTTATGTTCAAATTTAAGAACCATCCACTTAAATATACAGCATTTGACCATCCATTCAAATTGAAGTTTTCATATTAACTAGCTTCTTTGGCTGGAGTTCAGGCTACATTTGGCCAACAGATTTGGACTTGCTGAATCTTAACATTAACATTAACTTGCTGTTAACATTAGCAGCTTGCTCAGAATAAGTTCACTATTATACGCTAAGAAAAAAATAATTTTTTTAATGCCAAAAATATAAGATAGTCTTTTTATTAGTAGGTCTTCAGTATCTGCCCAGAATTTGGTATTTGAATTTTTTCCTAGGCCTCTTATTATGCTCATTAGAACAGCATCAATTATTTGAACATATGTGTGTCATTTAGGGTGATACTGCTCTGACAGTTTGACAGACTTGCTTACAGTCATATCAGAGGTCAGCCTGATTTTTTTTTGCATCTATTTTTTTTTTTGCATATCCTATGATTTCTATATTTTACTAAATTGGCATGATGTGTGTACACACATATACACATGCTTTGTCTTCTGGTTTTTGGATATAATAAGTTCATTCACATGTTCTTTTTCATTGTTAGGATTTTGTAAGAAAACATTATGTAATTATTTACATTGAGGGGGCAGGGAGATGGCTCAGTAGAATAAGTGCTTCCCTGGCAAGCACAAGGGCCTGAGTACAATCCCCAGTTCTGCAAAAAAAAAAAAAAAAAAAAAAAGGTTTACATCAGGACAATTTCTAAAATTGTAATCTAGTAGCTAACGAGAGGAAACTTTTTTAAAAAACTGCTAATGATATCAGTAAATTATTCCCAAAAAGGTATACTCTAGATTCACTTTTTCCTGAAATCTATCTGGCTGTTGGCCATCAGAATTTTTAATCCATTCACTAAGGGTTAAAGGGTAAAAGGGGGAAAAAAGGCTGAAATTTAAACACACCAGTCTTACTACCTGTTGGTATTGTCACCTGTTCCATAGAGGATGGATGTCAAGACTGGTATTTCAAAACCAGTATATTATGAATTATATATGAAGTTCAGTGATTTCTTGATTTGAATTTACTGTAAAGTATTTAGAGAAGTAAGCATAGACATAAATATGAAAAGAACAGCTTTTCAGCAATTGTATTTTAAAATAAACTGAAGCCTTTGTACATTAATATCCTTACTATCTTTCTCTCCCTGGTCAGCTCAAAAAATTTAATTTTTAGTCTTCTAATTCTGTCATTGCATAAAATGCTTCCATGTTTTGGACTTTTTATATTTTCAGTGTTCAAAATTGTGGCAAATTTTGTCCTTTGAGATTTGTATGTATTTTGAAACTGAGATAAAATTATTCAAAATAAAGTCTAAATTAAAATGGTGATTGTTTCATAACACTGTTTTCAGTCTAAAAGAAAATCCAAATATGATTTATAAAGTAATAAGGCACAGTTTCAATATGAACACAATGTGACAAAGAAATAATGAACAGAGGAGGGAGATAGTACTAAACTGGGTATGAAGATACTTCCAAAATATAAGATTTAAATCTTAGGGGCTGGGAAGATGGCTCAGTAGAATAAGCATTTCCCTGGCAAGCACAGGGGTCTGAGTTCAATCCCCAGTTCTGCCAAAAAAAATAAAGTAAATCTTTCCATCTCTCCAAAATTAGAGTTAAAAAGCACACTCATGCACATAAAAAGTTTCATGTTACAGATTCATAATTTTATAGTCTTCATATATAAAGCAAAGAAAATAATATAGGACATGATTTATTGAGTTAAGGCATCCTTAAAACATTTTTATTTGACCACATAATACCATCAGTCATATTTTCAAATGATTGGAAATACCATATTTTGTGATCAGCTTAAACTATAGAACTATATTGTTGGCCCAGGTTTCTCCAAGAACATGGTATTTATGGTTTAACCAGTTACAGGGCTTATTATCAAAGTGATTTTGCTCCCTTGGTGACATTTAGAAATATCTGGAGACATGTTTTTATTGCAGGTGGGGTGGAGTGACACTGACCTGTTTACCTGTTAGAGAAGAGGGATCCTAAACACCCACAATACACAAAGCAAACCCCCACATTAAAGGGCTAGTCCATCAAAAATATTAGTCATTTTGAGATTGAGAAACCCCATCTTAGTGTAAATCTTGATCTCACAAATATAGCTGCATTAACCATTTTGGCAAAATGGTTAATCTCAGTTAAGCCCAGTTTTCTCCTCATGGAAAAATACAGGTAGCAATATCTGTCTTGTATAATTATAGGTAGTGTATTACTTACACGGCCTAAGCAGCCAGTAAATGTTGCTTCTAGTAGTATCGCCGACAGTAATATCATTTGTCAAAAATTAGAATGCTTGATGAGCACTTAGAAGTGTCTTAAAATTTGTGAATTTCTTTGCTAATTTCTTTCCTTTGAGAAATATTTCACACATGCTTTATGTAATAGCTTTTCTGTGGCAAGTAAGACCAGCTAGAAGGTTTTGTCTTCCAATATTTTCTAATTGTACATGCTTCAGCTTACTTCAGTCATGCTTAAATTTATCAAAATAATAATATTTTAAATACTGTGAGAAATTTGTAGAATGATTGCAGACATATAGAAAACCTTAGGGTAAGAACTGCTGCTGAGTATGTACACTTAGTACAGGGTTACCTTTCTAGCATGGTTGCTATTTGTTAAGAGACTTCTGTAAATGTGGTAGTCATGGCTTTTTCTCTTCCTCTCTAATGGCCTCCTGGCAATTTTATTGACGCACTTTAGGGAGGAGAATCAGTTAGTTTAGGACCTGTATGTTCCCTTCATTAAGAATATTAAATATGCTAACGTAAGTACCCACCATGAGAAACTGGCTAATGGTGGGGAAAACATGTAAAATGAAGTATTGGCAGAAGGAATTGAAGGCATTGTGATTCTGCCTTTGAAGAATTTATAATCTAGTTGAGATTTAAGTTACATACATATTTAATTAATACTCAAAGGATTTATAGGCCAAATGTGTGACAAATACATATGAGGTTGGAATAGAAGAGGTTAAGAAAAGGACAAATCAAGGACAACTATTTTCTTTGATTAAAGCTGATTATTCATGTAAATTCAAAACTAATGCACAGTTTAAAGATTTAAAATTTAAATGGTCATATTTATTTTCTATGGTTTTTGCAGTTGTCATAAAAGGTAAGGCATGTGAGTAATACATGTAATAACAGTTAAATTTTACATTCGAAAATGTTGAGGTGAAAATATATTGGGGAATATCAGTGTGAAGTTAGAAATACTCTCTTTCCAGCACTATCCTAGCCATGGAAATTAATGTATTGGGAAGCTTTAAGAAGGATTAGAGGATTCACTAGTAAACATATTAGAATGAAAATATCATACAGAATTAATTAGTCCTTTATTTTTAAGATTCTGTAAATATGCTTCAGACTGCATTTCATTTCACCTACTAAACCTGTTCCCATGACTATATGCATATATTTCCCTTTTTGACCTGAAGAAGTATGGTTTTGTTATGGAAGCATAAAACAAAGACAAACCAATCGAAAATGTGTTAATAAAATGTGAAGAACAACAGTGCAAAAGAGTATTTTTCTTGGCCAAGTGTGATTGCACATGTTGTTAGTTCCAGCCCTTTTAACAGACTAAGGATGATTATAAATTCAAGAGCAGCCTGGGAAACTTAACTACTTCATGATATCCTGTCTCAAAAAATAATATATGAAGAGCTCAATAAATAAATAAATAAAACACCAAAAATTTAAAGACCCAGTCAAGAAATGGGCAAGAGAAATGAACAGACATTTCAGAGAGGAAGAAATACAAATTGTCAACAAATATGTGAAAAAATATTCAACATCTCTGGCCACGAGAGAAATGCAAATAAAATGACTCTTAAGATTGTGTCTTATTCCAGAAAGAGTGGCAATCATTAAGAAATCAAAAAACAAATGCTGGCAAAGCTGTGGTGGAAAAGGAACTTTTCTTTATAGTTGGAGGGAATGTAAACTAGTACAAAAACCATTCTGGAAATCACTGTGAGAGATTTCTCAAAGAAATGAAATTAGAAAATCTATATGACCCTGCTATCCCCTGCTAGTTATAGCCTGTAAAGAGCTTATGTCATCATATTACAGGGTAACATGGGTCACCAGTGTTTATCCCAGCACAAGTCTTAATAGGTAAATCCTGAAAATGGCTTGTAGACCCATCAACATATTGTTGTCGGCAGCTAAGTTAAATAGAAATAGGTAGTCAGACAGGTCTGAGCCCAGGAAGAAGGAAGACATGTCTTCCGCTATGGAAGACAAGATACCTTGCAGCTGTGAGAGAGACAGACATTCTTGCTATGGGGCCATATCTCAAGATAGAGAACTTATACATCTCCTTAGCGATGGATATCAGGGATTGGTATTCTAAATAGGTATCAATCACCTTGAGGAAGTCAGGAAGAGTTATTAATTCAACCCCCCATAGGAAAATCCACTGTTTTATATTCATGCCTGTTTGCTTTGTGACTTGCTTCCCTATTTGATCCTGATTTAATCAGTTTTACTTGAATAGTTATAATCTTCTTGGTTGACCATAGTTTTTTCCTACCTCGTGCCCATGTTGCGATTTCCCATTTTTACTTACCCACATTGGATCTGCTTTACCTCATGGTTTAGCTCTATAAAATCCTAAGAAAAGCTCCCAGCGACGTCTGGTACGGAGCAGCTCTGGCCAGCGGGGACAGGTGACATTTTTTAAAAAATTTGAATTAAGACGTCTACCCAGTGGACATACACAGATCTACTATTCCAAAAGAGAAAACCAGCTTTGACAGCACAGCCATGATGCCCAGGGTGCAACCCAAGCTGGCAAGACCAGCAAAGGGACAGGAGGAAGAAGGCCACAAGAGGGGAGAAAAGGCTTCCACCAAGAGGGCAGGAGCCTCTGAGGATGCCACCGGACGTGACAGGAATGAGCTCGAGTTTGAAGAGGCGGTGAAGGCTTTTGCAAGGAAACTTATGGAAGCAAAAATCACAACACCCCCAGTGAAAAACTTAGCTCCTGGTTCAGACAGGAGAGACAAAAAGTAAAAGGTTCAACGCCGCTGGTAGAGAAGATGGAGGACGCCAGCGCGGGCGAGGATGCCGAAAGCTTGAGCTCCGGAAGAAAACCAGGTGCTCCGGGAGCAGCGCAGACACAGCTCGTGCGTGCCATCGGGGCCAAGGGAAGGCGCGCCCTCCACCCGGCCAAGTCAGAAGGAGCGCGGGCGCCGCCTCGCCCAAGAACGAGGGACAGAGAGGCCGTGAGGCCCTGGGAGACCTTTGGGAGTGAGAGCCAGCGGAGGAAACGCGGGCAGGAAGAACCCTCGCAGACCCGAGGAAGGAAGAGCCGGCTGCAGAAGAAGAAGGCCAGCAGGGGGCTGAGGGCACCGCCTTGACGCTGGCGGCCGACTTCTCAGCAACGCTGGAAGTCGGCAGGCAGTGGGCTCGCATCTTCCGCGTTTCGGGGGAAAACGGTTTTGACCCCAAGTTTCTATGCAAGGTTGAACTGGCATTTAAATGCAATGGTGAAGTCCAGACCTTCTCAGACCTGCAGAGCCTCAGGTGCTTTGCCAGCCAGAAAGCTTTCATGAGAGATTTGCTGAAAGATGCTTTCCCACAGAGTGCAAACTTACACGGAGAAGGAAGGCAACGTGGGATGCAAAGAAGGGGGGAGAACCCTCTGAGAGCCTCAAAGTGTGGAGCTGGAGACCCAGTGAGTGATGGCTTTAACTTGCTGTTCATTAAAGAGGTGAAAGTGGCTGGGGCTCAGGCGGGGAGCTCAGCGTCTTCGGAGTGGGAGGGAAAGGAAAGCCTCAAGGTGAGGGAGCAGGAGGACTCATGGCTAGAGGAGGAGGAAGAAGAGAGCTCTGGAGCGGAGGAGGGAGAAGGGATATGGGGGAAAGAGGAGGTGGAGGAAGGGATGTGGCTGGAGGAGGAAGAGGGGGAGGAGGAAGGGATGTGGCTGGAGGAGGAGGAATCCTGGGGGAAAGAAGAAAACTCAGACTGACAAGGAGGGAAAAGGAGACTCTGAGACGGAGGAGGAGCAGGAGGGAGGAGGAAGCCCAAGCACAGAGGGAGAAGGGGCCTCACTGCTGCAAGAAGGACTTGCCTGTAGTCGGGAGAAGGAAGGGCCGGTGCAGACCCAGGGGGAGCACAAGGCCGAGGTGCAGGAAACGGCTGCTTCTGGAGGTCAAGGAATTGAGGTTCTCCACCCGACTTTGCATCACAGTGCTCTCTCGAAATCACTAGAGCGAAGTTCCAGTGAGCACAAAACGTGTTCACGGGCAAATCCGAGTGCTTCGTCAGAGGTCACCAAGTTTTTAGGGAAAACAGAGAGAGACAAAAACAAGACTCTTCAGATGAAAGAGCTGACTTCTGAAGAAGCAGCCTTAATCCAGGAAACAGAAGAAAACTTCAGAAGAAGCGTGGTGGGCATCTTCAGAGAGATACAAGAGGAGATGGAGCGCAGAAGGAAATCTTGCCCGGATGTCGAGGAAGTTAGGCATTCAGTAGACGACCTGCACCGCAGGGTAGCTCAGCTGGAAGAAAGAGTGAGCTGTCTGGACAGCCAAGTAGAAGAGGCATCCAGGGACGCAGCTCAGATGTCCAGGCAGCTGCTGAATAACGAGAAACTTCGCATCCGGGAAGACGAGTTCAGAAGCTCCAACGTCCGTGTGATCGGAGTCCCAGAAAAAGATAACAAAGCGAACGAGGCAGAGGACATAATTAAAGAAATCATTGAAGAAAACTTTTCAGAGTTTAGGGGGAGGTCAAGGCTTGAGGTCGTCAGTGCTCAGCGAGTCCCCAGCAAGGTGGACGAGAGAAAGCTCACTCCTAAACACATCTTGGTGATGTTCTGGAGCCCCAGTGAGAGAGAGAAGATCCTGAAGGCCTCACGAGAGAGAGAGGTCACCTACGTGGGCCAGAGGATCCTGCTGACGGCAGACTTCTCGTTCAGCACGCTGGATGCCCGGAGCCAATGGTGCGACATCGTGAGAGTCCTGCACGAGAACGGCTTCCACCCGCGAATCCGGTACCTAGCCAGACTGGCCTTTGATTTTGAGGGCCAAACAAGAACATTTTTTGATATTGATGAATTCAGAAGATTTGTTTGCCATGTACCCTCTTTGAAAGGATTACTAGAGAACGTACTCTAGGGTCTAGGTGGCTGCAGCAAGCGGCAGCGCACTTTCCCCACCAACACCCAGGAGGGTGTAGCGAAGGGAACATCACGTCTGTACCTGCAGGGTGGGCATTCGACAGCTCTGCTGGTGCAGCAAAGGGAATGTTATTACCCGGACACCGTTAAAAGCTGTACTAAATTTTAATGATCATTGTATCTGGCATAGAAGGTTTGTTTGTATGTTTGTTTGTTAACAAGAGAATGAACCCAGAGCGCTTGCTCTGAGCTGTGTTTTCAACCCTTGAGAAAAGTTTCTAGACAGGTCTCACCAAGGTGCCCAGGCTGTGGCTCACCTGTGACCTCCTGCCTCAGCCTCTGTAGCCGGGATCCAGCTCAGGAGGGAGTGTCACCACAGGAAACTTCACAATAAAGATTTTTCACTTGGAAAAAAAAAAAAAATCCTAAGAAAAGGCAGGGGTTGGCAACCAATGCAGAATCCCTTCTGTCTGTCTGTCTCTCTCCAGCAGAAGCTTTCTTTCCCTAAGTAAATATATTCTGCTCTTAATCTCTGTTGTTCCTAAAATTCATTCTTCAATTTTAGAGAACATGAACTCATACCAGATATCTAGCAGGTTGGGAGTTTCTTTCCCCTATATCAATATGATTGGACAAAGAAAATGTGGTATCTATATATGATGAAGTATTACTTGGCTATAAAGAATGACAAATTTGAAACATTTGTAGGAACATGTAAGTACCTGGAAAATAGTGCTGAGTGAAATAAACCAGACACACAAGCTTAAATTCCTTATTTAATATCTTTAATTACATTCCTTATGTAATATCTCTTATTTGAATGAGGCAAAGTACAAACAGAAAATGGTAAAAGTATGGATAGATGCAGAAAAAAGGATAGATACCTTGCAATCAAGAAGTGAACCAAAGGAGCAAAGGCTACAGGAAGGGGAAATAAGACTAAAGATATGCAATGCACAGATACCTAATAACCTAAATTAATACAAACATTTTGTATAACTTGAGCTCTAAGACAAATAATAACAACAAGAATGAAAAATGGAATGGGGGACTGGAGGACTAGGGGAAGAAAGGGGAGGTAGATTTAACAGAATATACAAACATGCTGTAATAGGTACATGTAACCATTGACCAAGATGATTGTAAGCTACATGAATCTCAGACATATACAAATAAAATAAAAAGGTTAATAATTTTTAAAAGACCTGAAGATGTAGCTCAGTGTGAAGGTCCTGGGTTCAATCCCCAGTACTGTTGCCCCCCCCCATATTTTTTTTACAGTAGGTAAAATGTTTGATATAGCTGTGTTTTCATAGAGCTTTTCTACTAATTTTTTAAAATAACTATAATTTCGCTATATTGAGAGTGTGAGACCTTTGAGGAATAGCAACTAAATTCAGAATAATATATAATGAAGAGTTAAAAGAATCTGGAAATAGTCCCTTTTAGTGGAATGGCTTTACTTGCCGTGATCAGAATTCACACTTTGTTATGAAAGAGCTAAGATTAAACAGATTATCATCTTATCATAAAAAAGAATTGAGTAATGAAAAAGTGCATGTTCTAAGAAGTTCAAAGTTCTTGTGTAGTTATATGGGAAGATACACATCTTAAAATTCAAATAAATACCAAAGCTAATCAGTGTTGCTAACTCAGAGATTCAAATAAATGATACTCAGCATCCCCTCATGTGCTTTCTGGTCATTCAACAAGTACTTCAATTTAAAATATGTAATTTACCTATGAATGACTCAACTATCTTTCTTTACAGGATTGTACTATTCCATTGAATATAAATACTGTATTTTCCTTATCTACCTGTTGATGGACTCATACATGTTAAATGAAATAAGTCAGATACACAAGCTTAGTTTTCTCATGGGTTCTTATATGAGAAACAAAATGCAATCAGATAAAAAAGAAAATAGAAGAGAGATAAATAGGAAGTAGGGTTAAGTTGAAATACTTCCCCAAATTACATATTCAGTTTCAAAAATAATTCAGTATATATGCTAGTTTGCTTCATTCATACTACTAGTTTATCTTAGTTTGTTAAAAAAGGTTTGTGTTATTACCTGTCCTTTTTGTAGGAACTTTTTTGGTTTATGTCATGTACTCTGAGTAACTACTTTGAAGATAATGAAAGCCAATTAACTATTGTTACTTTCCTATTGTATTAGAAATTGTAGGGTTTTTTTATGAAATAAATATATAATTGAGTTGATTTTGCTTGTGATCTTTAGGAAAAGGTCTTATAAGCATATTTAAAGTTTGTGATGTTTATAAGAAGTAAAAGCTCACCATTTTAATTAATTTATTGAATTTCTAAGAATTATTAGATAATTGGGGAAGATTTGCCATGAGGTACTCGAAACATCTAAAAGGGAAAAGAATATTCAATGATATATTTAATTATAATACTAAATAATAATGTAATACAATCATAAATTGTAGTCTGAAATGTAAGTACAGTTGTCCTTGGAAGTGTTGGGGTAGGGGAGATTATTCAATGACCCCCTGTGGATACCAGAGTCTGCTGATAAATCCTTTGTATAAAATGGCATAGTAATGCATATAACCTACCACATCCTCCTGTATATTTCACATTACCTCTGGATTACTTATAATACCAAGAACAATGTAAGCACTGTGTAAATAGTCGCTGTACTCTAGTTAATCTGAGGAGATAATGACAAGGAAAAAATACGTGTTCAGTGCAGATGTAGGTGTTTTCCTATGGGGGGTGTTTTACTCCATAGGCAGTTCAGGTGAGGAATGCAGAACTCACTGACACAGAGGCCAACTAATTAAAAGTCACTGATAATCTCTCTGACAAATTTGTAAGCTGAACAAAAACAAAGCTAACTTTAAAACTAGTGCAATATATTAACTTTGAATTTGTAACTTTCATAAGTTAAATTTTAACTTAAAGAACTAAAAATGAAGTAATCTGTTAGTACACAGAATTTCCTTCTGGCGCAAAAGTAAGTTCCAGAGGCTCTCCAAAAAGGAACCTACCTCTTCAGTCAGGTTTTTTAAAATGGCTTAATTTTATCACCTGATTATTTAGGCCAGCTTTGCCTCTTGTTTAACGGATCATTTAAATTTAACTTCTGTTCTTTTTTCTCCTTCTACCATAAGAACAAAATGGCAGCACTCATTTTTTTTAAAAGAATACAAGTTTTGCGAATTCTTTTTTTTTTTTTAATTTTATTTATTTATTTATTTATTTGAGAGAGAGAGAGAGAGAGAGAGAGAGAGAGAGAGAGGGGGGGGCCAGCTCAGCCCACCAGGGGGCAGGGCTGGCTGGCATGTGGTGCTGGGGGATTGAACCACGGTCCCTGATGCTTTTGCTAAGCTTGTTCTAAGTAGGTGCTTTAGACCACTGAGCCATCTCTCCAGCCCAAGAATACAAGTTTTGGATGCTGAGGGTAAGAAAAACTCCAGCCTGCTTAAAGCCCTGAGTTCAATCCCCCACACTAACCTCCAAAAATAAATAAATGAATAAAAACTTTAAAATTATTTTTTCTTTGAAAAATACTTCTTAGTACTGCTGGCACTCACTTTTTAAAAATGATCATAAATATTGATTTATATATAATTTTTGAACATCTTTAGTGTTTTTAGTTTAACTTACTCTTGGACTAATTGAATTGAAGCAATCTTGGGCAAGTTATTTATAAGAAGTGCAGTTTCAAGAAAGCCAGTCTATGATTCACAAGGAGATACATAATTTTTATGAGAGATTTGATTACCTGAAGCATGGGCCAAAAGAAAAGAGATACTTCATGTGAGGGCACACAGTGTAGTCACAGCATCGGTCTACTGCAGTTCCACTTGGGAAGAAATTTCCAACTGGCCTCTTCACTTCCACCTTAGTCAGAAGGAAAATTGCTTCTCCCATAGTCGTGTTCACACATGGAGTGGTGCAAGTATCCAGAATTGTTCAATTCAGATATCTGCAAATTATAGAGCTAGCAAGTAATCTACACTTCATTCCCTGGTCCTTGTGTCAAAATTTTTCCTTTCTCTCACTGGAAAAAACTTGCATAATTTCTTTCCCTTTAGCTTTTGTTACAGAAAGTTTCAGACTCTTACAAATAAAAGGTAATCTAGTGTACTCTTACTTCTTTTTTTATTTTCTTTGAAACCATCTATTGCTGTTTGTTGATTTTTTGTTTCTGTATTACCATGTATATATTGTTGCTGCCAGATTTATATGCTATAACAATAGTTTTTAAACATTTCATTTTTTAAAAAAATAAAATAGTCTGAACCATTCACCTCCAAGTTGGTCCAACGGTTGTGGGTTATTGTTAAACTGAACTATTCACCTCCAGTGACTAGCACTAACAATTACGCTAATTACCATTCTTAACCTCGAAAGGATGTGTGGATGCAGAATTTTATGCTGTTTTACTGATAATTATATTTTAATATTTAGTAGCAATGCATTTATCACCTTCAGTTATTTCTTGTTGCTTTTTATGCATTTTTGCTTTTATGCTGAATAATTTTATATCAATCCTGTTAATTATACATTATTCATATTTTAAAATTTAATAAAATAATATCATTGTACTCAAAAATTCATGATATTCGACAGACACTAATTTTTAAGTGAGAATTTCAAGAGCACATGAGGTCACAGCTATCTGGGTCACTACTAAGTGACAGTATCACTAGTCACAGGTTGATGCAAATTGTGCAAGCTGAATAGAACTGCAAAGCACAGGCAGTATAAACAATCATTTTCTTCATAGGCAGACAGAATGTATTATTCTTAAACTGGAGAGCTTGCTATCACTTTGAATAATGAGTTTACTCACAAACATATTGTAAAGAATGGAGTGATTTTAAACTGTTTTTCTTTTTCCCTCTTCAGGGCAACTGTGCATTATATTCACTGGTCTGTTTCAGAGCTTGTATTCCACAATTATTACATGATTGTGGAATGATGGTATGGAAAATAGCCTATTATTTGCCTGACTATATAACACTAAAAATACTAGAAATTTTTTTTTTTTTTTTTTTGTGGTGGTGGTTATACATAAAGTATCCTGTTACATGTACCTTACTGAACTACTTTTAGGAATATTGGTTATAGTCTGGAATTCTCATGTAGTCTTCGTTTATTCTTTCAATATATTATATATCTTTTACAGGCACTATGGAGTTAACTGAATTAATTTTTTGTGTGTGTGATCTAACAAGAGTTAGCTGAGAAACAAAACACAGCCAAAGGCACCAGATTACCAAAATTGTTTTGTACCGATGCACATAAGAAATCATGCTTGTTGCTAAGAGAAATAAGTTTTAAGACTGATTTTTCTACACTGAGGGACTTATAATTTAATTGGAGAGTTAAGATGCATAAACTGTCTTGCTACATACAGTAATTTATGTTGTATGTATAAAATGATAATTATTTCTAAATTTAAGCTTGGGGGCAGGGTAAAGAAAAAAGGAGATAGTATTCATAATAATAGTGACATGACAGATACAAATCAAAATTGTCCCCATGCTATGCTGAATTATGTGATAGAATATAACAGTGATTAGGTGGAAATTTTTTATTTTTATTTTATTTTTTTGTACCAGGGATTGAACTCAGGACCTTGTGAATGACAGGCAAGCACTTAAGCTGCTGTTTCCCCAGCTAGGTGGAAATTCTGAGGAAGGAAGATGTAGTATAGAGGTCTGATGAAAAGTGACCTTAAAGCTGACCAGCGGCAATTCAGAAGTCATTCTGGTGATTTTTTCCAGGAGAGGACCTATAATGAACACATCAATTTGGCAGGAGTAGAAATTTGGGTAGGGAAATAGTAGTAAGTGACCTGAAAAGTTAAGACTGCGAACAGTATGATCTTGAGAGTTACTATATTAAAATAAGCAATAATAGTTATTACCTCCTAAGGTTAGTTGAATGATGCCTGATTTGTACTTTACATGATTAGTAATATTCTCTAGAACACATGTTTTAAACTTTTGAGAATGCTTGGTAATGTGCAATATGAATTGAACTGAGAGATTGACAGCAGGTCAACCCAGTGCAAATCCTTGATACAGATTTGCATGTGACATTGTCATGGGCTCTAGTCCTCTAACAGAACTCATGGAGGACATTGCCATAGGCTGTAGGTCTTCAGCTGGACTTGTGCACAACACTGCCATGGGACCCAGCCCCTCAACTAGATTCTTTGGGTCTCTAGTGCGTGGACAGCTCTCTTGTACTCTTCTGCATTTGGCTTTTTCGGTGAATATTATAAAAATAATCCTATAAACTATGTGTCCTTTATTAAATCTGTTCTCTTGCAGACCCTGACTACAACAAGGGGAGAGCAATATACCCAATTAGCATGTGTCACTTGATGGAGATAGGTTCTCAGAAGTATGCTTTTAGCCAGTTTTGTCACATGTGAACATCATGGAATATATTTTACACAAATTTGTACATCAAGCTATATGGATCGTAGTCCTAGGACATTTGTACCATACAGTGTAGCCCATTGCTGCTAAGGCCACAATGAACAAAACAGCAGGGAAAATGATGCAATTGAGAGATGTGGTTAGTATGGTGTGTATGAGTGTGCTGCCTGTGTAACAGTATGCTGTATACAGTAAATCCTTTTTCTTTTAATGAGTAGAAAGAATACACTCAAAGAATGATAAAATCATGTGTATTAAGAAGATAAATCAGTACACAGTCATTTAAGATTATTACATACTGTACATAAATATAGGCTGTACTTAGGTATGACTGGTAGCTTAAGTTTTGTTTACACCAGTGTCCCAACAATGTGAGTGATGTGCTACTGTGCTATGCTGCATATTATGATAGCTATGACATCACTAGGTGGAAGGATTTTTTTTCTAGCTCCATTATAATTTTATGGGACTGTCTATCATTGGTCAGATTGCTGTTAATATGTGTTGCATGTTCCAAACAGGTGACGTTGAAGCCAAAGGAGTGGATGGAGATGTTTCAGTGATAAAAGTATGGATTGGGTGGAGTGATGTATCAGGAAACATTGAAAACGCTAGTATTTGTTTGTATTACTGGGAGATGGGGCAACTAAAAAGGAAGATCAAAGAAGCTAAATAGTCATCCTAAAGTATGTTTTACCAAACACTTGGATCTGTGGGATGGTGATAGGTAATACAGGAAAGAAAACTTGTTCTCTAACAAATACTACAGTGTATTAAACAAAAGTTAAACAACTATGTTCAATTTTTTTGCTTTTTAACACATGAAATAATTATATGTGGAAAATCTCTTCAAGGGAATATATGAATTTGTGTTTCAAGATTTATCTGAGGGCTGAACCCTTAAAACCAAACCTTATGGAGGCTAATGTTGCAGAATACATGCTTTGAGAGTTAGAGAAACATACTAGAGACGATTTTCAAGAATGAAAAAGTAAATATTTAGAATGCTGCAGAAAGACTAGGAAAGATAAGAAGTGAGAAGCCTTTTGATTATTTTATTAGATGATTATAGGTGTCCCTTAAGAGTACACGTCAGTAGTGTGGCTTAAGGTTTATAGGGAGTCAAAGAGAAAGTTAGTGATGAGGAAATAGAGTAGATTATCGTTATTCCACCCCTATGTAGGTATAAAGTGTAACTGATAAGAGTAACTTGGTTGTTACTGAATGTTTATATATAATAAAGTTGTTATATTTCTAAAATGCCCATCTATAAATGCTAATTTCATGGTGTTAATCCTGGAAGAGACTTTTAATAGTCATTTATCACACTATCTCTGAGAACCGCTAGTTTTCTTGAGGTAAATTTTTTTCTCCTAACTACAGCATCAAATCTACACCATTTTTTCCTATGTTTTCTTAAAAGAATGTGTTTGTTTGTATAACTTGAGGGGGAGTAGAGCAGCTGAAAAAGAAGATCAAAGAAGCTGAATCCTAAAGTGTGTTTTACCAAACACTAGGATCTGTGGAATGGTAATAGGTACTATTGATGGTAATAGGTAATGAATAATATTATTTATCTGTATGGCTCTAGAATGTCCTTTTTTTGTGAGTCTTAGCTTAACACTTAAAGACTATCTTTCGGTATTTTTTTAATACGGTATTGATAGAAATATCTCACAATAATACAGTAAAGGAAAAAAAAGTCACTTTGACATCCTTTGCAAGTAAGTCTAAGATTATTGTAGGCACAGCTATTTCAGCATGTTTTAAAAGATAAAAATGTGGGCTTTTTTTAAAAATCATTTTTGTATTTTTTTCAGTGTATAGCCGAGTGTCTTATACATGCATTCATTCATTATGTTCTGCTGAAGTATCAGCTAAATACTCCAGGCCTCCCCCCAATGGAGATTTTGTACGTGAAGGATTCAGAGAAGTTTTGCAGTGACAAAACTTGTTTAAATTAAAAAAAAAAAAATTGTGGCAAAGTAAACATAGTAGAGAACTTAGCATCTTAAACATTTTAAAGGTACAGTTCAGTAGTATTAAATACATTAACAGGTTACAAACATCACTACCACCCACTTCCAGAACACCTTTCATCTTGCAAAATGAAAACTTTATACCCATTGAGCATTAAATTCCAATGATTCCCTTCCTCTCACTCATAACTACTCTCCCTCCCTCTTTCCCTCTCTTCCTCTTTCCTTTCCCCTTCCCTTCTTCCTCCCTCCTTCCCTTTTTCCTTTTTTAAAAAATTTTAAGCACATTTCTCAACCTCTTTCACAGCAAATAAGAGTCCTTTTTGTCTTAGTGTATTCATCTATCAGTTCAGAGAAAGAAGTGTGTGATACATGTTAGAACTATTTAAAGAAAGTAATGTGTAAGGAAAACTTCTGGTACCTAAATTGATACTTAGCGAGTATTGATTTCCTTCCCAGTTATTTGTCGTCTCAGTAAAAACCAAAACAAACAAAAAACTTCCATTATCATGTTTCTGTTAAGGGGCACTGGGGGAAAAAAAAAATTCGAAATCATAGTAGAAGTATAAAGATGGATAGAAAGGAGACAAACTCATTTTTTCCCATGTTACCTAAAAACTCTGGGTCAGACCCCTGCTCAGATCTGGGTATAGCCATATTAATTATTTAAGGAATCCCTATATTTTAAAGTTTATTAGCCCTGAATTTACCTTGTCTATCTCATTCTGCTAAAAGACCCAAAAAAGAGAAACTAAAATAGTTGTCAGGGTTTGCAGGGACACTTAATTTTTAGTTTGCACAATGTCCAGTTCCAGACCCACCTGAAGACTCTAAACCTGCAGTCACTTCAGAGCTGTGTAGACAACCCCAGAATGATGTTACTTCCTCCAAACTGAAACAATTACCCTATGGCAGGAACTGAAGCAGCTCCCCTTCTAAGAAAGAACAGCCATCTCATGGGAACCAGATTATCATTCAAGTCATGAGAATTCCAGTAGAGCTACAGAACTAGAAGTGAATAGTGGTCCACCCTGTAGACCCTGTACTAAATACATAAAAAGTTACAGTTTTAAGAATAAGTGTAGGCCGGGGAGATGACTCAGTAGAATAAGCGCTTCCCTGGCAAGCGCAAGGCCCTGAGTTCAATACCCGGTTCTGCCAAAAAAAAAAAAAAAAAAAGACTTAAGTGCTAGCCTGACAAAATGCAAGGTCCTGAGTTCAATCCCCAGCGCCAAAATAATAATAATAATAATAATAATAATAATAATAATAATTTGCAATAATTGCCAAGAATGTATAGTATCAATCTTTGAGTAGATTTTAAATTTTATTAAAGTTCTCCAAAGATGGGGGCTGGGGAGATGGCTATGGACTTAATACAGTTTTCCTTCTCCAATGAGAAAAAAAAATCAACTTGCATATGAAGCAGGTAGTCTAATCCTGTTATTCTTTCATTTTTGTAGCCAAACAACTTGTTCAATTATGTTCATTTTTAAACATTAATAAATCATTCATATAATTCAGAAAATATTAAATATTGCTGTGGAATGTAGTTTTATAAATTCACATTCCACATAATTGAGGAGATATAAAGATTTACTTGGAAACTTCAAAAACTTTAGAGCTTTATTTTATCTACCACTTAATTTAGGTAAACATTCCTGCATTAAAAATAAGATGTTCCACTGAGGTCTCCACCTAAGGATTTAATACCCATTGTATTAGGATCTACACCACACTTAGTGCTGAAGAAATGTAGAAAAAAATCCACATTTTTTTTTTAAATGTATTTAGTACAGGGTCTTCTCACTACATAGATCGGACTCATAGTAATCCTCCTGTTTTCAGCCTCCCAAGTGCTGGGATTACCGGCATGTACCACCACGCCCAGCCCAGGCTCCATCGCTGTTTCAGCAGGGTCAGCACAGCACATCATGGATCGAATTCCAGCCCTGTGTTCTGCCTAAGCAGACGCTTTAGTCCACTGAATTGTCTGGCCAGCCCAAGATACCCTTAGTTTTAATCCATTTAGCAGTTAGTGTAATTTACTTTACAACCATGTGCTTTAATCCATTGAATATAAGAAAATTTTTAGGTAAGAGTTGAGGTGAATTTCTGTAAAGAAAGGCAGACTCAGAAAGACAAGTCTTGTGTATTTTCTATTAGGAAATCTTTATCCCCCCCCCCAAAAAAAAAAGAAAAGAAAAAAGAAAGAAAGAAAATGAAATTAGAAGGGAAGTTTTATTGTAGAAGAGGAAGGGAATAAGGGGTAACAGGGCATAAGGGAAGATAAGGGGGATGATAACAAAATATGTAGCAGCATGCATGAAAATAGCACATCGGAACCCAGTTTTTATAAAAGTTAATATGCATTAATAGAATGTATTTTTAGAAGAATTAAAAGTATTTTCACAAGTGCCTGGTATAAAATTTCAAATAAATAATACTAAATAAATAAATGTTTATTAAAAAACCTTGAGTATAGTGACTCATGTCAGTGATCCTAGCACTTCGGAGGCAGAGAGGATGTCTGAGTTTGAAGCCAGTGTAGGTTACATAGTGAGTGAGTTCAAGACCAATTATATTTCACTGAACCACACAATGAAACCCTGTCTCAAAAAACTAAGTAAACAAGCAAACAAATATGCTTGCTGTTTGATTTTAGTGGAGCATAAAAAAGACTTTCTTGGTTTCTCTAATTTCTGCTTTGAAATTCTTTTCTGACTTTTTTAATGCATTTAGTACAGGCTCTCACTACATAAATCAGACTTAGAGTAATCCTCCTGTTTCCAGCCTCCCAAGTGCTGGGATTATGGGCATGCACCCCCCAGCCCCAAATTTAGCTACATTATTCTGTCCAGAATGATTAACTTTATGGGGGTATATTTATGCCATTCCATTTCAAGTATATAAGCAATTTAGTCCTATTCAGTGGACTAATGCACAGAATTGTAAGCTATAGTACACTAAGAGTTAAGTTGGCCTTATGAATTGGAGTGGGGGATATAGAGCACTTTGGGGAAAAAAAGTAATAATTTGTTATAAGAACTGGGCAGTTTGGAGGAACTAGATGAATACCTGTGGTTAGAGTGAGAGAGGGTAAGAATAGTCAAGATGACATTGCAGAAGCAGGAACATGGAAATTGTAGTAAGGAATTTGCTGAGTGATGAGGTTGGACGGTAGGTACTAAAGGCTCTAAAGCTATTCCCACAACTCTAGAATGCAGGTAGTAATACCTCAGAGATGGGCCAGGTAGAGTAACAAGAGCAGTACTTAAGCTGAAAATACAGTAAGCCACTCCGTAATTGGCAAGCTGCTTGGCTGCTTGCTTTCTTTCTCTATCTTCTCTCCCCTCCCTCTCCTCGGCCCATCCCTCCCCTCCCCTCCCCCCTCTCCTCTCTTCTTCCCTGCCCTCCCCTCCTCTCTTTGACTCTTATACCCACATGTGCCTTTTTGGGGTCATTGTTATGTAGAATGGTTGACTAAACTCAGAGCCTTCACACTTAGCCCTTTACATTTTGTTCTTTTCCTTACTTTTATTTTTTAATTTTAAAATAGGTTCTCACTGAGTTGCCCAAACTAGGCTGGAACTTTGAATTGTCCTTCCTTAGCTTCCCACAGTGTTGCAATTAGTGTGGCTTCAGAGAAGTGAAAAGGTCTTTCATTAGTGAATACCTCGATAGAAAGTGCATGATATTTTAAAAATAACTGGCTCACATTTATGGAAGTTGCTATACATTTCGCAAAGGGACCATATGGACACTAATCTTGAATAAACCCAAAGTATTTTTATTATAATATAGGGAAAATTAACTGCTGACCTGCCTGTGTATCCAGGAGTTTATCTGGGTGATTGCTTTTAAGATTTCTCTTAAAGGAAAGAAATTATGGGACTTCAGTATTATCTTCCATTGGTGTAATAGTCACGAAGTGTACTGGAGTATATAGTTCATGTTTCTAATCTTAGAGCAAGTTTGTTTCATAGAAGTATAGAACCAGGTCAAGATTGGTCTGTTAATCTTTCATATCAATAGCCCATCTTTATCACCATTTGAAAACTAGACCCAATATATGTGTTAATGTAACAGGTCAAAATTAGTTCTACTTTTCAAAGGCCTTACTAAGTGATACTATTTATTTATTTATTTATTTATTTTCAGGGTTTTTAAAAATTTTTTCCCATAATTTTATTGAGAAATAGCAATGAGATAGTTTCAAATCAAATTGGTAGGACAGTTTCAATAATTAACACATTGCATACTCTCTTCCTAGTGGTTATTTGCTGTACAAGATGCAGACAACATATTCTATTTACAAGCACTATTAAAACAAATCCCTCTATTCATTAAAAGACATTGTAACTATATATCTACCCTAACCATTTTGAATACACAGATACAAAATGGA